>NC_010575.1:623331-951662 GCF_000165395.2 Babesia bovis T2Bo
TCACAGCATTTTGTTCTAATGTACAGCTGATTTGTTTGCATTTATTGTAGTATTTTTGGTATTTATCCTTTGTAAGGTCTGTGACAGAATTAGATTTGATATATAAATCCGCCCTTATAACGTTTAGTGGCATATGTTAGTTTTATAGGTCACCTGTGTTGCTGTATATATGAGTGCTTCCTCACGGTGCCAGCAACTACACTATGCAGCATGTAGTACCACATTAACACAACACCGGAAGGTAGTAGAACTGCATCACAAAATATTTCTACATACCTTTTTTTGACGATATAGCACGTTCTATTCGTTTAGTAAGTTTCTTAAGCTTAGAGATAAGGGATATGTCATCTTGAGATTCATTCAAGTCAGCCACTACGTGCAACTCAGGTCGTCTAGACACATGGCCAGAGTCATATCCCATCGACTGCATATGTACGGCAGACATTTTAAAATGGTTTATAAGTGTAAAACCGGCTAGTACGAAGCGTTATACATTGTATTATGAGTGTGTTAAGTACATTTTCTAGGTGGTCGCAGGGCGTACTCAGAACGGCGCGGCGCTCCTTGCCTTCTATCGCCAATAGCAAATGTTTTGGCATCTACGGACATGCTTAAATCATTTACATCAGATCCGTTATAGTTTTTCATTTTGTATTCCCGTTTGGGTTACTAAATAATGTTACGACAAGGAGACGTTTTACAATGACTTGCATATACCATCTGTAAATCCTAGACACACCAAGTGCCCAAATGACAGTGTAACCGTTATAGAATAAATCGTTTTATGTGTATTACATTGTTTATATGTGATTATAGACAATGTGTTGCTTACGATGGAGGCCTTTACACACTTGAATGTTGGCAGTTTACTGGAACTTATAGTTAATACAACACACTTATATCTACTCGGTTAGAATATGTTGTAGGCATGGTCATAAGGTCCCACATTGTTGGCACTGCGCTAACAGCCTCACTTTATGGAACCGCACAAGTAAGCGCTAAAGCTTACCACATTAAATTAAAAAGTAGTTTTTATTGCAATTTTAAAACACACTCGAAATCATTGAAATATGGCATCATCGAAGAATGCTTCGGAACGCCGCGCGCCAGCGGCCTTTTGCGGTGTAGACCTCACCAGATGTCTTGATGGTATGTTTCTTTTTTTGGTTTTAACCTGACGTTTAGCCGCTTGTTTGGCGATATTTGTTTTGTTGCTCTCATGCTGTTTTTTGTTCATGTTTGGTGAGCTTTTGAGAATGATTGATCGTACTCCCATGTTTAAGGAGCCGTATGTCAAGAACGCCTTGAACCGTTTGTTGCCATTTAGGGTAGGTGATAATATTATTTGCTAACATTTGTATTAGAATGGATTTGATTTCAATCTTACTCACGCACTTCTGTTTTCTATTTGCTGTCTTCTTCTTGCTTTCAGGGCTGACTTCCCGGGTGAACACTCTTCAGCGGATGAATCTAAGGATTCTAAGACTAAGTAAACTGATATAGCAACAGTATGCATTTAATGTCATACATACATCTTTGGAATGTGTGCGTGGAATTCTACGTTAGTTGCATCTATGTTGGCAATGACACTCTTTCTATATAACTATAATTACATCCGGTAGTTTCCGGGAATTTAACACGCTCAGTATCATACATGAGCACTGTATGCGTTTGGTCATGGGCGTATATTCACATGTCCATTTCTTTGGATGTGGATAGTCCCAGTGTGAGTAAGACATTTTCTGGTGTGTATCCAATGTCACGAATTTGGGTGTCCACAACTCGCATAGCCTTTTTCAATCCGATAGCTCCATTTTCAAATTGTGTAAGCGTGGATACACGGCTGTTGAATGTGCTTGTAGAGTCACTTGGATGTTGTGAAGAAGGCCATTGACGGGAGCCTGCGTATGTTATACAATAAATATACAACTTACAATTGAGATCCCAGAGTGAAACCACTGTTGGATCCGATATTGCTAATTCGGTGGTGCCATTATTAAAGTCCATGGCTACGATGGTTTCTGTATGTCCCAGTAGCATTTGCATTTGCCTGCTTTGGTAGAGGTCATATACAGTTACGTGGTTTCCGTTGGCGGATGCCAATATTCGTCCGTTTTTAGAAATTGCGATGACGCTGTTGCAGCACGGGTTATATTTAACTCCATTGGGGGTGGAGTCCAGGATGATGCTACATCCTGATGTTCGCAAATCCCAGAATCGTATTTTACCATCACTGCATGGCGTGGCTAGTAACGATGAGTTGGGGTGAAATTTAACTCCTAGGCAGTCGGCTTGGGCTGTCCTAAGGATCCTTAGGGGAAAACTACGATCAGTTGCCCACATCCTTGCGGCACCATCAGCTTCGCACGTTGAGAAGTAAAAGCCATACGGTGCGTATGCTAGGTCCATAACGGCGCTATCACCACCTCGGTAGACGCAGCGTGTTGATTTAGAGCCCATGAGCCATAGTCGAGTTTCACCATCTACACCACCAGAAAGCAGTACCTTGCCGCATTCACCGAATACCAGGCTTTGTACTGATCCATCATGTCCGTACATGATTCCTTCCCCGGACACTAGGTTATCCTTCTGCTGTTCCGTGCTGCGTGTCGTCCCCGATGAGCTATTGTTTTGCAGCAGTCGGTCTACTATTGTAGCACCTGCACTTTTGGCTACACTGCGAGCTGCGATGCTTTCTCCCAACACCGGCGTGATATCTTTCATGGCGTTTGCGCACTCCGACGTGACAAGGTCCCAAACCAGGATACCTCCATCGTCTAGTCCTAGTGCCGCAAACCTGCCATCGAATGCGGATATAGCGCAACTTGAGCTACGCAGTACGTTCTGGAAGGTATAGCTCAGTGCCATTGTATTGTCATGTGGCACTCGTGCATCACGTTGTGCTATGAACATGCCACGGAGCGCTTGGTAGTAGTCGGTTCCATGTTTAGGCAATGGGACCAGTTTATCAGGTTCCTCTAATCGAGCGTGTTCGCCTGTAATAGTCTCTACAATTGCGCTACCACATTCTGTAGTGCTATAATCGGCCAATATTTCAGCCGGAAGGCCCAATGGAATATATGGGATCTCTTGTTTAGCAAGTACTTCTGCTTGTTTCACCTTTTTTGCTTTTATTTCGTCATCGAAATCACGTATATAAAGGCCATAAAATGGATGCTTGTACCTGTTTACGGTAATGGGATCGATATCATACTTTGCGATAAAGTGACTCCGGAACAAGTGTCCTTGGCTGTGGTTAAAAAGCTCGCCGTCTAGAAACTCAACGCCTTCAATAATGATATCGTCTAGTACAGACCCTTCGTTATTGTTCATCCATCCTGTTATCAAGCGCATTGCCCGTTTAGATAGGATGATGTAATACTTCTGCTGTAGAAATGCACGCTGCCGTATCAATGGTGAGTTAGCCAATTGGTCTGGAAATAAGAAATCCATAATAGGTTTAATGAAATGACCGAATTTATATTCAAATAATGATAGGAATTCCTTTAGGAATTTGCGCGCTGCGTGGTCATGAAGGGAGTGCATATGCACATACCATAATCGGCGGACGAACGGAAGAGTCTAACATAGACCTCTAGGTAAACAACGAAGCATACATCTAGAAGCTCTTCACGTGAGCGATTGAGGCTGCTAAGTGCCCATTCTACCATTCGTTGGAATTCATTTGTGTAATTGTCGAATAACACTTGCAGCTTCTCATCGTTCGCCTGTTATAACGTGTGTTTCGTTAGTATATATCAAGGAATCTTGCATATGCCCATGTATACAACGATATTAAGTATATAAACGAAGTATTTAGTACATGAACTACTGATTTCATCGTTATCGTATATACAGTTGGTAAACAAAACATGAATGGATCCACATCGACTAGACTCGGTCACAAAACAACATTCAACGCACGCTAATATTGTATAAGCAATGTAATGTTCTAATTCCAAGCCTACCTTGTGCTTCATGTTAGTTCTGGGTGCTAAGGCCAATGGACTGGTATGTAACTCAGGTGGCGCGCCGTGATTGCGCTGGACACCGAAGTCATCTGGAGAGCCTACACCCATTTTTATACGGTGGATGTCACCCTGTTAGGTGTAAAATGAATTGCTGCCTTCCCCTCTTATATAAGGAGCGCGACAGCATGAAGTATGGGCACCACCTAGCTATCTAGTGTTAATTCAGGTACATTATATTCTTTTATTAAGTAAACAAATATTTATAATATATTTTATCCGTACTTCTCTATTATAGACTGTAACTTTTCTGCTGTTATGTCCATATTATTGTCTTCTGTGTCTTCGGGGCGGGTGACATGAATGTATTTTCCGAGATCCTTATCATCGTATGCTGTTTTGTATGCTTCATTTCTTGCAAGTAAAGTGTTAACAACTGATATTGCCAATGGTATTTCTTCGACGAGTGGCACTACTGGTGTTGCTTTAACTTTCGGTATGAATGCGACCCCAAGTCCTTGTTTTTTCATATAGCATCCATCTTGTGAAAGCCATCCTCTGTGTGCTTCCATATTGACTAGGTCACTATTAACTTCTGTACCCACTTCATGTGCTGTATAGATCGACAGTAATGCCCTTTCCAATACACCCTTGTCTGGGCATAGTTTATTGCATATTCTTAGCATCCGTTGTATGGTTGGGTGTGTACAATTTGCCAGATCATTAAATTCTGCCTTTTCAGTGTTGTCTACGGTCATCAAATATATCACATTTGTATTTTCCGGTGTTGCTCCAGCTTCAGCTCCTGATTGTATAATGTATACTGGGTCTTTTGTCTCGTCAGGATTCGAACTTGGTTCTGTTGTCACGGCTAATGTAAGTGATGGGAGTATTGGCTTCTCAGTGATTAATCCTAGCACGTGGACTCGGCGTGGTTGTGTGCTGGCAGGTTTCTCTGCTAGAGTATCCATCATATCTCTATTTTGTTGGTACTGAACTTGCTTGTTATACAGCGTATCGCCGATTTGTGAGCCATCTAGTAGTAATAACTTTGTACGTACGGTCATCCCATTAGAAAGCGTAACATTGCGCAATCCGTTTTCCTGTGGTTCACCTATGGATGTTATCCACGTCCTCAGCATGAAGACTGTGCCAAGTACTGCTGAAACTCTGGAGAATGCTTGCACAATATCCCCTGTTCCGTACATTGGGTATATGAATGGCGAATTTGACTCCCGATATAGATTGATCGACTGGGCATACTTTACAAGTCGTTGCACTCCTTCCTTTTTGGTCCATGTACCAACGTCTGAACCTCCCATGCATATTCCATAGCACAGTACGTTGATTATATTTGGTGTACATCCCCTTGTTCGTAGAAACTCTAGCCAGTTTTTATCTGGCTCCTCTAAATTTTCTGCAATATTACCGGTACCACTTGATGTTGTCTCAGTTCCTTTGAGTGACAGTGATGAGAATTGTGGTAGGCAGTATCCTGCCATTATATCAGTCACCATTTGCATGAGCGTTCGTTTTTCCAAAGGCTCTAACATTTGCGATCTGCATATAGCATTTCTGCTATGCGGTACTTCCTGTAGTTGTATACGTTCGTTGTTTGCGTTATCTTGGCCATATAGCACCGGTCCATTAGCATCAGTGAAGTGTATATAGCTGTGTCCTCCGGAATTAACCAGGAGATCTACGGCAGCAGACGAGCTGTATACTAATTTTGGCCACAAATCCAGGGCATGTTTGCTACTATTTGCGCAGAGGTTATCCAATACCTCTATTGCTCTGGTACCTTCTTTATAAAATGGCGATATTTCATACAATATTTGCGGAGTTGGATCTTTATTACTGTACATTATATCCATTAGCTCCATCAAGCGATTTTGTTCTTTAAAATTGACGTGGTTGCTAGTGTCTAGAGTAATACATTCTGTTGGAACTACATTTGATTCTGATGACCCGGATACCGTTGTATGGCCAGTTACATCCTGTGTTGTACATTGATTAAATACTGCTTCATACTGTTGTTTCAGATAGTATGGAGAGTTTAGGCAATGCGCATCCGACGATTCAAGAAGCTGTTTGATTGACAACGTCCTATTGTTTTGTCCGTAGCAATGATGTCTATCAATCTGTAGCACCTTGCAACCACTGTAAGCTAGGCATCCTGTAATCACCGATGCAGTGATACCGGTGCCTGTTATAATAACGTCTACTTCAAGGTCGGCCATTTTAAGTGACGTCTATTTGCTACAGTGCAACGGCATCATTCAGAAACGTAATAAGTGTTACAAAATTTTACACATTGTTTTCAGAATTCGATATATAATGAATGATATTATATCCGTATGGTGGATTAATCTCTACTGGCGTTGAATGAGTCTGAGCGACGGTAAATGATGACCATATATTTCCCCTAGGGTACTGTATAATTGTTGTGTATTAGAAAAGCATAATGTGCAAGCAGATCATATCCTGGAATCTGTGTTTAGGCTGGGTGTGCCAATGTTGAATTCAGGTTATAGAGCCCATGACAATATGCACCAACAGACGTGGTATATTGTTTTATATAGTGTAGAGTTCATTGGTTTACAGTGTGTAGGAATATATATGCGTTGATATTGACGCTGTACTTCTTCTGCGGATCCCCATCATCATGGCGGTCATCGTGATTAGACAGCCGAATAGACCCCGCACATCCCGATTTTTCATATTGAATTCTACTGTAGTACAGTGGATAATGGGTTTTTAATTACATTTACTTGTTGGATACGCTTAGTTGAGGCATTGGCGTGTTATTGAGGTAAGTGGCTTCAGTGGATGTGTAGTTTTGTGGACTATGTTTTTGGGCATTAGTCGGGTTCATTATACATCTATCAGCATGTGGTACTTTATGTGTCAGATATAGTTCAGTTATACATGTATACTATTGCTTCTATCTATGACTACGGTTATCTGTTTCAATATTGTCCATAATACCAGATATACAGCATTTTTGGCGACTGATGGTCGTGTCTATTTATTTGCATCACATGTGTAAAAGGTGTGTACATATATACATTGGTTTCGTTCTTGATTTGTGTTGATGTGTAATTGTGTGTATGTACCTTGAAGTGGTACATTGCGTATATATGTTTGATGTGTATTACGTACGGTTTGTGTCTAATTTTATCGGCGCAATAGTGCTATTTTGGCGTTAACAGTGTTGTAGGTTGTCTTCGATTTGTGGATCAGTTTCTGGTAAACACCCTTAAGCGGTCGTACTGCAATAGGATACTTGTTCGTTAGAGTCTGTGTATTCTACAGTTCCATAGATATCGGTTCATATCATGATTATATGTTGATAAGGCATCGAATACAATGTCGACATTCGGTGGTCATACAGGGCGGTCTCCGCTCGAATCTGTCAAGCGTGCTGTGTTCGGTACTCCTGCTGTATATAGCACTGGATTAATAAACGAGCTTCTTGAGTTAGAGAAGATTGACCGTCATTGGGAGGTTGCATTTCGCCGTAAATTCCTAGCTAGCAAGGAAGATGAGTTACGTGCCATTGAGAAGTCTTTTAAATTCAATGTTACACAATGGGAGTTGAATGCAATGTTAGTGGGCGCTTTTTTGATGCAGGCTTTATATGGCATCTTGACATTCAGTCCTTTATCGTTTATTATATCATTTTTTGCAATGTCTTTATTATTCCAGTTACGTCTTCATCGGGATAAGCTTACTTTGCATTACAGTCTTTTATCGTTCGGTGGATACATCATTATGATGGCTAATTTGTTGATTGTACAGCCTGAGCATGTGGTTAATTATGCAGGCATTACTGCGATATTTGGGATATCGTTTATTCATGCCATAATTATGATAGTGCTTGGCCGTCACACTATGGGTCATGCTTTTGAGCGTTTTGCTGAATCCTGTTTACAATTTGCAATTCCATCATTGCTTGAGGTCCAATCTCTGGTGATTGGTGTTATCATTTTTTTGGGTATTTGTTTTTCCATTGTCAAGTTACACTACTTGTCATACACTGCGTTCATAGTTGTTCTATTTACTATTATCGCCAGGTTCAACTTAAGAGTGCCCCGATCTGATGTTCGTGAGCATGTAAATATGTTTGAGGCTAGTTTACCTGTTGTTCGTTCAATGATTCACGTTCTCTTTACTGCTGCTGCTTTGTTTGTTTGTATAGCAAGCTTATGTGATTATCGGTTTATGTCGATATCTAATCAGGAATCTTTTAAGAATTGGGAGCGTGCTCACGGTCGTGTTGGCGACTACACTTTAGTTGCGAAGGGTTTGGCCTATTTGTTGTCTGGTTGTTGTTTATTTATTATGATAGTTGGCATAATGCTTCTGTTACGTCGTATGACTGGTTCTTCAAGGTTATCTCATGCTTTGGAGCATTCTACAACGTTTATGGGCAAAGCTTGCATGAGTCACAAGAAGGAAGTTCGTTATGAGTACCGTGCTTATACATTGGACCGCAGTGGCCGTGTTGTTTTTGTACAGACTATGCACAAGTCCGCTATCAATGGTTACAACCGTTCTACTATGAATTGTTATGATGTCTACTTTGCAATGCAGGTGCGTGCTTTACACGCTATGGATTATAGATCACTTTACTGTTACGCTCCTGTGGGCCGTTTGTACCACACTGACAGGGATAGCAATGCTTTAGTACGTGGCAGGGTCAGTCTTGAGCGCATGGCTACTCGTCTAGAGTCATTGGTTACAGCGGAGCGTAAGCGTCGTCATGATGAGCGCCGTGAACGTGAGCGTTTACGTAAACTACGTGAATCTGAGGAATGCCGTCCACCGTTTATATCTACATCCATTCCTGCTGGTGTTGAGCTATATATCCCATCCATTCCTCGTGACAGCATACGTCAAGCTGGTGATGAAGTTCGTTGTCGCAAGAGGTCGATGTCCATACCGGCGGAGCTGAGTTTGAGCAGTGTTGATGAGTTGCCTTTGGTATCACGCCACTTGGAGCGTATGTACAACCGCCGTTGTGTGACCACTGCTATTGGCGACGACTTTTACTGGAGACGTCATGGCATTATCGACCGCATACGTTCTTCATGGCTTGAGCGTACTACACCAGAGTCTGTGCCTTCCTTCAGTGGACTCAAACCAACTAGCACCCGTGTTTACAGGGACCCTGGTAACGGCGCATTTAACTTTGACAAGATTGACGAAGCTTTGGCCAACATATTCCGCGGTTTGGAGATTATGAACGAGACTGGTTTGCCTGACTTCAAGCCACTAACTACTAGTCCAAGCCCCAAGGAACTGAGGAAGGAGTATGACCATACGGACAATGAGGACATTTCCGAGTTGGAGCCTACTCCTATGGATGGCAACTTTATCAACATGGACTATGGTAACGACCTCTGTTACTATGGTGATGCTCCTGGTGTTACTATTGACATTGGTGAAGACAGTCCATGTAATAACCAGGAATCCACTCCTTCTATCCTCTGTGACATGCGTTCGGTACATGACCAAAGTCCAATTAACACTTTTATTCAGCAACCCGTGCAGTACATTGACCTGGGTACCACCAAGAGCATGCTACACGACACTGATTTGAAGTATCCGGGGAACCCTGTGATTGACCAGTCATCACCAATGCCCTCTACTGGCAAGTGGCAATGGTTAGACAACGCCTTGAATGGGGAATTACCAGGAAAGGGTGGCCAGGTTCCTAGCATGAACCGCCAGCTATCTACTGATACTGCCGAGCAGCATCGCATTCGTCCTATTGAGGAGATTCTTCAGGGCGAATACTACATCGATGAGAACGGGAAGCTTGTTGTAAAGAACGATAGCCGATACCTTCACGTTCCTGAGCGTTACCGTGGCATTCGTAATGTACGGAATTTAGCGCAATATTTCGATGGCCGCCACCAGTTAGCTGAGCGTGCTCGGGAATCGGATAGTGACTCCACTCCGCTGCGCAAGGACTTGGCCAAGGTCGTTACCTCGCCTGTACATCGTTTGATGATGATCACTACAGGTTCGAATGACACCTACGAAGAGGTGGAACCCTGTGCTCGGCCTGCTAAGCAGATTGTCTTACCTGAATTCTTGGATGTTGAGGATATTCAAATGGACCCATCTCCTAGCAGTAAGCCGTTTACCAAGGCGATGCCTTTTAGCGGTGGTTCGTCGGTGGTACGTCCTAATGTCATGATAACTCGTCAGTATGAGGTCCACAAACCGTTTGGTCTTGACACCATAAGTGAATGCATATCTAATTCTCAGAAGTCAATAGACGATATACCTCGTGACGGCTCCCAGGAAGCTCCTGTTGCTGGTGAAGCCAGCGAGCAGAACACCCACCGCGAGTTATCGGTGGGCAGTAGTAATGCTTCTGGTAGTACCATAGGCCAATTGAGTCCAAGGAGCCTGCGTCGTTTGGCTGCAGCACGTCACTTACCTCTTGCATTGGATTCTCGTCAGGATCGTGTATTTTCCATATGTCCACAACCTCGTCGTGAAGGTGCTGTTGTGCCTTCAGATGCTCAGGTTAACAGTACCGATACGCCATCTGGCAAGCAACAGCATGGGAAGAATAACGGAAGCAGTGGCTGTGACCATGGCAATGGTCGTTTAGTCAGTACTGTCGAGTCAGTGGCTTCCCCTGATTCATCTTTGGGTTCGCTGTCAGCTAGTCTAACTCCCAACCGTGCGGTGACTCCTCGTCAGAATTGGCGTAACGAGTTTGATTTCAGTCCTGTAGCAGTCCATTCTGGTATGGACGTTTTAATGGAGCTCATGGAGGACGTGGCTATTGACGACACCATGGCCGATGATCAGAGCTCTGTTGTGAGTCATGATTTCATATTTGGTCGGTGATGCCTTTTTTTTTGCAATCGCATATTTCACGACATTATTCTAATATTATTAATTACATTAATTGGTATGTTCGAAACATTCTGCAAGCCTTTTATCCTGCAGAAAGTGGTTGAAGAAATCAACCGATAGGAATTCGTATAGTCCGGCGACCAATATCGATATGACTAGATCCCTTGGGTTCTTAGCATCTGCACCGTTACATAATTTACCATTTTCTAAATTCTCTAGCATTTGGTCTACTGTTAGGTCTGCTTCTGGTGTATCCTCGGGTGGTTGCGCGATAGTGTCATCCAATGCAGACTCGGTGTCATGGTCATCCACATCACCTGTCTGTTCATTAGACACTTCAACCTTCGATGCTTTAGACCCTCGATCACTGTTTTTAGCGGATGCATTGAATTTGACCAAGCTTTTTATAGACATGGGTTTGGTTACAAATTGCAGTAATCGTTCAGTGAACGGTCTGGGTTTATACTCCTGTTTGCTTTGTTCAGTATCACCGGAGTCACATGTAGCGCTGTTTTCTTCTAATGGCTCTGGTTTTACATCGGGTTGTACAGCAGGGCCTATTAAGTCTGCTACGAGTTTGCTTTCCGGGATTTCTATATTCAGCGGCGCTAACAGTGACATCATCATGTTATCCACTACTGGAAGTTGCGATAGATCTTTCAAGGTGAATTCCGTTTTGTTACCTTTTGTAATATTATCCATTGCTTGTTTAACAACGGACTCTATGAGTTTCCTGGCATCTTCAGGATTATCCAGGAACTGTGACATGTCTATAGGCATCGCTGATTTGCCTGTTTTAGGATCATCAGGATTACTTTTATGAGTAGAATCGTTAGTTACAGATATATTGCCAATGTCGTCACTTGCTTGACATGCCTGTATAGCTTTAATAAGTGCGTTCATGGGTAGGAATGGTGTTCCTAACCGTCCTGCACGCTGCAATAGGTTGAATCCCTTTTCAATATCACCCATATCCGTTGCTAGGGTTGCCATGGCGTTGCGTTTAGATGCTATTCTGAGACCTATATACGATATCGTGTTTTCGTAAAGTTTTAGTTCCTTTAGGACCTCATCTCTGGATAACAGTGTAACTGGTTCATCTATAGGTTGATGAGCATGACTGTCAGATTCTCCATCATCTTGCCCTGTATCTGTAGTCTGCAATATAGTCTGTCTAATGCATCTGCGATGGCTGTGTTCCTGTGCTTCTCCATATAGGCAGCTAAGTGGTCGTGAGTTTAATAGACATAAATCCGGTGATGGCAGTGGTAGTCCCGGTAGCATATAATCATCTTCTGTGTTGTATTTAATCCTTTTAGACCGGATATTGGCTTGGTTAGCCATGGTGATTCTATTTTAGTAGTGTCTGTGCTCAGTGATATATAATGCGCGTCGGTGTTGGACTGCTATTTGTATAATATACGCCACATTAATCATGGTGTGATCTATTAAAAATATATTAGTGTTTGTGTGTTGTATAGAAGGCTCTGGAAGGCTATCGCGCATATACCCTAGGCCACTGTCTTCCTGCTGTGGACAGCCCATGGCGCGGAGAAGTAGAAGTCGTAGTCCTAGCTACCACCGTAGACATACGGGACGTGGCATGAGTCCCGGAAGTCATCGTAGATATCACGATGTAGATAGTCGTTACCCTCGTGATTACAGCCGTGAACGTGATCAAGCTTCACATTACCGAGTAGATTCATATGATCGTGATGGCAGGTCATACAGCAGACGCAAGGATTATTCATATGATCGTCGAGATGTAGATTACCGTCGTCGAGGTGACATCAGTGACAGATCGAGGCCACGTCGTGATGACCGTCATGCTTCCAGGGATGAACGGTACTATACACCCCGGGAGGATACATATCGCTCCAATCGAGATGACAGACAAAGCCACAATGGTGAGAAGTATTATACACCTCGAGATGGTAGCAATCGTCACAGGGACGATCATCACGCATCTCGGGATTCTGGGCGCGACGTGCGTGATCGTCACAACGACCGGGGTAGACGCAGCGCCAGCTTTGAAAGCGCATGTAGCTTCGGGTCACAAGTATCGTTTGGTGGCGACCATGAGGTAGAGGAGGTAGCTGCGGATGCAGATGAGCCGTTGGACGAGGAGGCGATGATGCGTCGGGCTATGGGCTTTACGGAATTCTCTACTACCAAAAATAAGCAACACCTTGACACCGACGTTTCCGGGGTTGCCAAGCGTTCGAAGCGCCAATATCGCCAGTACATGAACCGCCGTGGCGGTTTCAATCGCCCCCTGTCACCGACATTCTGATTAATATCCACGCTGTATAGCTCTGTACATGATAATGCTAGCGCCACACCGTACATTAAGCGATTGTTGTAATTGGTATATCTAGTATGTGGACAGCGAATCGCCATGGCGATGTGTTGGCTAATTAGCGGCTTGATCTTCCTCCAAGTTCTTACCGCTAAAGGCATCATCCAGCAGCAGCTTGCGCTGGCAGCATTCCCAGATATACTCCTCAATGGTGTCCTCGCACATCAGCTTGTACACGTCCACGGGCTCAGTCTGCCCTATTCTGTGCGACCTGTTTTCCGCCTGTGCGTCGTTATGTGGATTCCAATCAAGGTCCATGAGAATCACAGTGGAGGCTACTGTGAGGTTGAGTCCAGTGCCGCCAGCCTTAGTGGATATCAGCAGTAGTGTGATATTGGGATCGTTCGTGAATCTTTCAACAATGTCCGTGCGTGTAGACGGATTATGCCCACCATCAAGCCGCAAGTACTCCAGCTGTGGCTTATGTAGACCCAAGCACGTTTCCAGCAGATCGAGGTACATTGTAAACTGCGAGAATATCAACGCTTTCTTCCCTGCTTGCTCAACGCGATCAATGATTTTGAACATTTCCTGGACCTTGGCTGACTCCAGGAACTGTTCCTTGGGGATTAAGAAACGCTCCAGCCTGGGCTCGACTGGAACTAATGACTGCAGAGACCTGTGTATCTCGAAATCACTCCATGACCGCAGTTCCTTCTCCACTCGCTCTAGTGGGTTACCCTTGTACCCCTCTACCTTGGACCAGTAGTATTTAATGAGCTTCTGCAAAAGGTCTTCCTTGTAATATGCACCTCTCACTAGCAACGGGTGGTTGCATATGCGCCTCATCAGGAATACCATTGACTTGACCAAAAAGTCATCCCTTCGGCTTAGGCTGTAGTCCCTTGACCGCCCATTACACATGCTCAGGACCTCACCTTCAGTGACTTTGCACTTTTGCACAAGCGTATCCCGATTTTGCTTTATCTTGGTTTCAACCTCGGTCATGTACATATCCAACTGTATTCCCGTCATCTTGCACCGTACCAGTAAAGTGCGTTTCTCCGGTAATTCGTGCATTACCGTACGTTTCTTCCTTCTTAGAATAAAGGGTGCTATTAGCCTTTGCAGCACTCGGATGCTAGGGTCGATAGTTTCAGGTGTTTGCGTGGATCCGTCAGTGGATACTTCTTCCGCCTTTATCTGGCACCCTAAGTCGCCACCAGAAAGCTCGGAATTCAATTCAGCCTCGTTGGTAGGCTCTACACTTTCAGTATCTCTATCTGGCATTTCAGGCTCCGAACTTGATTGCATCGGCTCAGATGTTGATTCCTCTGCATCTACGGCCGTAATTTCTGTTGCCACAGGATCTGATTCCTTTACATATGTATACTTCCGACTACGTTTAAGTTTGTGTTGTGACTGCTGCCTCTGTGCACGTTTGTAATCCTCTATTTCAGTAATATCCACTAGCGATGCCAAGTCGGGGAACTCGTTGACAGCGTCTTTGTAATGCTCTATAAGGTAGTTGATCCCGGCATTAACCTTAAATTGGTCAAATAACTCAGGCATGGCGAATTGTATCAAGTTGCCCAATTCACTTTCCCTGTTTTGTATTGGCGTACCCGTTATTAAAAGCCGGTGCCTGATGTTGAATGAACCATTCAACCTGCGATAAGCAATGGTCTCGCTATTCTTCAGCGAGTGGGCTTCATCTACTATCATGTACTCAAATTCACGCAGACCACGCAGCATTCGTATGTCCTCTTTAGAGGACACCGTGGCCATGGTGGAGACCAATATGGCAAAA
The DNA here is from genome assembly GCF_000165395.2 of Babesia bovis T2Bo. Classification (NCBI taxonomy): domain Eukaryota; phylum Apicomplexa; class Aconoidasida; order Piroplasmida; family Babesiidae; genus Babesia; species Babesia bovis. The sequence continues at coordinate 638,291 of NC_010575.1, forward strand.
GAGCCCTTACTAACGTCGTCTAACATATCACAAGCAATTTGAAATCTTGCAGATTGTGCCCCGTGGTACTTAACAATGCGATCTTTGAGGTTTGGCGCCCAGCGCTTCAATTCGTTGCACCAATTGTCCAGCACTGACAATGGTACTAATATCAAGGTTGACCTTCGGCAACCACCAGCTTCCAGCTTCATCTTTGACAAAAAGTCTTTACTCGTACTTGGCATCTGCATACTATACAGATAACTCAAGAATACACTGGCTTGGGCCGTTTTCCCAAGTCCCATTTCATCTGCCAGGATCCCATTAGCACTCTCCACGGAGTGTATCAGTGATAGCCAGTGCACTCCACACTGCTGATACAACTTTAAGTTTCTAAATTTCTCAGCAATCTCAAATTTAGATAAATCAGCCCGGGTGTGTATAAAAGCGCAGCCGCCACGTCTAATGGTTTCTCTTATTTGAGTTTCCATAGCTGGGTCACCACCACCAAATCCGTCAACCGCTGCTTTCATCATGTTCTGTATAGAGATACAAACAACGAGAAAGTGCCCACCTTAGATATTTTGAGGAACGAAGCTAGAGTCTCTAGATTGTCAAGTATTATCCTTCTTTTCTTTTGTTCCTCACGTGCGATTCGTTCCGCCATTGCGGCTGCCGCCTCGTCAGCGCCATCGTCAGAATCTGTAATATATCTTGTTAGTTACTAAAACAAAACGTTCTCCATGATGTAAATGCAACAATTAAGAATACGCCACAAAATCGCGTACGACATAGTTTATAGACATAAACCGTGAGGTATAGTTGAGGCCCAGACAACTGTCTACCAGTTAAAGCGCAACACATACAAATGGTACACACATATCGCAAATATAAACATCGATAACATACCACTATCATCACGTTGACGCTTCAACTTGCGCTTACGCTTTACAACCGTGGTTGAAGCTGCATCATTTGCCATGGCATCATTGCTTTGCGCCGATGTACCTCGTGTGTCCGTATCGATTCCTTGTACTTTTGCTTCTCCCTCGGCTAGCGAATACTGTCCGATATCATCTATGCTGCCATCCTCAATAACATTGTTGCGATTGCGCAGACCATTGAGAAAGAAGCTTGAGGTGGTTACCATGATGCGTTGGTATAAAGCAGTGCTGTCTTCTTATGGCATAGTGTAGCAACTGTTGCTGGAGAGGTGTAGCTCATACCGGGACACTTCACAACCATATGTGAGGTAGTCTCTGGCTCTCCCATCGTATGTGCGTGGAGTGTTCACGACCCACGCCTCCTCGGGAGTACACCTTGTAGACGTCCCCATACGTTTGTTATTTTACATTTATTTTACAATAAATATAGCCACGATGAAGCCTCAGCAAACCGTGTTGGTATTCAAGCCAACGCTGAAGAAGGAGAGTGACCGCAAGGCTCAACTCGCCACTATTCAGGCGTCTCGTGCTTTAAGTGAGGTCATTCGTACTACTTTAGGTCCTAGGGCCATGTTGAAGATGATGTTGGACCCAATGGGTGGTATTGTGATAACAAATGACGGTAACGCCATTTTGCGTGAGGTACGTCCGCTATCTGAAATTTGCTTCGTACCGCAACCTTCTACGTTAAAAACATGTAAATGTGTACATTGTTCCACAGTAGTGTGTGCATCTCTGTCCATATTTTGTTAGTATTAGTCCAGTTGCTTTCGTTTCTAATGCTGTTTACAGATTGATGTGGCAAACCCTGCTGCCAAAAGTCTTATTGAGCTTAGCAGGTCACAGGATGAAGAGGTTGGGGACGGCACCACCAGTTGTGTTATTCTTAGTGGCCAGATGCTTGCTAATGCGGAGCCCCTGCTGAAGCGTGAGATCCACCCATCTAAGATAGTTGAGGGTTACATAGAGGCTTTGGACGATGCTTTAGCTGTTATGGAATCCATCGCTACCAAAATAGACCTAAATGATGACGATGCTGTGAAGGATGTAATTCAATCGTGTCTTGAGACAAAGTTTTCAAGTAAATGGGGAAATTTGATTGCTTCACTTGCTTTGAGTGCGGTTCAGAAGGTGAAGGTCGACCGTCCAGATGGACGTACAGCAATAGACATAAAGCGTTATGCGAAGGTTGAGAAGCTTCCCGGTGGTATGCCTGAGGACTCTATTGTCTTGGATGGTATATTGATTAACAAGGACGTGACTCATCCCAGTATGTCACGTCGCATTGAGAACCCCCGGGTGTTGATATTAGACTGCACCCTGGAGTACAAGAAGGGCGAGTCTCAGACGATTGTTGATATATCTGATGAGGCCGGTTGGGCTAAACTCTTAGAACAGGAGGAGACTGAGATTTTCAACATGTGTCAGAACATTATCCAAACTGGTTGCAATGTATGCGTTACTGAGAAGGGCGTGTCAGATTTAGCCCAGCACTTTTTATCCAAGGCTGGCATTAGTTGCATCCGTCGCATTCGTAAGACTGACGCCAACCGTTTAGCGCGTGTAACTGGCGCTACTATCGTAAACCGCACAGAGGAGCTTTTGCCAAGTGATGTGGGTACTGGTTGCGGTCTCTTTGAGGTCAAAAAGATCGGTGATGAGTATTTTTCGTACTTTATCAATTGCAAAGACCCTAAGGCATGTTCCATTGTTTTGCGTGGTTCTTCCAAGGATGTGCTTAATGAGATTGAGCGCAACTTACAGGACGCATTGAACGTTTGTCGCAACATCATGTTAGAAGGGAAGCTACTACCTGGCGGTGGCGCCACGGAGATTGAGGTATCATGTCGCCTTGCTGAAAAACTTGACAGTAAATCTGGCTTAAAGCGTTGGTCATATCGTGCCGCTGCCAAGGCTTTCGAGGTAATTCCCAAGACACTCGCTCAAAATTGCGGTGCTAATCCAGTTCGTGTTATTACTGAGCTTACGTCGCTCCATGTTTCTGGTAATGTAAATGCCGGTTTGGATGGTGAGACTGGTGAGGTGTGCGACACTATGAAGCGTAAGATTTTCGATACATTTGCTGTAAAGGCACAAATATTCAAGAGCGCCATTGAGGCTGCTTGTATGCTTCTACGCATAGACATGATTGTGTCAGGTATTGGCAAGCGTGATGAGCCCAGTACCAGCCAGAAGTTGGCTGTTAATGAGGAGGCTTTGGATGCCCAGGCATGAACTAACGCATTATATCATAGTTAGGTTTTTTCTTCTAGTAGCGATTCAGCTTCTTTCATCTGTTGTTTGTAATCCCCAGTATCCATTGAGTTTGGGAATACCGGTCTAGTATCACTGTAGTCACGGAAAGGCTCTGGTCTTCCATCCCCTATCTTGAGGAACTCGGGATCCTCATCTGGATTCATCAGCAATTTCTCCACTATAGTGAAGCAATGTAGATTTAATCTGCTCTCAGCTCCGAATGGCAATTTTATACCGAGTTTATCACATGCTTCTTTGACACCCTCCACAGTAGTACCATACTCCTCAGCCATTTCATGTACGTTCATAATGCTATAGAAGGCCTCTAATTCCATGTTATCCGCTATGTTCATAAACTCAATAAGGTCCCAAATAGCACTGTATGAGACTATAGCCCTTATAGGTACATCTAGGGGGATAGGTGCCCTTGCTCCCAGTCGACAGCATGCATCTCCTAGAAAGTGTAGACTTATTTCAAATCGTTGTGATATTTCAGGCAGTGTCAAATCATGTGTTCCACCACGGAATGACAAATATTCCTTCTTCAACTCTTCCAGTTCCTCTTTATGGTGTGGTAAATACCTAGGGTATGGCCGTTCAACATCCGGCTGCAGGTTGAATGTCCTGGGTATGATATCTGGCAGTCTGTTAATGGGATCGTTCATAGCTTTTATGAACTCCACATCATGTACTATCGGTGCATTACGCAGTTCTTCAGCTTCCTTGGGGCTTACTTGCAAATCTGGATCCAAGCGATCCAGCATAAGATATCCCACCTAGGCATTAGATTATTACATCGAATAACTTACTGGGTCTTGCTTAAATTCCATTACTTCTTGCCGCACCTTCAGGCGATTGATAGCTGTCATTACGTCCTCGGGATTACGTGTATCTTCAAGGAATTTAATCTGTGGTAATCATTAGTGGCTATACTTGTTGTAAAGGAAACTAGATTAGCCAAATTGCTCTGTTAACTAACGTACCTTTTCCTTGATATCAGCGATACGTGCTCTGGCGTCTTCTGGTAGGTTTTCATTGGTTTCCTCTAGTGGCTGCCGCACAATGTTATGGTACCGCCATGTTTCATTATCATCAATAGCGCACTTCAATCTAACTCTAGCAGCGCGTTCACCACCAGATGTGCGATAACCACGAGCTCGTAATTCTTCCATTACTTCTACGTAGTGCAGCTTATCCACATCGGGCGCAGCGAGTGTTGCAAAGCCCATTTCATTACGTGGCAGTTTGCGATAGTAGGTTTGATTCATAGCCTCACGGTGAGCACGTGCTTCGTGTGATCTTTTACGTCGTTCTCTTATATGCCTTAAACGTAGGGCGCGCTTTTCACGGACAAAGTCTGGATTATCTTCATGGTCTTGTCCATCAGGTATGACTATCTCAGGTTCTCCACGGCTCTTCCGCTCGTCGTTTATAGCATCTAGCCAGATATCATCTTCGTTTACAGGTGGGTAGTCATCTACACTATAGTCCTTAATGCGTATACTTTCCTGTAGTGCCTTGATTCCCTTGATATTGGGCATCTGGATAATACCACTTATAAGTTCAGAGGTGCTATTGGCGTTTGCTGGTAGCTTTATCGGCTTATAGTCGTCATATGGTAACTTGTGCTCTGGGACTGTATCTGTAGTTGGAACATTAGTAGTATTCTTTCCTTTGGTTACACGGTCATTTATAAACGTTGGATTTATTGAATCTACCGTATCATCAGCAATGGTTATGTCAGCGGTGTTACGGTTAACCACGTCATCATTAGGTTTACCTGGTGGGTACATTGCCTGTGTCTCAACGTGGGTACGTGGCAACTCCATCGCCTCGCTACGTTTAATCATGCGATTTAGATCGTTGTAAAGCTTCTTCTCACGTTCAGCTGCTAAAAGCTCACGATCAATGTCATCCATATCGTCTTCGCTATCAGATTGCTCGACACTGTCTAGTAGCCTGTTGTATTCTTCTTCTAAGGAATCCTTATGGCAAAACGGCATCTGTAGCATCTTCTTATGCTCATCGGAAAGCTCATACACGTTTTCCGACGATGAAGTTGTGCTTTGCAATGTAAAGACACGTGTAATGTGGAAGGACGGCATGCCTGCGTTACTAGTCTGTGCCGCCAGGTAACACATTGACGGTACCTGCGATAAGGCACGCATGGTTAGTTAGAAAAACATTGAAAGCTACTGTAAAAAGCTACCTAAAAGAATCCTGCTATCATAGTGGTTACAATGGGCCAAATGATGGCATTAGTAAGTGAACGTGCCGGGAATTAAAGCCGACAGCGTGAGAAGATATCGTTAGAATCCCATGAACCATATGTACGTGCATTTGTTTAGATACTTGATATATTATAGTGGACACAGGTTGCTAAAGTGGCCCTTTAGGGCAACACATATGTGAAGTAGCCCGCGTAACATCAATCAGCCTGAAAGACACATAAACGAATAGATATCACCTCAACCTAACACACAAGTAGGGAATTAAATAAACACATCAAATAGACCATTTCAACGCATTCGTTTACATAAAGTGGGCGACAATAGCCTAGTTGTGCTACACTCCATGTGCAACCACAACGAGTCGCGACACTGATAAAAAACACTCCAAATACCGACATAAAATAGAAAGTCGGTAATTGGTGACAAAAGTGTCACTAATATATATAATACGTTGATATTGTCCAAATGTATGCCTGAACCGGTGACCAGTAACATATCAACATGAAACTGTCTAAAGCGCTCTGTAAAAACATACCGTTGCCGCGCTTTACAGCCAGCAGGCTTACTCGCAGGGTATGTCTACTTTATTTCATAATAAACACGTATATATAGGCCAATATGGCAGAGCAAGAGAGGGCAACGTTCTACTATTCTAACCTATTCTGTGTAGCAATCACAGCACTACCTATCGCGTATTTACTAAAGGTTAGTTATGGCATTTATACGTTTTATAGTAGCTCAGGCTAACTACTGGAGTTGCCCTGAACAGGAGAACCTTCATTACGTGCTCAAGCACAACGAGCACTACATCAAATCACCTAAGCAACTACCATTGTAATTTTTGTAGATTTTTTATACATCTCATTTCTGGATAATGTATGATTAGCGGCCATAAAGCTTTCGTTTTCACATTGTATAAAGGCAATATTAATCATAGAATGGACACTGCATCCGAGGCAACGTGCCCGAGTGGTTAAGGGGATGGCCTGCTAAGTCATTAGGTCTCGGCCTGCGTAGGTTCGAATCCTGCCGTTGTCGCCATTTTTCTAGTTAGTATATGTTATTCTCGCCTTCAGGTGACAATATAAAGATGTTATAACGCCTATACGACATTGTTCCATAGTATTCATACAGCTGCCCTGGTAGCGTTATGACGCCTTGTTGGCATAATGTCAAAAAATGTTACCCTAGATGTCAAATGCATCCTCTAAGTATATCCCTAGTGATAATATGCATCTATTTGGTCTGCTAACGTCGATACCGCTTCAACTCGCTTGCGGAGGATGTGACACAGGGAACAGCAAGTTAGTATACAAATGAGTCAGATTCATTACAACGTGTAAATATAGACAAGAATTCATATGGCTCATAGATTTACGGAATACCTATGATAGTACCATTGGCAATCCTGGCAGTTACAGTATAAATGATGGAATGCCTATAGATTTATCAATGCAGTACCTTAGCCGCTGTAATAATCTAAATATGTGATACCGGGATCCAAAAGTGAAATATGCAATTATTCTTGTCTTACATAAACGCACAGACATTCGAATGGCAGAATAAAATCAAACACGGGATATGTCCACATTTGTGGACTATAACATTATTTATTTAACATTTACGTGCTTAATGAATGTATTTTATATGGAATTCCACTTTAAACAGTATTCCTAGTGTAGCACATTTTCACAGCAGCAACTCAAGGTGCCATAAGCCGTTCTTTTCTTAGTCCCCATTACACACCAGGATACTAAACCTAAGCTATTGCAAACAATTGATTATACTTCACCAAAAAAGGTATTAGGAAGACTTGGGCCTGAATTGACTTGTGATACATTGTATCCCCCCTCCGCCCTACCCACCTCAATATCGCCACAGAATTCGGTGCATAAAGCACGGAAGCCAACTTCAATCACTTCATTCCGACATGCGACGATGAGAGAAGTTATTAGCATACACGTTGGTCAAGCTGGTATCCAGGTTGGTAATGCCTGCTGGTAAGTTACTGCGCTTTAATCTGTGGTATATAAAGGTGTTGCTTAAATGGGTTTAGTGGATTATTTAACATCGCTTTTGTTCAATTGAATGCTATAGACTATAATGTGTGATTCTCGGTGTGTGTGCACGTGCCTATGAAGGCCATATTAACTGGATTAGTGCCATGGAATATGTTATCTCTCATGTATTTATAGGGAACTGTTCTGTTTGGAACATGGCATCCAACCTGATGGTCACATGCCTGCTGATAAACAAATCCAGGGTGACGATGCATTCTCTACCTTCTTCAGTGAAACTGGCGCTGGCAAGCATGTGCCTCGTTGCGTGTTTGTAGATTTGGAACCAACGGTCGTAGACGAAGTGCGTACTGGTACTTATCGTCATCTTTTCCACCCAGAGCAGCTAATTACCGGCAAGGAGGATGCTGCTAACAATTTTGCCAGGGGTCACTACACAGTAGGCAAGGACATTGTTGACTCGTGTCTTGACCGTATCAGGAAGCTGGCTGATAACTGTACTGGTCTTCAGGGTTTCCTTATGTTCAATGCTGTTGGAGGTGGTACAGGTTCTGGTTTGGGTTGTTTGATGTTAGAGAGGTTGTCTGTTGATTACGGTAAGAAGAGCAAATTGAACTTTTGCTGCTGGCCATCTCCACGGGTATCAACTGCTGTTGTTGAGCCCTACAACTCGGTACTCTCAACTCATTCATTGTTGGAGCACACTGATGTGGCTGTCATGCTTGACAACGAGGCTATTTACGATATTTGCAAGCGCAATTTGGATATCGGGCGTCCTACATACACCAACTTAAACAGGCTGATTGCCCAGGTCATATCGTCTTTAACCGCTTCATTGCGTTTTGATGGTGCACTCAATGTTGATGTTACTGAGTTCCAGACCAACTTGGTACCTTACCCTCGCATTCACTTCATGCTTTCATCATATGCCCCTGTAATTAGCGCTGAAAAGGCGTACCACGAGCAGTTGTCAGTTGCGGAAATCACCAACTCGGCATTCGAGCCTGCTAACATGATGGCTAAGTGTGACCCTCGCCATGGCAAGTACATGGCTTCATGTATTCTCTACCGTGGTGACGTAGTTCCTAAGGATGTTAACGCTGCTGTAGCGGCGATTAAGACTAAGCGTACAATCCAGTTTGTTGACTGGTGTCCCACGGGATTCAAGGTTGGTATTAATTACCAACCACCTACAGTGGTCCCTGGTGGTGATTTGGCTAAGGTTATGCGTGCTGTATGCATGATTTCCAACTCAACGGCCATTGCGGAAGTTTTTAGCAGGATGGACCACAAGTTCGACCTCATGTACGCTAAACGCGCCTTCGTACACTGGTACGTTGGAGAGGGAATGGAGGAGGGCGAGTTCAGCGAGGCCCGTGAAGACTTAGCCGCACTCGAAAAGGACTACGAGGAAGTGGGCTTGGACACAACCTATGACGAAGAGGCAGAAAATTACTGAAACCATGCCAGTTTAAAAACAATGCCCACATGACGGGAATAAACACTTTTTAGAAAAACATTTACTTAATCGTAGCATCTATATGAACATGTGGTCTATTTGGTTGCTGGAAATGTGCCAAAATACTGAATCATGGTACCAGTGACTAGAATGGTCTATTCAGGGGTGTAACACAGAAGTGAATGGCGCGAAAAAACACAGCGACTGTAACAATAAAATACATTAATGTGTCACTAATAATCACGCCTATGAAGTGATTTATAGACCGGAAATACCACAGTGAATTGGACCCGGGGCCACCGATGGCCAATGGTGGGGCAGTAGAACAAAAAGGATAGAAAAACGACATAACAGCGACACCATTATAAATAGATCTTTATCGTAACATCTGGGAACCATGGCTGTCAGGGTCTTCAGAGGTTTGGTCCACAAGAGGACCAAAAAGTTCAGACGTTTCCAGTCTGACCGCTTCAAGCGTGTCAAGGTGAGTGCTTCTTAATCGATTTTCTATAAGGTCAATGGAAATAATGCTCTATTTTGGTATTTATTTGCACTTCCGCTATAGTATTTATGGTTACTCTCTATGGTTACGTGGTTCTTGTGCTATCTAGGTCATACCATAGGCTTCCACCGCGTTTTTGTCTATGATCGTGGTTCGTGTGGCCACTTTGTGGCTACACCTATAATGGGTGTTTTTGGTACTAGTAGTTTTGGATCCCAGGCCATTTCAGTGCTTTTGGTGACCCTGGGTTATGGTGGTATACAGTGTTGATTTCTTGTTACTCACATTATTACAGGAAAGCTGGAGGAAGCCCAAGGGTATTGATTGTCGTGTTAGGCGTCGTTTTAAGGGTACCGTCCTTACTCCTAAAATCGGTTACGGTACTGACAAGAGGACTCGCCACAAGCTGCCCAGTGGCTACTACAAGGTTGTTGTCAACAACCCGGCAGAGGTTGACATTTTGCTTATGCACAACAAGACCCATGTGGCCGAGATTGCGCACAGCGTCTCCGCTAAGAAGAGGCGTGTCATCGTTGACCGTGCCAAGAAGCTTGGTATCAAGGTCACCAACGCCGGTGCTAGGCTGAGAGTTGAAGAAAAGGAGTAACCTAGTTTAATTTGCTCCTTGTTATATATGTGCTCATTAGAAATTGAGAGTTTTGTACGGTAGAATATGATATTAGGGGGGATAGTTACTCCCGGGGGAGGACAATGGACCTTGCATCACGGTTGGCGTGTACCCAATGGCGTGTATTATATTGCACTAATATATCAGCTGACAAATGTCACTATAAGTACCCACTGCTCCACCCATGATGCTGGGGCCGATTATTATTACTCTTCATCTGAAAATACAATCTCATCATCGGACGCTTCAAGCTCCTTCATGCGTTGTTCACGCTGCTCCTTCTGACGAACCATGTCAGCAGCAACATCTATACGAAGCTGTGATATTTTCTCAGACTCGACTTCTATCTCATCGGCCATCTGCAGTATGCCATTGTATATAGACTCGCTCTCGGATTCCGATGGTAAAATCGATTCATCCAGGCGTAGAAGCGCCAGTATATGAGACACATCATTGCTGGCCAGTATGGCATCACCATGATATAGCAAAAAGGCAAGCCCAAAGCTGAAAATGTAGCATTCACCACGGGAGATAACTCGCTCCATGTAAGTTATCACGTGCGTGAATGGTAAAACATGAATGGTCATACCAATGAACCATTTGGAGCAAAATGCCTCCGGCACAACAAGTCCGCTTAAGTGGTCGTGAAGCTTCAAATTGCGTTCTTCCAGCAACTTCATCAAAACACGCGAGTCACGCACATATGCCTCCGGCATGCATGAAAAGTAACCGCTCATAGGATCCTCATGTAAGTGTACGATTAAACGGACAACATCGGTTGTGTCCAGGAATAATGATAAAAACGCTACCACAAAACCTTCACCTTGGTGGTAGTTGCCAACGTGGCTGAATGCCTCCTGTAGATTGTAACACAAAGCTTCGCGATGCTCTTCATTTGTAAATGTGCGCTCAGCGTCCAACTGAAATATTCGTTCATTTTCTGGCGTTACCGTGAATAGAGGTGTAGCCAGTGTGTCTACCGACTTGTTACTGTTGCTGTGGTCCCAGAGGCTGCAAGAGCTCACTAAATTTGTTACGTAATGTATCATAAAAGATATTACCGAACCATCGTTAGGTTGGTCGCCGAGTAGAGCGACAACCCTGGGACGTAGCGCAAGCAACTCCTCCAGTGAGTGGACACCGCTCCTGCTGAACAGAGATGACTTACGCTCTAATTCCCAAAAACGTTCAGTCAGAAGCATTTTTATACTAAAAAAATAAAACAGAATAATATACAAGAACGATTGAAACGCGAAGGTTAGTCGTGTTACATTCCCATACACATCTGCCAGATATACGCCATAAACTGTAACACAATCTACTTTACCCAAGTATTAGACAACAAACTATACTTATACATAGCATTTGGGCAGTAGCTATTGAGCCTATACATAAAAATGCAAGTACCATACGGGAAGGACTGTGTCTAGGCAAAAAACGTCGGTATTATACTTGTTCCATATACATGCTTAGTGTTACTACTAAAAAATAGTTTGACAACTTTACTAAGCCCTGGAATCCAGTTATATAACACCAGTGGCATCATAGGGATACAATCTATATACACTAGAACAACCCAGCCTCGCCATGTGAAAAACCATTATATCAGTTCATGAACCACATAATCAGCTACCGTCATCGGATGTACCTATGCCCTGGAATAGGGCACGGGCCATCTCCACGTGCTGTCGACTTGGGCTTGGCTTATCACTCTTGCGCCATACGTAGCCCTGAGGCTCTGCTACCCTAGGTGCTCGTACACCACCTGAAAGGATTGATAGATCTAATTCGTGTTGTACTGCAGGTGGTTCCGGTATATGATCATCACGGGTTGTAGTAGATTCGGGTCCGGGATAAACAGTATCATGGTCAACGCTACCCTTGTCCACATAGCCAGACGGACCCCAACTACGGGGTACATCGGCGCAAATGATCTCCTCGTTTACCAGGTCATCTACTGTCAATGTCTCTTTGTATTCCGCCATTTGCGTGGCCTGCATGGCGTAAGGTTCAAATCGAAGCTCCGGAACCGAGTTTGCAATATCGGTTTCTGTAGGCCTAGATACGGACTCCGTGGGACGCTCGTACCTACGAGCGCCATTCAGTAGGCTCTGTTGTACGTAATCACTGAGGAAACTGATATCCAAAGTGCTGGCGTCCATGAAACGTAACTTAGGTCGCAAGGTACATAAACTACGTATCTCCTTGCAGCGCTGGGTAACCTCTGTGCAGTTGGAACACTCAAATTGCGATAACACCGACTCCACCGACGGGCTGACGTTGTAGTCGTTTGCGATTATTAGCGTGCGTATACACCCTAGTACCCAGGAAATAGTAACACTATCCTGACGGTACCGTTGTAGAAACTGGAGCAGAGTGTCTATATAGGTGCCCAAATCAATTTTAGCCCTAGTGTCGCACTGTGCATCGTAGCTGATTCCAGACTCAATAGCCACATTGTTTGTTTCCAAACAAGATCCAATGTCCTCTTGGGGCTCATCGGTAACATCTCTTGGTGTGCTTTCATCTTGCTCGGGTGGTACAGAATCCTGTCTACTACTGTCCTGCCTGGACTCTGAACAACCCAAATCAGTGACTGTATCAGTATCTCCAATATATCCAACAGTGGTAAAGTTGGCATATATCCAACTTATCATTTTAACTACCATCTCGGGCAAATTATCAGAACGTTTCATGAGATCCGATACCTGTGACATCACGGAACTACGAAATGACGTATCTGTCATATTCTCACGCAGTACGTGCACTGTGCTAAACAGCAGCTCGTCTTTCAACAGGTCAGGGGCCAGCAGCATCAACTCCAGGACGGTCTCGAAGTACCACAAAGCACTCGGGGCAAACTTTTCGCACAAGAGCGATATCTTACTGACCAACTCGGCACTCCAGTATCGTTCGCACTTAGAACGCAGCTGTACCAAGAAACAGTTGACAATAGTTACTACATTCTTTGAATTGGTCATGCGGTACAGCAGGTCCAAGGTTCGGCGGCGTATGGTCTCATCACGATCTTCCAGACACGAGACTACCACCAGCTGATTTTCCACGGCATAAGACATGTTAATGCCAACCAGGGTACCCAGCCCTGATATACCAGCATAACGCAGGTTGTTATTCTCCGAAGAGAGCATTCGCGACACCGCTATGGAACACATTGTGGTCAGGGAGTCCCTCGGCGTTATGGCAGCTATGGTTTTGACGCACTCAAAAATTATTGCATTGGCGATAACGACGCACTGGTGCGGTAACGACTCGGCCTGCTGTAAAACGTTTTGCAAGCAACCGTATATCTGCTCTGATACACGGCGGTCACCACGGCCCATCCGGCCGAATATGGATATAATCGATATTTGTATCCACGGCGCCGGCACTCGATGGTAGTCGTACCCACGGTTTAACCGACGGTCGACAATCTGGTTCAAAATGTGCACTAAAGATGGTACGAGGTGCCTGTACGCCCGGGGCTTGGTTGCTATAACATCGTGTAACAGTGATAACGTGCATCCCATCACTGACGGACGCGGATCGCATATTCCACGCTCTATTATATCCGTAAGGTTTTCAACGCAGCTATTGTCAAATTCATGAAACCTTCGTATTGCCATAATGGCATGCTTGCGAACATGTTCATTCTCACTGTCTAGACAACGTATCACCGATGGTAGTATGGTAGGGACCATATCGCGGTTAATCAAGTCGCAAACGCATTGCAGTGCACAGGCGATATCCATGAAATGAGGGCTCTGCAAGTCCTTCTGTATTGTGTTTATCAGTAGTAGCATAAGCTCGGAATCCGGTTGCAGTAGTTGTCGGCATGCCCAGTAGCCTGTAGTTATTGCAGAAAGTAGTGCCCGAACTTACCGGCTTTCTTGCGTACTATATTGCGTTCCTGCGCCAGGTTTATCGCATGGATGTGGGCAAAGGAAGCTTCGAAGCCCAGCATCTCCACGTAAACCGCGCGTACTAGGTATTCCTTCAGCTGGTCCTGGCAAATGTGTAACTAGTGATAACATAACATACCCTGTCTACATCCTTCGACAGAAATAAGCGCTTTAAAGCGCTGATCTCAGCTAAGACAAGTCGTTCCTCCTCCTAAGAACAATGGGAGTCCTATAGACAAACACCTACATCCTTCGAGCGCGCCTCGCACAAAAGCTTTATAAAGCGATAAAAGTCTCGCGACAGGTGCGGTGCCGCTAAATTCAACATATTCAATGCGATCTATGTTTGTATGAACAGTGGCGGTGTAGTCCATCTGAGGCACACACTAGGGGTCAGTTGGAATCATGTATCACGTATTGGTAACCTGGCTATTACTCACGCACATATGCTTGGCAAAGGTTAAAAATGACAAGCAAAAGCAGGAGACTCAGGTAATGAGCACTTGCGGAGAAGGTATGGTCACACACCATCTTGATGTCGTCAAGGTCAATACAGGGTTGAAGGGGCTTCTGGACCATAAATTTGACAACCACGATGAGGAAGCTAGACTCACTACTGCGGCATACTTGTCAAAAAACATGCTTAGACTATACACCGGAAACGTAAGTATTCATTCCCGCGAATGGACATCTCACAGACTACGTATCTGACAATCGACTTGAATGAGGCTGTGCTACCTATAGAAACACTTGGAGAGAAGTGCTTTTCGATAAGAAGTCATAACGCACTGCCGAACGTCCTCTGCGCAAGGTATGTCTTATATACTCAACAACGTATTTTGCAGTGGCCTTCTTGAGCGTAACAAGTGGATAAATGCAATTGAGGCTAGTATGCTATGTGCGGAAACAGGCATCAAGTCAATGTTGCCACTGATACCAGGAGAGGAGACGTATGTTACCCGGGCTGGTATCAACAGTGCTTGCAGGCTTGAGGAAATAGATGAGGAAAAGCCAACTGGGATCAACTTGTTCATGTAAGTGGGTTCTGTTCTATTAACACTGGTTACAGCCACGATGGTCCCGTGGGCAGGCCGCAAATATACATCAATGGGAAGACCATCGAAGAATTGGAAAACGAACGTAATGTATGTTGGATTCAATATCAAATAACAATTTGCAGAAGGAATCACTTGATTCAGCGCACGTAGAAAACGATATGTCAGCTCTAGGGGGTTAGTGGCACCAATAAGCCTATATATGATCCCGTAGACTTGGACCAGCTATTCCCAACTTTCGACACCAACGACCGGGATCAAGTGGAGGTAGCTCCAGTGGACCCCGAAGCCTTGGCAGAAGCACGGGCTGAGGCTGGGATGGTAGACGACACCACCCCGGAGATGGGCTACTACAAACAAGAACGTGAACTTTGAATCGCATATCAAATAGCATCGCAAGAATATCGCACTAACCACAACATGAGTGACGTACACATTTTAATTAAACGGAGACCTCATAATGTACACAAGTCACTAGGATATAGTCACACTAGTTTTAGACACTGTTCAAAATTGACCCTAAGAAACCGATTGCGCACAAGCTACGCTTTGAAGGGTACTTAATGATTGATTAGAGCTTATCTGTGCCCATTATGCAAAGGTAGGACCCAGAACAACACCCAATGTGCACACCGATGGTGCCATCAGGACTATAGCATCCTACAGTACATAATCCGATGGCATCGTGAATACCGATTCGGCCAGTTGGTACGACTTGATTAAACCTCCAATGGGCACGAAACAGTAGTGCAGACGCAAGGTTACACGAGCTTTGCGAAGCGAACGTGCATAGTCGATCATGTAGTACTTGCTGACGATATCCGCGCCGGGCTCGTAAGCTTCTTCCTTCGAGGTTATGATCTTATCAAATATGATCAACTCGTTCACTGGGTGCTTGGGAGTCTCATAATTGACAGTGGCGTACAGGAATATTACATTCGCACTCCAATCAAACACATCACGAAGGTCGTAACTTAAATTCAACTCAAAAGCTGCCCGATCAACCTGGGATCACATGAGAATAAAGACGATACAATACATACCTGCCCGGTTACTGTCTTCAATTCAAATGTCCTAATGTGCTTGATCGAACCACTTCCCGGGTTGTTTGCACGATAGTATTGGCCGCTCAGGTAATTCAGGGCCAGTGCAGCCCATAATGCAAATAGGGAAGTGCTCAGGACCGTGTAACAGCGAATTGCTGGAGCGGTCATTTTACCAACTGGTACCTCGCATCCCCCATCTGACGTTAACAAGTCCTATATGAGGCACAATGCGTTATAGACTCGCTTATAAGTGTTACAGTGTATAGTCCGGGAATAATACACGTGGTTGCGCTTAGGTGTATACACTGGAAACCGTGATAATCTCACTAAGCAGTTAAATCGACTCTACTAGGAAGGTACCGGGTTATTAACAATTTTATCGGTACATATTAGCTTTATGGTAAGTCAGTGTGCTTGGTTAAGTCATTTTAACTCGATGTGTAGGCATTAGGGGCCAGAAGGTCAGATGGTTATACGTGTACATTACCCAAGGCGCGTCGCACATTTCGCAGTACGCCATCATTCTATCATTAAACTATATTGTGATTCTGTGTAACTGTTGAAGCAATGGCAACTAAAGTAGATTACGAAATTAGCGAGGAGGATCAAAATAACATTGTGCAGTTCAGCAAGGTGTTCAATGAACGGAACCAAGCTGAGAAACGCTTGAAAACTCTGAAGGAGCAGGTACAAAACCTAACTGATGCTGAGGAGGAGCTTATGATTACCATGGATACACCATATTTGAAGATAGGTTAGTATAGTACTAGGTGTTAGTATATCATGACAACATATAGGCGACTGCTTCTTACGTTTCGAAGAATCCGAACTTGGCAGCCACTTGGAGCAGCAGAAGGACGAATCCAATGCTGAAATCGAGAAGCTAGAGTCGTCGCTGCAAGAACTCACAGCTAAATCTACTGAATTAAAGGCTATGCTCTATGCTAAACTAGGCAACCGCATTAACCTGGAGGGTTGATACCCGCGTGACCTCGCTGTAATGATCGCAACATAGTATATAAGTATTAACCGATTGTTATGTAAGTAGCTTGGTTACTAGCCATTGGACAATGGTGCAATGGGACAGCGATAGCTCTGCTATCAGCGAACATAGAACCACACAATTTATGCGACAGATGTCTCGTATGGCTGGTAACCAACCACCCCAATATCAATATGACGGCTTCAAGGACTGGTTGACCTCGGCCTTGACAGCCTCATAGAAACGAACATTTGGTACGTAAACTGGCTTGGCGGTGTACATTTCACCAGTTTGCAAGTTCTTCATTAAACGAGGGCCACGAAGTGAGTTGTGGAATAAACCGAACTTGGCGATGGAGACCTCCTTGTTCTCCCCCAGGTGCTTTACAATCGACTTTAGAAACTCGTCAACTACAATTCCAACATCTTTTTGGGTCATGTTAGTGGTTTGCGCAATCTCGGAAATGAGCTGTTTTTTAGTTACAGTCTGTAGTAATTGTTAATGAAGTGTATCAGTGGCACAATGCAATAACACAATGGTCCCAGATAAATTAGTACACTGGCAATATACCCAATGGATGCAAAGTGATACTTCATACAACATTTGAATGCAATCTTTATTACATGAATACAGTATCACTAGACAATAACACAATTGAAATCCAGATGCAATTAATGGCACTGTTTCCCTAAAGTAACGCAAACTGCTACACTTCCTTGGACAATGTATAATATGACTTTGTTCTATAGATAGAAGTACAACGAACGCAATATGTATACACACCGCAAGGAGTATGAAATACAAGAAAGCAGCAGTACTACACAATGGCACGTATAAGCACAGCATACATTATTCTCGGATATATACTAACAGAAGGTCGAGAATATCACAAAAATATATCGTTACCTACCTCAACCTCACTGGATGTTGCAGTGGCATCCACATTAGACGACATACGCGCGTTGTCAGTCACGAAGGAACCGTGCGGGCGTATAGGGTTGGCAATAAATGCCGATTTAAGTGTGTCTACACCAGAAGGAAGGCCATGGTTTAAAGCTGACCTGTGGCCTGCCGCGAACGGCAAAATCACGAAGGCACTAATATATAAACACAAAGTCATTAAAAGAGAAGATGTTAACATGTTTATAGTGTATCTATAAACAAACAATATGGTATAGGATGTCGTTTTAAGGGCTTTATACAACTACACATTCCGATGCTGTGGGGGTTAGACAGATGATATTAGATGAGCAATAACGCGAGTTCCTTAGATGATAAAATCAAACTGCTCCGCCTGGAGGGGTTACGGTACTGCGAAAATGCGGACCGTAACCTGAAAGTGGCACTCCTCCAGGCAGACCAGAGACTGAAGGAAGCTCAGGTAAGTTTTACGCGTTCTTTGTATATAATAGAACACATCTGTTTTATTATGCAATATATTGGCTAATTACACCACAGGAAGAGTTTGTGAAGCGGGAGAAGCAGGTTGCAACTCTGTCGAAGCAGTTCGGCATGATGAAGGTCACCCGCATTGTGGAAATAGCTAAGCTCGTTGTGGATCAGAAATCAGTAGACATGACTGAATTGAAGTTACAAGAGATTGATGCTATGCATCAGTATGTCATACCACTGGTCCACCAGATGAAGACAGTTGAACTCCGGGAGAAGGAATTCAATTTAGTAAAGGACAAAATTGATGTTAATGCGGTAGGTCGGTAGTACTGAATCCCACACTTTTGCGCAGCACGTATATGGACTTTACAAGAAGGAAATAGAATCCCATAATGCTGGACAGTAGCTGTGCTACTCCGGTATGGCATCCACGTGGATGCAATATAGATTCCTCTGGAATCATACATCGCCAATACAAACACAATCGTAAAATAATCTATATTAATGCAAGCGAGTCGTCGAGGGTGTGATAACGGTAACGTGGCGCACAAGGCGTTATGCACCCCTAGCGTAATTTAGTATGCCGAGCTGCAGGTGTTAATAAGCGCATTGGCCATTAACCCCAAGCAGCGGTGCCAAAATTCTGAAACTGGCGACATCCATAGTCACTCGCTATAGACAATAAACTGTACTGGCAGTGGAGCTGATTGCAAAGTTGTTTACGCAATGTAAAGTGTCGACGGGCACAACACTTTGCTCCACTTTGTTAGTCATAAGGTTGTTACATGGCGTTGGGAATCCAGTACCATGGAACAAAATGACAGAGCCCAGTTACAGTACAGATATGATTTCATATCGCTACCTTGTATCAACATAGCAATAGAACGAGCTGCAGTAAAGTACTAATTATTAATCAAAGCAGGGCGGGTGGCAGGCTCCTCAGCATCACGCTCCCGATTCATGCGCTCAAACCGTTCAATGTCCTCGTTTACCATCGTATGCATCAACTGGGCAGTGTGTAAGAATGTCCAGTCAAAAATGAAGTCGTATTGATAGCCTTGCCTGAAAAACAGGTCCTTCAGTATCCGGCGTAGGTACGGGTAATCAGGACGATCCTCGAAGCGCAGTGAGCGCGCATAGTTAATAAACGTGACGAACTCAAAGGGCAACTGCTTACATAATAAATCAACCGGTATCGCGATCTTTTTCTCGCTGATCTTGTCGTACTTATCCTTCTTGCTGTTAGCCTTCAAGCCCTGCCATGGAAGTGATCCACGCATGAAATACAGAAGAACGTAACCCAAGGCCTCCAAATCATCACGGCGGCTTTGCTCAATACCCAAATGAGTGTTGATGCTGGCGTAACGAGCTGTACCTGTAAGATTCTTGCCCTCACGGTAACAAATGTGCTGACCAGTCTTTGGGTCACGATATTTCTTGGCCAATCCAAAGTCGATTATGTAAACTATCGATATTTTCTTACCGCGACCGATCAAAAAGTTATCGGGTTTAATATCACGATGAATAAAGTTCTTGGAGTGGCAATATTCTATACGGTTCAGCATCTGGTCGGCAAGCATCAGTACACTCTTTAAACTAAGCTTGCGATTACAAATAGTGAAGAGGTCCTCCAGGGAGGGACCGAGCAAATCCATAATGAGGATGTTGTACTCACCTTCGATGCCATACCAGTGGATGGTGGGTATACCCACTCCACCGGCTAGAAGACGATATAGCTTTGATTCATATAGAAGCTGAGGGTGCCTGCTGCGGTGTGATTCAAGTTTGATGGCAACGTCCTCGCCTGTTTGAATCTGCGTGCCCATAAAGATATCGCCAAATGAGCCGCTACCAATCTTACGTCCGAGACGATACTTCCCACCAACGCGAATCTCCAACGATCTCGAGATCATTTTGAGCAAAAAATCACTAATAACACCTCACAGCCATCAATACAGTATGATTTACGGCGTAGGATCCTGTAAACGCCACGTGGAGACCTAAACCGGTCTAAATAGTAAAACCGTACCGTAAAGCATAAACACACTCCCGGTACCGGTATACTGACCCATAAACGCGTAATAAACGCTATTTTACGCTTAAAGTGTGACCTACCAATTAGGTCGACATCACGTAAAGCGGTTTAATGACCACTTAGCACCGATTAAGATGGTTGGGCTGACTCTTGCCCAAGATGTGTCGATCACTAGCTTCACTATTAGCCAACGAATCGGTATTTTCCGTGATATAATATATAACCTAGCATACAGGATCTTTCTTAAACTAAACTACTGGCCCTTTGCACCTTGGTCGACACTGGGTGGCGTAGTCTCTTGGACCCCGAGACTTGATGAGCCAAAAGGGAACTCTGAAATAACCACGTCAACGAGACGCCTAAGACCTATTGCTAAATAGAATTTTGTTATTTTGTTGGTTCAAATTTAGGTATTTGATCTTTCCCCAATGCGCCTTTAAAGGGGCGACATGCCGATCTGCGTAACCCTGATGAATATCCGATCTAGACGCGCAAGTTGCTTAAATACACATCCAATGATCGGAAATAGGTTTCGTATTGTGCTTTGACATTTAAGATGCTGTAAAAATTCCACCTAGTCTAGTGAAATAGAACTTGTATAGAGCCACTTTCCTTGATCCAGTGGATCAAGGAGATACTATTACCTATTTTATATATACCCATTTCTGGTTACATGCACTACGTATAAATACATACCTAGGAAATTAAATAGCAAAATGTATTGATCCTTGGTATCCTGAAGTTAAAACTCATACTTCGTATCGACCACCTCCCACCTGGACGGGTTCCTTACGGGCACCTTGGCGACGTGATGCGACAATATTCATGTTGCGCGGCTGTGAAACCACTGGCTTACGCCTTGATGCCAATATCTCGTTGGCGCGCTCCACCTGCTCGGGGGTAACTGCATAGGGGTCTGGAGGCGGCTCCTTGGTACGTGACTTAGGTTCTAACTTGGCAATCTCGCGTTGGGGCAACCAGCCTTGTTGGAGAGCCGCTTTCAATTCAACGTGGATTAACGGGCATTTCGTTACCGAATCGATCATGCAGGCATATGTGCGCAGATGATGGTAACTGACCAAACGGTCCTTCGGATGCCGCTGGCGCACTGACCCGGTTGGTAGTGTACTATACAAACTTGGTATTTCACCATTTATCAGCTCCTCACGGTGGGCTGGTGTAATGCTACTGTCAGCATTTATCAATGCATCCACGTGGCTATTTCTAACAGGTGCCTCTACAGGCTCCGCTGCTGCCTCTGATAGATTCTCGATGTCAAAAGGGGGTGGCAGCTCGGTGCCGATATCCTTCACGGAAGGTACGTGCTCCCCGTAGAAAAAGTCGCCTCCACCCCAATCGTGCCGAGGCACAGGGAATGGACGCTGGAACAACCTGCAGAAGTCGCGTGTAATCTCTCTTTCCACAAAATCCTCGTAGAACACAACCTGTAACATATTTAACATAACTTAGTACCTCACCTCTCCGTCACGAAGCCTTTCACGTAAACTTTTACGAGGCTTGGTGGGCGATTCAGCTTGCTTTACCGGGCGCAACTCTATATTAACACGCCGTTTGGGCGGTTCTTCATTACCTGAGCGTAAATAAGTTGATAATGTAACCTACCCTTAGCAGCAGGTTCCGGTGGATCGATCAGATCATCACCCTTATCAAAGTGCGTCCCATGCTTGATTGGCGATACTAAATGCGTTCCTATTAACCGATTTACTCGGTTATTTAACCGTGGACGGGGTGGTGGATCGATCCATTCATCCCGTGGCTGGGTAACAGCCACGGGATCATCATCCCACCACTGCACATCGTCTTCATATAGGTAGTATATGGGCTCCGGAGGTATATCACAGGTAGGCTCGCCCTCGGGATCAACGGAAGTGTCGTCTTCAGCCTTCGTTGGCAACCCCGAAGAACCATCTAAAGTACCACTCCCTGACTTCATTAAACCTTACACATCTATATAAATACACTTGGCTATAGCCAATAAAGTAAAATTAAATCGGTATAGCACGTTGGCATGGTGTGCAATGCACCCAGTAATGTGTTGCCATACTGGTGGCGGAATGCTTTGTTTTAACTACGACCGGCCGTTAGTCAAGGCCAAGGGGCACTGTGTCCTATAAGAGCGAAAGATATATTACCTACCTTGTTGATTACCGATATAGCTTCCCTCATAGACACGCGGCGAGCGGTACTGGTACCACCCGAATTGCATACCTCGTAAAACACCTCCCCGGGTCGCAAAAGCTCGGGACTGTGCATGATATGAATTGGTAAATCACTGTAACTAACCGGAACGTAGTTAGGATACACTGTGAACCCTCATTGCACTGACGTGATAGTAGCTGAGATACGTTGAGGCGATAGTTATCATCCAGGGCAGCGTCAATCTCATCCAGTAGATAGAATGGCGCCGTATGTAAGCGCTGAGCAGCCAGGATGAACGCCAGGGACACTAGTGTCTTTTGTCCACCGGACAACTGGTATAGCTGCATACGCTCGGCATCGGGGCTAAATGACACTTGTAGATCCAAGCCGGTAAAAGTCTCCTCATCAGGGCTGTCCACAAAGCATTCTGTAAACTGTTATGCAAATGCGCGACCAAGCCTACCGGGCAAGCAAACAGCCACGCTTGACGAAATGTCGCCAACGGACGCATCACGCCGTATCAGAACCTGGTGTCAATAATGCACAATAGTAACCACATACCGCTTGTAAACGACCGCCGGTAACCAGTTCCGCAAAGGTTGCGGAAAGCTTTTGATTCAGCTGCGATAGCATCTGGACCAGGTTAGCGTCCTTCTGGCTCTTTAGCGCTTGTATAGACTTTAGTATCGCCGCGTGAGAGCGCGTCATGCGCTCTTGACGGTCCTTCAGGCCAGTAAATTCAGCTACATGTAATGTGGGTGCCACAAACAGACATACCACGCAGTGCAGCGTACTCATCCTCGGCGCCGTGACTGGATAAATCAAACTTGGCGCAACGCTTGTTGAGCTCAGAGAGCCTAGATATGACATGCTCCTTATCCTTGATAGGCACCGACTCCGCCTCGCGTATAACCGCTGGGTCCACCTTAGACAGCTCCTCTTCAGAGTCCTTCAGCGATACCCTGGACAATGCTTCAACAAACAATCTACATTACCTTAGAGTAGACACCGCCTGGGTAGTTTCATGTAGCCGTGATGTAACATCAGATAAATCAGCCTTCTTCGAGACAAGCTCGGTGTCCAGCTGGTGTAGACGGGAGCATAACTCATCACGGCGCTGACGTATGCTATCGAGCTCTTGATACGATTCCACAAGCTCGGTGTCCATGGAATCACGGTTTTGACGAAGTTGCTTTAACTTCGAACCTAATTCTGCCACATGGTTTTCATACTCCTCCAACATCTGCATTGTAGTGATTATCCGCTTGGCTACGGTATTGCGCTTGTTACATAGCTCCGATATACTATCTTTTAATCCATGGAACCTCGCTTCATAGCCAAGCTTCTCACCACGTAAACGAGATAAATCAGATTCTAGAACAGCCTGGCGTTCCGCCAACGCAGCAACCTCAGCTGGTGATGGAGTCAGGGACCTCTCGAATACCGCAATCTGCTCGTCCCATGATTTTATCTGCTGCAACAGCCGCTCCTTGGTATTGTCAGACAACTTCTGGCGGATAACCTCCTCCTGACTCTTCAAATGCTGGGCGGTAATCTGCATTTGACGCAGCTTGGCCTGCACATCTTGCCGTGCTGCCTTAGCAGCATTGTGCTTCTGGCTGAGTGCCGCCTGTTGCTGTGAAAGTGTTACTTAGTATGTAACCTTACTAACCGTATCTAATGACGCAAGCTCAGTAGTCAGGGTTGTAACGTACTCACACAGCTTCCGTAGCTCCGAGTCCCGTGATTTCATAGTGGAATACAGGCTTAATACCGACTCAGTCAAATCTATGTACCCGCCTGAAACCGACCCCCGGTGATAGAACACCTGGCCATCGGGGGTTACACAATTAACCTGCATGGGCAGTATGCGCCCTGCAACCTCGGCGTTTTCAACCAAGCAGAAACTACCCAGCAGTGAACGTAAAGCTGGTTGGATCAAGTCATCATAACGGACACACTCTATAAGCGGCATTGCCTCATCACGATTTAGGTCTATACCAGATGCCTTACCACGGTCAGTACCAGTTGCCGCCAACATATCAAGGGGCACAATGCGGATATTGCCATAGTGAGTGCCGGCACCCTCCACGTAACTCATAAGTGACCTTGCACAAGCCATTGTGCGGACTATGATAGTGAACAACTTGGTGCCAAGGGTCTGCTCAATGGCAACCCTAAAAGCATCGGGTATGGTCAATAAGTCAAGTAGGAAACCTACGTAATCACTGCGATGCGCAGCGGAACTATCACTTGCCAACCAGTCCTTCACCATGGACAAGGTACTATTATGGGACAGCGCAACCTTGCTGAAGCTCTTCTCGGCGTCACCGTACTGCACCCGAAGTGTAGATAGCTTCATGTTATTAACGGATAGCTCATGCTGCTTGACACGGCGCTGCTCCACTAGCACTTCAAGCTCCTCGCTGCATTGCTGGACAGTCTCAGATTTAGATATGTACAAGGCATCAAGCTGTCTCAATTCAGCCTGTACCCGTTCTAAATCAAGGTTACATCGTGTGAGTGAGTTGGATAGCACCAACTGCTGTGAGTCAATCTCCTTTATACTAGCGTAGGCGTCCACCTTCTTATGTTCAAGGCGATCTATCATATCCTGTATTTTTTCACCAGGGTTCCGTTGCCGGTGCAACACCTCACTCAACTCAGTTTCAATCTCCTGGATGCGTTGACTGATATCGGAGCAATTACGCTCGGTATCAGATAGCGACACTGAACTCTCATCTATGTGCTGGGTTAAAGACGACATCTCATGCTCAAGCTCGCCCTTGGTGTGGACCAGTACATTGATCTCATTTCGAACAGAGGATATATCAGACTCCACATCTGCGATAGTAGCACTTAAACCGGATATCTCAGATTCAGTGACCCTCGAGGTGTCCATGGACTCGACAATGGACAGCGCATTACGCGCCTCTTTAATGTCCATGCCCAGTAAATCAATCCGTGTTTGCAATGTGCCAATGGCCTCTGTATGGCTGAATTCCAATGATATTTTAGCTTGTAGATCTTCGCGCAGCTGAGCTACTTTATGAAGAAGCAGCCGCGCATTTAAAACGCGACGCTCGGCGTCCAAAACCGACCACTCCTCGGTTGCCTCCCGTTGTATCGCTAGGGACTCTAACTTGCGCTCGATCTGCGATAACTGGGTGTCTACAGAGCTGGAAGTCACATCGTAGTCCTGAAGCAGCTTCAGGGACTCATCGATCTTAGAGTCGAAAGATCGATGGCCAATAACATCCCGAAATGCCAAAAGACGCTCCTCCGAGGTCAGGTTACACAACTTGCCCACTGCACCCTGCTTCACTATGAAATGCAGGTCATTGCGATAGGAGGCACTCTGCTTGCTAAAGGGGATCAGATTCACACTCTCTAGCAGCTGGCGGTAGTCCTTCCGTGACATCTGGCGGCCGTTAACCAGGTACAAATCCTTTGAACGGGAGAATATACGCTTCAAGCGCAATTCACCATCGTCGTCAACCACGGATCTCGCACGGGAGTCACTGGAAATGTCAAAAATAACCTCCACATTCGCAGTGTACTCCTCGTCTTCGGATGACTCAATACCCCGGTAGAGGTAGTACTCCCGATTCGTTTGCTCCAGGTTCTCCGCCAAGGCAAAGCTCACAGCCAGCAGCACGTTGCTCTTGCCGGAGCCATTTTGGCCAACTGGGAAGTTATAATCATTTATAACTAGACATACCAATTACATTGTAGCCCTTGCTGAATTGAAATGAGCACTGATCCCGGTACGTCCGGAATCCACAAAGGTTTACCTCCTTGATATACATTAGAACTCCTAAACGCAATAGAATCCTACACCAAAGGGTGCCATTGCAACATCGTGATGTGTGGGCAAGGAATCATCACAAGAGCGCGGAAAATATAGCTAAACCCACAATGTATCTACAGTGAATTTTCTTTTTAACATATATACTCGATTGCAGTACTCTTAACGAGGTACTGCGAGCATTCATGCCACCCAGTGTCTAGGATGGGTCACACACTCCAAGTAGAAACACACAATAAGTCATATAGTGAACTCAGCTGTGTTCTAGCATTGTACCCTAAGGCATACTATTACAAGTTCCAGCTATACAAAACAGTACATTAGACAAAGTACTATATGCAATCACTCCCTGACTTCCAGGAATAAAGCGCGTTCAGGCCACCAAGTAGCTTTCATATGGTTCTGCCTGGAGGAAGTATACGACTTGAGCGACCGAAGCCAACGCTCACGGTGCTCGGGAGCCAGGAACTCAAAGTCAACGCATTTGAATACGCTGCGCCCAGACCTAAATATACTTCGCGACTCTACCGAGGTCCTCCCACCAAAACGGACCCTTAAGCCCCAACCCCAAAGTAAAAGTGAGTTTTCAATGATGTACCTACCGGACAACTCGCGCGGAGATTCGGAATCAGTGGTACCACAGCTGTAAAGTTCAGCATCGCTCTCAGACATGTTCATGTTAGATCTCCGCTCGTGCTCAATGGCGTACACAGCAATTACATCCAACATATCTAGCATACCAACAGGCTGCAGCGATGACTCATCGTTGAACAGCAGCACCATGCCACCGAATAGCGCCAAACGATGCCGGAGGTCACCTGCAATCCACGTATAGTTCATAGGTGTGCATCTATTATCCAGTTCGTGGACTACGTAGTCCAACAGGTCCAAGTGTGACTTGGGTGCTACCTGCTTGTCGCTAGTTGATAGCACGTTGGCCCAAAAGTCATTGGAGCACCCACTGGGGTCGTCCTGGTCAAATTCATATCCCATCTTAATCCGCTCCAGGCAATCGAAAAGGAGCCCAATGTGGTAGCTACTCTGGGTATCAGCAGGGCCCAGGTTGATATTGCAGAAACTGTCCCAAATGGCCATTGAGTTGAATATTATCCTCTCGGCACTGTAGCCACCACGCGTTACCTTAGCCCCGAAAGCACTTATAACCCTGGAAAAAAGCTCTACGCAAATGGCATCGCGCACAACCCTTGTGCAACCACGAATTACATTGCTCAACTCACCCTTGGGGCCTATAAGCAGCTTGTCATCGGAATACAGCAGCTCCCACCAGAGTTGACCTGGTTTGCGATCTTCAATTATATCCAGAGCGGGCTCCACAATGCGGTTGACTAACGCCAAAACAGTTTTACGAAAAACATGCTTTATGCGTTGCAGAGTAGCGATATATACCAGAACGCCATCTCCCCATTGCAAGCGCTTTAAACGTTCCTTATTGGAACCGCCGTCACCCTTCAGTAAAAGG
The DNA here is from genome assembly GCF_000165395.2 of Babesia bovis T2Bo. Classification (NCBI taxonomy): domain Eukaryota; phylum Apicomplexa; class Aconoidasida; order Piroplasmida; family Babesiidae; genus Babesia; species Babesia bovis. The sequence continues at coordinate 666,165 of NC_010575.1, forward strand.
TCGCCATGGACACGGAATGCCGTGACCAACGATGAGTCTGCCCTTGAGCCTAGAATGTCAACCACCCATGCAGTATAGCCGAAATCCACCTCGTGAAGCAGCTCCACCATACCGGATAGCATCTCAAGGCGCTCGAAGGCATCCACAGTACCGTGAGGTGGGCCCTGGGAGTCAATGTACCGTGAAAACGTCTCGAATAGAAGGACATTGGCTATAGTCACCAGTGAAGCCATCATCACGTCCACCCAGCTCTCCTTGGCCATGTCCACCACCTTCTTAAACATCACGTAGTCAACGTCACGCACCTCGTCATCCTCAAGACTGCCCATGAGCTGGGACCATAACACACTCTCGTCATGTTTCAGATCAAGTACGCGTGCCAGATCCCTAAATATTCGGGTGTCTAAAGTGCCGTGTTGCCCCGATACTATACTTACGGCATTCAGGGCGTTCCTGAGGTCACCCAGTTTCAACACTCCACATCTATCATCTATATCTTCACATAGAAATGGCACCTTCTTCTCCACGCCATTGGTACGTATCCACCATGCATTACGAAGGGCAAACCGGGTTAACCTCAGCATGATTGCATATAGGCTATTCCGAATACGGACGTAGCGAATGTCGTTCATAGACAGGATATTATCCAGGTTAATGAAATAACAACGCAACCTTATGCAATCGTAGATATCCACACGGCATACACGCATAAGCACATTTTCATACAGATCCATCACGGGGTCCATGTAATACCGGCAAAATATATCGACATCCGATGACACCGCGCGGGCTTCATTAGTAATCTTGTCAAGTATACCCGGCTCCACTTGTACGTCACGGCCTTCAACCATATCCACCAGTGATTCACGAGATAAACCACTAACGGAATTCAGCGACGTCACGATACAAGCGGCGGCTTCCCTGTTGGAAGCATCGCCGCTTGTACGATTTATAGCATGACCATTTACATCGGAATCAAGATATTCAGGGCAACGCTTCAACCAAGCGGCGCCACGTCGAATATGCAAGTGCAGCACTTGCATAAAACCAGATACGTGCAAATCCAAACCTTTCAAGACGTTGCGGAATACCCGTAACCGATGCAAGCCAGCCTTGTCCTTGAAGCCAACAAAGGCAGGATTTACCTGCAACTGCTGTTGATGGAAGCCATTCTGACCCTCAATTGAACCGCCCACAGCAACTATGAAGTCGCATATGGAATCGTCCAGAAGATCTAGATCACGCGCGGCACTCTCTATGGCAAAGCAATTCACACCAATGTCACCCATTGCGCAAAGCCAGTACACATTAAATTACCTAAAGAATTGCGGGATAACCCGCAATGTAATCAAGTATAACTAGCATGTTTTGTGATTGCAAATTACGATAGAGTACTGTATATAGACTGGGGCAGTAAACTGGTGTATTAAGGGCGACTTGCAATTACACACCTGAACTTATAGACACCCTGATCGTCTACAACAGCAACTACAGTGCGACACTCGTCACACCGAGCTATACAGTCAGTGGAAGCAGTGTGTACACCACCAGGACCACGTTTAGCGGTATATACGATATCAGATGAAGATTCTGCAGGTGTATCTGTATCTTCTGTAGCACCAAATTCCACAGTGACGTTCACAGCTTCATTGGATTCAAATAGACCAAAGGAATTTCTACATTTATATAAGGGAACACAGCAGGCTTACATTCTACATTTGTAACATATAGGAGTGAAACAACCCGGGCAACATAACACAGCATCTGAACTTCCTTCAGAAAGCCCTGAAGTCCAAATAAACTAGGGAATCGCTACAGAAGACCCACCAAATGTATCGCGCACGAACTCTGCATCGGATTCATCCACATCAGAGGCATAGCATTCTTCAGGAAGCGGTACAGAGTTAGTGTCGGTATCTGTAGGTGTAATGTGTGAACCTATAGCGCTGGTATGGAATAGTCCTATCGCACAACCAGGCAAATGCTACACAGACCATAGTACCCACCTGGATGGATTGTTAGACCGATTTTATACTTATTTCTAAAATAACCAGTATCACGGCTCATTTTTAAGTGCCATAAGGCCTATATGACTACGGCCCTCTGGCCCCCGTGGGGGGAGGCTCTGAACCCCGGTTCCCACAGCTGGCTACTGTTCCGTACATTGTGTTAAGCACTTAATAAATTCTAGAATTACTACTTTGACAGAACGCTGTCAATATCTGTAGCCCAGGATTTGATTAAACTCCGTGTCTGTCACCATGCCCACCAAACGCCGTAACGGAGGTCGCTCCAAGCACTCTAGGGGACGCGTACGCCCAATTCGTTGCAGCAATTGTGGTCGTTCCGTACCAAAGGACAAGGCTATCAAGAGATTCAACGTTCGCAACATCGTCGACGCCAGCTCACAGCGTGATATCAAGGAAGCTTGCGCCTTCTCAAGTAAGTTATGTGTAATCTAACCACATCAAGTGTGTAATATATATCCAATAAGTCTGATGCCGTCGCTATATTTTGCCACAGCCTTTAACTTGCCCAAGTTGTACATCAAGCAGTGCTACTGTGTCTCATGTGCTATCCACTCCCGCGTAGTTCGCGTGAGGTCCGTTGAGGCCCGCAAGATCAGGACCTTCGTCCAGCCCAGGAGCATGCCCATGAGGATCAACGTGCCTCAGAACAAGGAGAACTGAGGTCAGGGCACGCACAATACTCGCAAGTTGCTATCGAAACAACCTGAGTTAATGTTATAAAACTTAGAATTCACAATACTTCCAGCGTGTCGTAACGGCCATGCAAGCTATGGTCACAATACGTGGCATGGTATTCAATGCCAATAAGGACCAAACTCACCAAAATTCGTGCGATGGCTTTTCTTAGCAGTCATGCCTTCCGGACACTTGTGATCTAAGCACCCGGTCCTGGGAAATACTCAATAGAGTCACTCAATCACCAACCAGCAAGCCGCAGAAGTGTCCTTATAGTAACTGGGATCTAGTATAGTACATAGAGGATAACCTATTTCATGTCGTGGTAGATACTTTCACCTACCGTGAGGAGTTGGAGGAGTGCTTATGCACATGTAACGCTGCTTTCCGTTACCGCAGTCTGTAGGGAATGCTAGGATTCCGTAGAAACTAACCACTACGTATAGGTCCGACATCATCCACACGCATTACTGCAGTAATCTTAATACTTTAAACTAGACGTACCAATGGTACCCGGAATGGCAATACGAGGGTTGCAAACACCTTCACAATTCTGTTACAATATAGAATATGTGATTACATGGGCACACATACCGATAGACAGTGCTGTCCAATACCCAGCGATCTCGGACTAAGCTGAGCACACAAGTGGATTTTATCCTTCTCAGGTACAACAAAACTGATAGTACCTAGTAAAATAACCAGAAGATAGAGCATTGTCAACTGATTATGCCATACACTACCTATAGACGCTGCCTTCCACACATTATATACATTCTAGTGAAATACACCCAAAAGCAAATAGTAATATTTAACAATGAAGGGTAATGTGCCATGGGTCGAGAAATACCGGCCGGCAAGTCTGGATGACATTGTATTCCACACCAATGCAATGACTACCATGCGCCATATCGTCGAATCGTACGATGTAAGTTGAATTGTGCCGCTGCGGACATTACTAACGCCTACAGATGCCGCATATGATATTTCACGGACCTCCTGGAACCGGGAAGACATCAGCCGCATTGGCAATCGCTCGTCAAATATACGGGTAGGAACATGAATACATACCAAACATAACATATGCAGCCCCGAGGGGATGAAGGAACGTGTATTGGAGCTTAACGCATCGGATGAGCGTGGTATGTATAAATGTTGCGCTATTATACCAGATAGGAATAAACGTTGTACGTGAGAGAATCAAGACATATACAAGACTGAATATATCTAGTAACAGGGTAAACACACAAACGGGGAGGTAAGTTACATGATGTGGGATACATATTACTACAGAGTAATGCCCAATTTCAAGATGATTATCCTAGACGAAGCTGATATGATCACCCCGGATGCCCAAGCTGCACTCCGCCGTATTATTGAAAACTTCTCCAACATATCGCGGTTCATACTGATTTGTAACTACGTACACAAGATCATTGGGCCCATATACAGCAGATGCTCGGCATTCCATTTCAAACCCATATCCCAGGATGCACAGATAGAGAGGCTGCGGTACATATGCACAGCAGAGAGCCTGGAGTACGAGGATCACGCGCTTGATTTTCTAACACAAGTGTCTCAGGGCGATATGCGCCGCAGCGTGACCATCTTACAGGTAACGACGCTGTAATCGGTTGTCAATGCCTACAGTCAACTGCAAGCCTGTTCAACAAGGTAACCGAAGAGGCAGTGCGCAACGTCTCGGGGTACCCACCGAAAGAAATAGTTAATGAGATATTCGCCACATGCAAGGGTACTACCCAGGATGTAAGTATACAGGGCACAAATGTTAACGGACACAGGTAGAGGAACTGTGTAAAAAAATCATATACGACGGTTGGGAGGTCGCAACGCTGTTCCAACAGGTTAGTGACTATAATAGATATAAAGAAAGCACCAGATATCGGAATACGTCGTGAATTCGGCAAGTCTTACAGATGTGCAAAAGGCGACGATCACAATAGAGCTATCGGGCAGAGAACTGGCCCTTATACAAGGTTCGTGATAATAACATTATATAACACATTACCATAGGAGGTCTTCAGTACTTCCAACTGGCATCACTCTGCTTCCATATACGATCTATCATCGCTAGTGGCGGGCAACGCGCCGCGGCATAATAACCTCGAGCGCCGCGCCATTATGACCACAATCGACGTTAAGCTACTGGTGAACAGGTTCGACTGCGACCCAGAAACTAAAGGTATGTGTGTCTGTGTATCCAATTGTATCACGTACACCAGGGGCCGAATTCAGCGATAACGACACTGTAGCAGTTATCAAAGAACGCTATTTTTTGGAGGATATTGAAAAAAGTAGGTCTGATGCTTCCTTTCTACTGAGTCACAGAATTCAATATACGTATCATACATGGAGGGAGAACGCTGCGCGATGACAGTGTCCTCAGTAGCCTCAGGGGCTACACAGCAGGAGAGCAACTTGTATTAACGGTGTTCGTAACCAAACCCGATACCTTGCCAAAACAAGAGCCGGGTAAGTATATATAATAGTTTTAAAACCCATGCAGTCGCACCAAAACGTTTTATATCGAATGTAGCCTCCGTGGTCTGGGTACTGGTACTAATGACTCTATGGTACTACAAATTGAAGCTTGGCGGTTCTTTCCGCAAACTGCCGCTGTTCGTAATCTACAGCGTCACGTTCGTAGGCTTCCATGCGCTGTTCACACGCATCGTGCGCGGCAGCCGGACGGAGTGATGTTAAAGAAATGCCTGCAAAAAGGCAACTAAACGCGATCGCCTGACCTCATCAGCACAGCGCGCAACCTGGATAAATATAATGTCGAACGTAACAAGCATACCTCCTTGTTGACGCCGTCAATGAAGGCCTCGCCCTCACGGCCCATAGCGGCCACCGCGCCTGCAACGTCAGGGACATAGTAACCAAACCTATAACTAATACAAACATAGTAAAAACCTAGACCCACCTTTGGTTAAATAAATTGAACAAGTGCTGAACGCGCTTCATCTGGTCATCCGAGAGCAGTGATAAATCAAAAGTATCACCACTCTTGCACTGCTTTGCCAAGGCACTGACCTCAGCAGCCTCATGCTCACCAACTGTAAATGAATCTAAAAATTCACTCTCACGAGCGTCAAAAGCCGTCTTGCAACGCTTGACAATCTCGCTTGGCTTGCCCTGGATATTGTGGATGACCAATGAAATCAACCTACACTGCGGAATGCAGCCAAGCCGTCATTAAAGAAAGTGAAGACGGGGTCACGCTTATTAGGGTCACCAGCAATTTCAGAAATTGCCGATGTAATGGCAGCATCCTGTAGTTTCGGAGTTTTCTGAAAGGTCTCATGGAATACAGCCATGAGTTCATCGACCATTGTTTTTTGCACCGATCGGGACATGGCACTCTCCTGTAAAAGCATATTCTGCAGCCGCTCGTTCATTAAACGTGACGATTCACTCTTCATGTGCTGAAGTAGAGCTACACGGTACTCCTTCATGCGGTGGGATACCTCGTGTCTAAATTGGTCGACGTACTCAGCACACTTGGAAGTGTCCATGTAACGAGTTAACTGGTTGTAAATAGCATCCTCACAGTAGTCCTTCTCCTCCTTGGCCTTGTCAATCAGGGCATTCTCCTCCTTCCAAGACATCTCTTTCAAAGTCTTCTGGAAGTATGCTGCCAACATGTAAAATACAGCACCAAACGGAAGTGTCTTAGCAAAGAACCAAGCATTGCCCAGAACCGCGTTACTCAACCCAAACCAGCATCCCAAAAAAATGAGACCGTAACTTGAAATCAGATTTTGAGGTTTCTTAAGTTTGAGCTCCACCAACTCCTCAGGGTTGGAAGCACGCTGCTTTAGGCAGTACTGGTAACAGTCAGACTCAGTAAGCTCAAACATAACCGCCAACTCAGGATAGTGGAAGCGATAGTCATCAGGAAAACCTAACTTAACAGCGTCAATCTCTTCCTCGGAATAACCATTGCGCCACATGCAGTCAACCAGCTCGGCCTTGGTCACGTACACATCCTTTTCGACAACGAGACCGTTTTCACACCTAGGCATCAATAAGACGTTGTATAAACGCGCACAAGCTATACAGTCAACCATAACACAATATTACATCTGCAAACTATATAACATACCGCTTAGCAAACTCAACAAACGATTCCTTCCTGTTCTGAGCTTTTGTCAATAACTTCAGGAATTTAAGGAATAGTGGCATATCCTTAGAAAATGGATACAGATCGTCCCTAGAAGGCTCAGCGAGGAATATATCGTCATAGGTGCTGTCTGCAGTCCACGGCTTCGATATACGATACTTAGTGTACTGGTTGCGCACAGGCTTCCATTCACGACCTAAATTCACATAGCAACGAACGGTTCCTACAGAAGATTTTGGTAATGAAATTACAGCACTGCCAAGGCTAGGATTGCGACCTGGTACCGAAGAAACAATACCATAATAACGGACCCTAGAGGAACCGTATTTAGTCGCAGCCAGCCTCAGCGCACGAAAATTGTCAATAGCACCCATAGCTTTCACCAGTTCAAAATGAACTGATTGTTTTCGGGACTCCTAATGTGTGACACGATGGGGCCATACAGATTAATTACGAAGGAAGTATACTTAATTACGCTACACAGTAGCGAAAATGTATAACTAAAACACAGCGCAAAAGCGATAATGGCCAATGGCGCCACCATATCGCTTCTACTCAACCTGGTTAAATACAAACTTACAACGCATACTGTATGAAGCCACAACAGGACGTTTTATACCATGGAGATTTAATAATCACGGATTCCTACGGAATCATAGTACCCAAATACATAGGGAAGCTATAGAAATTAGTAAATGTAGTTTTCAAGATGATATAAACCATAATAGACACGATGCGCTGCATATCGCAAGAGATAATCCATGCCAAGACCAAGTTGAACTCCTGAAACGCGTGAAAAGTGAAATACAAACTAAAGGCACGAATATAATATGCTGGCTGCGGACAAATAGACAAGGATACATACGAGATATAGACCCGTCAGTGGTCACGCTGTTCAGGAATGCAGAACGATTCGCAGCGCTACACGGCCTTCTTCTGTGCGATGTGCCACTGGAAAACCTGGAGTCACATATACTAGGCGCGGATAGCTTGCGTGACCTGTTTTCACCCAGATTTATCGAAACACAGAAGGTTGCTCTGTATCGCCATCAACAACTGCCGCTCTTGAGGCACCCACAAGATCAGTATGTTGATCCAATACCAAATGAAGTGTCGTCACAATGCGATGAAGCGATTAATTCTACACCAGATGGTGATACCGAATGCCTAGGATCTAACTATGTCAACTATAAAAGACAGGTGCTTATCGAACGCCAAAGCTTCACGGAAGCGTTAGAAACAGCACGTGTTGAGGCCTCAAGCCTCATGGAAATTGAAAAACCATCGCAACTGCCAGCATTAAGTGAAACTTGCGAACAGTGGATAGACGATATAGCCAGGTTCATTAAACATGATAGACAAAAGGATACTGAATCAGTATTGCCATCAATACTTGATGAGCATACACTGGCACGTGCAACGGTTAATCTGGCGTTACAACTTATGTGCTTCCCCGCCTACGCACACGATTCTAAAGGACAACGAGGAGGAATGCTAAGAAGACGGCCTCAACAAACGGCAGGTAACCAAGTACTACTGGCCCATGCAGCCATTCGACTTGGTGATGAAGTTGGACGTATGTACGCAAGGAAACTTGCAGAAACCAAGCCATCAGATAGTGAATCTTCAGTAGAACCTGAGAATGTAGATATAAAATCGCATGACCAGGAAAGTAGTCTTGTTGCCAGTACACAGCCAATGGGTATAACCCAGAATATATTTGATGTTAACAAGGTCTTCACAGCGCTAACGGCGTCTGCATTTTCAGGGGCTTCCAAGGCAAGAATCATCTCGAACACCGCGTCGTCGTACATGGAACCCACGCCACAACTTCACAGTGACGGCACACTAACAGACGATCAGAAACAGTGGAATAGTAAACAAAGTGCCGCAGTGGGTGGGTACCTACTACACGCACTCGTGGAATCATGCTACGTACAAGTGGATTTGACCACAGCACTAAGGCAAACCAATTCGTTCGCAGAGTTGGATGCGTCCATGCTAATACCAGACCTAAACAATGCAGACCCGGACTCAACAAAAAAGAAACGGCATTGGCTCAAGAAAACAGTAAGTAGGATCAGGCAATCACGGTTTGATGCCTCCAAAGTGGAAATTGCAGCATTCGCCCATAAAGTACACCGACATGGAGTTAAGGTATACGGAGTCCTGGAAATGCGCGAATGCTGCATGATACACCTGCGTGATGCCGTCGCACGGGGGCTCGTTAATCTAAGTTGCCTGCCTATGGTATGTGAGCCCAAGCCGTGGACCTCAGTGGCATCCGGTGGACTTGCACTGCTCAAGCATTACTTCATAAGGACACAATGCAGACCAACGTATGACGTAAGGGTATACGATCTATCGAGGGTCTTGAAAGTTGCAACTTCATTCGGCAAGGTGCCGTGGAAGATAAATGGCAATGTGTTGCAAGTACTCCAGAAACTCTGGGAAACTGATGCAGTACTGCCAGTGAGGTCATTCCTACCAGATAAAACGCTAGTAGAAGCTGATCCAAGTACACTAGTCAATGTCATGGATAGAGCAAATGCACTGTCTGAATGCTCACTATTTGAACGAAGGCTACGCGTGGCCAGTGATTTCCTTATGGAACCGCGTATATACTTCCCGCAGAATATAGATTTCAGGGGTAGGATGTACCCGCTGTCGCCGCATTTAAATCATATGGCAGATGATGTATGTAGGGGTTTGCTAAAATTTGCCGACAAGAAACCACTAGGAGAACGTGGGTTCTTTTGGCTGAAGGTACACATATCTAATCTCTACGGGATTGATAAGGTACCACTAGCAGAACGTGTTGCATGGGTAGAGAAGAATACAAACATGATACAGCAACTTGTTGCAGACCCGTTTGCTGAGCTATCTCAATCCTTTTGGCGCCGAGTGGAGTCGCCATTTCAGTTCTACGCGGCATCAGTGGATTATGTTGCAGCGTTGAGATCGGGTAATCCCTATAGCTACCAAAGTGATATTCCAGTGCACCAGGATGGAAGTTGTAATGGACTCCAGCACTATGCAGCATTGGGACGTGACCTTAGTGGCGGAGCAGCAGTTAATCTAATACCAGATGAACGCCCACAGGATGTGTACCAGCAGGTGTTACTAGAGGTAATAGCCAAGGTCCGGACGGATTACCAATGTACTGCATCCATAGAACCAATAAGTAAACGGTCATTCATGGCTAAACTGTGTTTAGAGCATGGTATACTGCGACGGAAAATCGTAAAGCAAACTGTAATGACTATCTGCTACGGAGTAACACGCACAGGAGCAGTGTCCCAAATAGAAGCAAGACTCAAGGAAATAGATACAATCGCATCAATGGGTAACCAACAAGTGAAGCAACTGGCGTCATACATAGCAGGCAAGGTCCTGGGATCAATTAAAACTGTATTTGCAGAAGCAATGGGAATAAAGAAATGGCTCGATGATATATCAGCAGCACATAACAGACTGAATGTACCAGTTACATGGATAAGCCCTATAGGATTACCATGCGAACAGCCATACTGCAAGGCCGTAACAAAAGTTGTTAGAACACCAATACAAGCCATTAACATATCGGAAAATGCACCTAGCGTAGTGGATAAACGGAAGCAGAAATTAGCATTCCCACCCAATTTCGTGCACTCACTGGATGCGTCGCACCTTATGCTAACGGCAGAGGTACTGTTCCGTGATGGATTCAGCTTTGCGGCGGTACATGACAGTTACTGGACCCACGCATGTGACGTAGATATCATGAACAAGGCCATACGAGAACAGTTTGTAAAAATGTACAATGAACCCATATTGGAGAATTTGTATCAAAGTTGTAATAAGCGACTACGAGGTGAGGTTACAATACCGCCACCACCGCCACGAGGTCGCCTTGACCTTGAATTGGTCAAGGACTCGGTATATTTCTTCCACTAAGTGGAAGTGGTATACAGAGTATATATCCCCGGTGGTCTATAAACAAGCATTTATGGACGTAATTCTAACGAAACATGTTACATATTGCACACAAACTATCCATACTTGCAACAGTGAGCCCATGCAGTGTGCTAGGACACTGATGCATCTAAGATGACCCATGATGAATCAGTGACAACATGCTCCAGGTCTAGAATCAGTTAACATTTATACACTATACAACGATGATTGCCCAAAAATACAGTCTTACGGCCATCCTGGGCTATATATGCCTGGCAGGAGCCTGTCATATTGCGTTGGCGGTAAATCCACCAGAAGGCACAGCACACGTAGCAATGAACCACTCAAACGGGCATCCTGGTTACACTCCAGTTATAGGAGCTAACGATGAAAATCATGAAGTACCCAAGAAAAAACAAGGAGATAAAGCTATGCTGAAAACACAAACCATGATGAGAAACCGCATGGAAAATGAACACTTAACAGGAATGAAAGTTGTAAGTTAGTGTCAGTCATGCTTCACAGAGAACAGATAGAAGGATTCTGCATGGATGGAATGCATTGCTGGCCACTGCAAGTATTCGCATTCACCATGCTAGCAGTACATATCATCTGCTGCTTCGCTGCATTCTACGTCTCAGCCAACCTATACTCAAGTGTAGGTTATACACGTTACTATAACAACTGCACTATATACAGGGACTATACAGCTCAGCATTCTACCAAAATGGAGGAGCGGTGATGATAGTGATGGCCCTGCTCGGAACTGGTGTCGGTTTAATTGCAGCACGACTATGTGAATTCGACGTCATGAAAACCGCTGCATTCACTGGCCCCGTGGTATCGGTATTTGTATCGATAGTATTGATTGGTAAACGGTATGTCACTAAATCTATATAAAGCACTCCACAGTGGGATGGCCTTAGGAGGACTTGGAGGTCTCTGCGCAGGTATACCCATCGGAGCCATGCTTGAACACAATGGAGTCGGCATATCGCGTAAGTTAGTACGTATATATCCTATAACCAACAGTCGGAGCTATTGTAGGATTACTAGTCGGTGGAATAATAGGCATATGCCCATTCTTCCACTGGCTAGAAATGAACCAACGCTATATGAACAAACAACATGAGTTTGGAAGGTAAGTTAGGCCAACCCATACTACATGACACGCCGTTCAGCTTCGCTGAGCCGGGATCATTCTCTAGTGAATATAGTAATGGGTACCAAAAAGTTACACAAATGCATTCATCAGACTATCGATAAATGACTCGTTCGAACAAGAAGTTGAATACTAACGTATATTAAATGTAAACGCCTACATGTATAATTACCTATTACACAGCACGTATCCGCATCGCGCGACGTACCACATGTGCCAATAGAGCCTAACTAACCTGCACATTAGTTATAGATATGGATGTATTAGATTTCATCACATCGCAAAAGGTCCTTGTTGGAAAACCAAATGGATCTGAATCGCATAGTGGCGCCGACAGCCAAAAAACATGCTCAATCAAACAACGCTGCAATGAACTGAAAAATATCATACGAACTGAAAATAGGAAAAGAGAATCATGTCCTGAAACCTTGAAAAGCGCAATCGATGAACTGCGTAGTCTTCAAAGACAAAGTCAACCTGCATCAAAAGATGGAACTACTTCAGTAGTAGGTAACCAAGAAAACAGGAAAAATAAAAAAGGACCTCGCACAGTTGATTGGCATGATATCGGTAAAGTGAGGAAAAGCAACGCCGAAAATCGCAAATTCGTCTTCTACATGCCAGCAGGAACCGAAATGGGAACTGACTTAACACCTGGCTATAAACGACTGGAAAAAATCCAAAAAAGAATGAATAAAACTACGTTCGGGTATGTTGCACTATAGGAGAACAACACAGAGTACAGACCGTTGGATGGACCTACCGTAACCATCGCAGGGATACCTCAACCAATGAATCGAATGCAACGCCGACGACAATAGATAAATTAACAACCAACAGATATAAACACTCCCACATCCTCATGCAAAACAGCATAGTGTAATATTTTAACTGTAGTTAATGTACTTGTCGTACTGTTCCTGTGTAATTTTCTTGGTGTACAGTAGCCGCTTTAAGTGCAACTTGTAGAATATCGAGGGTCGAAATGGCTTGCTAACGTAAGTAGGGTGGTGTGCCCTCAGACCAATGAATAACCCAAAACACAATCCAAATGTCGCGTATAAGCGCAAGAAACGAACGCGATCTTTTGCGATAGGTAGCTTGAAAAGCCAATGCGTAGGGATCATCATTGTGACTATCTACACATAAATGAGCATAAGACATTATCAGATTGAAATCTACTCCGTTTTATCTCACAACACGCAGCAACCATAGGCCGCCTTTAGATATAAAACGCGATCATCACATTATACAGTACTTATACTCACCTGGGTATTACATCGATGTGTCCAATACGCAGGATATAATGTGTGTTAACTATGTAACCGAATTTTGGTATGACGAGCTCATCAAGTGGTCTCTGATGTGCTTACTCAATGGGATCGCGGGGCCCCCATGGTTTCATAAGTTACGGACAATATATATTATTTAGCACTATCAAGTGCGTGGCAAGAGTTGCGAAGGTGTATACTTGATCCAGAGCTTGAAATAAAGTATATGCAACCTGTTTAACGGACACTCAACCTTCCACTGCACAGTCTACCAACTACCATAAACGCTATATCCATACTGTTTAACACAGGATATACACACGAGATGTTGTATTAATTGCGTTTAATTGTATTAAATTGGCGGAATTTCTCTCTGTGTCAACCCATTTGGCATTATAGTACCTAACTGGGATATGTAATATTCGTTATTTTAGGGTAATTTTAATTTAGTACTGGCATTTGTTTTTGGAATTGCATTGCCGCCACTCAACAATTTCAACGGCGCTGCGTGTGTTTGGGACCGTATACATTACGTAGGTATTGTTGTGACGGAATCAGCCTGGAAACATACGACTTGATCACAACCGGTTACCAGATTGTTGTTTTCTCATGGATTGGGATAGCTCTAGCCTGCACTATTCACCCTTTGGTGCGCCCTCATCCTAAAGGATAATGTACTCCTTTAATCTGTGCCCTAAAGGCTATCTAGAGGAGGTTTGTGGTAACGACTGATAGGTTGAAATCAACACAATGGGTTACTCAACGGGGTCGTCGTCACGCACATCCACGCCGTCGTACGCTGCACTGAAAAAACTCTACCGAAGAGATAATTCGGCCCTTTCACTCTGTTACATCAGGGACGATAAAATCGTGGACTCGCTGGCGGACTTTATTATAGTCAATAATGTCAAGTCGCTATACCTGAACGCCCCCTCTAATCCGAACGTTTTCACTAAAGTGCTGCAGCAGTTGGCGAAAGTGAAGAATAAGTTCGAGATCTTGCACTTTGACCTGTGGTCAAATAGCTCCGCCGAACTTGTCAATCTCCTGTCACGTGCGTTAAATGCCCACAGCGAGACGCTTCTGGAATTAACCCTGAAATGTAGATTTAACTCAAGTTTTTTGGCCACACTGTTTCCCAAGATGCCAACTAATATCGAAATATTGGATATTTCAGAAAACCTGTTGTCCGACACACTGTTTCTAAGACCATTGATAGACTATGCCAAATGTAGCGAGTTACGGATACTCAAACTCGCTAATTGTTGCACGCGAACTCGTATAGTCAATGACTTTGCGAAGGCGTTGCTGAAGGTGACCACGCCTCTGGCACTTGAATACATAGAAGGCGTGGACTTCACCAATTGTGAGGATATACCTCGAAAAGTGAGAACTAATTTGCGCGATGCGCCCGCGGATACACGAAAGAAATACATGGGTCGACCTGTTATAGGTATGCAGCCTCGCCGCGGATGTAACGTTCAACTACTGGACTATATAAAAAGCTCATTGCTGATGCACCGGCTGGTTGGCTCACGAGTTAGAGTATGGTGGCCAGCGAGTTCCGATGAACATCGCGGCGCTTTTGCCGGTAGATATTGGCCTGCAACAGTATTGAGAACTAACCCGATCGACATGATCATCGTTGTTGAATATGACAACCAAGAAGTGGATCACGTGCCGTGCAAACTGGTTCAACCAGAATCGCCATTCCTATTTGGAGGTGGACTTAACGAAAATTTTTTAAGATCGCTATTTGGATCGAAGTACTTCGACAGCTTATCGGAAGAGTTGAAATCGCTGCACTCCGTTTATGGAAATAAAAAGAAACCACCACCGTCTGCAATGAGAACACCGCAGCGGCGAGCGTCACTCATAGATTCCAGTTCAGATTCACTATCACTGTCAATTTCACTCTCTAGCCTCGAAGATATCGACCAACAGCTTCTTGAGCTTGAGGCTAATCAAGATTTGTCAGCCAGCGCGCCCGTCACTACAGTATACGCACCTATTCACAACGAGGATACCACACTGTCCGATACGAGCAAATTAAACGGTATGTTGTTATATATACTGGTTCACTACTTCCAGGTGACGAAGTCGTCGAATCGTCGTCTGACCAGGACCAGGCACCAGATGATGCTATATGCAGTAACACTGTGGAGAAACGTCCAGCATCGTTCGAAGGAAATAACGGTAATGTGGAGTCGCCGTCAAGCAAGATACTGAAAACAGAGGAACCAACGAATGATGACGACACAAGCTGCATACCGTCACTCAACCATTCATCAGCATCAATGCCTGAACTGGGTCTTGATGAATGTGAGTCATCTTCACAACAGGATTGTTCACCTGAGGTCCCCAAACAAACTATCGTAAAAGATGATGTTAAGGATGAAAAATGCACCGATATCACAATGAAACCTGTTATCCTAAATGCTTTGATGCGTGCATGTGAGCGTAGGAATTATAAATACGCGTTCCCCGGTGACGTTTCCCATATTGCAAACAGCTGTTCACTTAACGTAGAGACTATAAACGGCATCGAAAGTCAATATAGCGGAAACGTATTGGACCCAGGTGATATCTGTGAGTTCAGGGACCCCTTGGACCTTGATGGAAGTGATCCTTCAGACTATATCGTGGTTATCAAGGAAGTGCGCACCGTAGAACCCATGTACAGGGTTATATACATATACCACGATGACGAGGAATGCGTTGATGTTTACAGCAGTGATGTGCGCCGCCTCACGTTGCTACCGTGGTACCACTGGGTATCGCTGGTCATGGATATTGAGCGACACTTGTTATTCTTCAAGGGGCTGTGTGACCCACTCCTGCTCCACCGGACGTATGCAGAGTTCCTCGTGTGCCCTAATAAGCTGGACCTGAATAAGCCAATCAACTGCCCGATCAACCCGTTGCAAATGCCCATGCAAACGCTTTACGCCCGTTCTCTTGACTCGTCACACCTGAGGACACCGCACCCGAGGATGTCCGTCACACGTGACTATGAAATGGATGACGGAAATACTGTAGAGGGACTAAGGTATCAGCTATCTAAACAACAACAGAAAATGAATGCACTGAGGCTGCTTTACGAAGAAACACGCAGAGAATTGGAAAAGGAACGTGATAATAACGCACGCCTGCAAGCGAAGCTTAATTGCATTATATGCTTTGAAAAGTAGGTTTATATATATAATCCCAAATAACGTGTGCTGTAGCCGGATCAACTGTGTGTTGAACCCCTGTGGACACTTCAATTTCTGTAATCTGTAGGTTATAATGAAATCAACTATATCAACGCAGATGCGCCGAGAGTTGCACCAACTGTCCCATATGCAGAGGCAAAATAAAGGAACGTAAAACGTTAAATGTGGAATGACCAAATTATTACTGTGCGATTGGAGATGGTGCTGACGTTTGTATTGTTGTTTTGTTTACAGCCGAAACGGCTGTCTTTTGTTTACCTTGAGCTTCCTCCGCAAGCAGCTCCGCCTCGATCTCCGCAAGGGAGTTGCCCACGGCCACCTGCTCTACTTGTTCGTCCCTCATCAGGGCCTCCAGCTCATCCTCAAATTCTGTAGCCAACGTCACACCTTGGGTCATGGAGTCGTAAATCTCATACTGGGTTTCACGCTGCTCCTCAAGCTGCTCCATGAGGTCGTCAACAGCATTGGCAGCCATGCAATCTTGGAACCTTTTATGCGCAGCAGCGCCAGTGGTCAAGGCGTTGAGGGCAACCTGCTGCATCTGAGCACCCTCCAGAGTAATGTTCTGTGTCTCGAGCGTCATTATCGAAGATGTAACACGCGAAGCCTCCTCCTCGTATAACTTCTTGCGGCGCAGCGCGCCCAAAGCTCCAGCCTTGTCATTTTTACTGTACCGCTCTTTTGCCTCTGCAATGCAACCCTGCGTTAAGCATTAACACTTTGCATACCACAATGGAGTTGGATGTAATGTCCTGTTGTATACACCATTGATGCTAGAGATAGACTAGCGTGACCATATTTAGATATAGAATAGACTACCACAAAAGTAACACACCGATGATAAGATTTGACAGCGAATATATCAATCAGACAATAGCCAGGTAGTGTATAGAGTGACCTACCTTGATACGCTCATCCAAAATCAAAAGATGCTGATTCATGTCCTGTATAGCCTTCTTACCTAACTCCAAAGCTGATTCCACATCATGCTGCAGTTCTGTGTGTTAAACGAACGACACCAATACCTTGTTGCTACTAGAAGGCTCACGAATAGCGCTTCGTTTGGACCGACGAAGCAAACTAAACACCATTGTTAATAATTAAACGGTTCATCATTAAATGGAGCAATCGGTTGCGATTGTGCCATTCGACACGCCATAACATCAACTGTCGCTATATGGTAAGGGGCATTAAGTACATCGCACACTCTAATGGCTATATGATACCATAAAACATACTCTAGGCTATGTTTTAATGTGTTTCATGTTTAATAATGTCTAGATCCAATTGATGAGTCATAGATATTGGACTGCTATATGCCACAAGGTGTGTAGGTAAGATTCATAATAAATGCGATAGACCAATGTCTATTGAATAAATTGAGCCATTTAATAACGTACTAGTGAAGTAATATACGTAGAAGATAAAATGTTTCAACTACTGTGTCATAGACACGTAGAACCATATATTAAACAATAAAAACCATACACACAAGGCTATTAGGTAGCCTAAAGTCATACCCAATACATGTGTATAGTAGAATGTAGATTACACAGATGATATATCGTGTTTTATTCAAGATACAGATGCAATAAGTTACACATGGATAAAAGTATGATACCCAATGGCACACTACCTGAAATGTACATGTACACACTGCCATAGGCTTGTCAATGACTCACAAACAGAACTTGCATATTGCATTGTACCGCTTCAAACGGATTTCATGTCAAAAAAATGCATTGGTGCAATTGATATGTGGGGCGTGAGTGCCTCGTCGCTTCTTTTAGTTAACGCGAGTAAAATTCACCATTTGTTTGGTAGTAATAGCCAAAATTTATAAAAGGCCGTAAAATCCCGGCTTTGGTAATTGTGTCAATTAGTTTTACTATCTTTGGATTGATGTTCCTCGACTTCGATTCTGCGGGTGTTAAGGACCCCTTCAAACAGAGCACATCTGCGGAGAACGGGGGAAGCAATGCTGCCAGTCGACTAGTGCATATACGCAATCAACAGCGGAACGGACGCAAAAGCGTAACAACCGTCCAAGGCCTTGAGGAAACGTTGGACCTAAAGAAAATGGTCCGTGCCCTTAAGAAAGAATTCAGTTGCAACGGCACAGTCATCTCTCACGCTGAATACGGGTCGATCATTCAACTTCAGGGCGATAAACGTCACGACGTAGTTCGTTTCCTAGAACGAGAAAATCTAGTGTCACCTGACCAAATTAGGCTCCATGGTGTCTAATGAAACAGTTTGTTAATCATATATATTTGCGTGCCTGTTAAAGGCTGGCTTTGTCTATGGACCCTTTATGTTCGTACACATGTCAAATTAGGCGGATTGTCTGACGTTAACATCAGGGTTCCTTGCCAAGTCAGATTTGATGTGTAGGTGAGTAACGGCCTACTATTGACATGGAAACTGATATTAACTCATTAATAATATTATGTGTTTATTTTTATGCCTAGAGTATACCTTGTTTTTGTGATGTAGGACCCAAGGTGTAGACTCATGAGGTCTACATACAGCCCCGCAACCCTCAAGTAACATACCACCGTTGAGGCACACATCACATTAATTTAAAATGAAGCAGTCATGCAGTTATTGCCTTTGGTCTGTGTGACTATATTTGTTGACTTCTCAAGAGCTCTTAGACAACGACGGGTTGTAACGCCGGCATTCTCCTTCCCAGATGTGGTCATTATCGGAGGAGGCCACGCCGGCTGCGAAGCCGCCGCGGCTTCTGCACGTGTCGGAGCTAAAACGCTCCTCATCACCGCACGTAAGGAAACTATAGGTAACAAAACTGCCACTAACCGCTATTCGCTATAGGTGAAATGTCCTGTAATCCTTCCGTTGGCGGAATTGGAAAAGGAAATATCGTATGTGAAATTGATGCCCTAGACGGGATCATGGGCAGAGCTGCTGATGAGGGTGCCGTCATGTACCACCTACTCAACTCCAGTAGAGGCCCTGCTGTACGTGGACCCAGAGCACAAACAGATAGGGATGTTTACGCCCGAGCGGTGCGACGCCTTATCAATAACTATAGTAATTTACACGTGGAAGAAGGGATGGTTGATGATATCGTAGTCGATGGAGGTGCCGTTAGGGGAGTTATACTGTCCAATGGCCGCAATATAAATTGCAAATCGGTGGTTGTCACCACTGGAACCTTTCTCAGAGGACGCTGTCATCGTTCGAAAAACCTGTATGTTGAACTTATTTAACCACATATATGATTCAGGATACCCGGGGGACGCTTTGACAGGCTAAACCAGAATTTTGAACTACCAGCTGAAGGGCTATGCTCAACCTTTAAGAGGTTGGGTATTAGCACGAATCGATTCAAAACTGGTATGTCCAGATCATAGTACATCATTATCTCTAGGCACCCCCCCGAGACTCAAACGCGATACGATCAATTACGACATATTGGAAGTCCAATATTCAGACGAACATCCCATTCCATTCTCTTACCTAAACGTAGATACAAGCAACTTGTTGAACCACGGTGTTATACAATGCTACAAAACACGAACGCACAAAGCTACTCATAGGTAATGACACACTATGCGCATATATCTTGCCGCAGCATTGTACGAGAGAACTTACACTTGCTTCCAGACTACGAAAGCGGCTATGGCATTGGTCTAGGACCAAGATACTGCCCTTCATTACCAGCTAAAATAACAAGATTCCCAGACGTTAACCATCATATAGTATGGCTAGAACCTGAAGGTGTAGATAGCCACCTGGTATATCCCAATGGACTCTCAGGTGCATTCCCGCAGGAAGTACAACTTAAGTTGCTCAGAACAATACCTGGTTTAGAAAATGTAGAAATTGATACGCCCGGATATGACGTTGAGTATGACTATATCGATGCCCGTTTGCTAAAGCATACGCTAGAGTTTAAGCATATTAAACAACTGTACTTTGCTGGCCAAATCTGCGGTACCACAGGATACGAAGAAGCTGCAGGCATGGGTATAGTCGCTGGGTGTAATGCAGCTCTGTCTAGTTTAAACACAAATAAGGAATTTGTGTTAAATCGCAGTGACGGCTATATAGGCGTCCTTATAGACGACCTAGTCCGTAAAGGAACTAATGAACCGTATCGCATGTTTACTTCACGGGCTGAAGATCGACTATTTTTACGCATAGACAATGCCGACCTACGAATGCTCAAAAAGGGATTATATTGCGAGCTAATCAAGAACCCTGAAAGATTAAACAACATTAGGGAGAAGTATGTTAAAGTCCAAGCTGCCATAAACCGTCTAAGGTATGTCCTACCCCAACTAGACACAAGCGTTGTAGGACTATTATATTACCAATGAATCGCTGGGACCCCAGCTTCAAAAGTAGCGAATCGAAGAATGGATGGGATATGCTAGGAACATCTGGGATGACCATAGATCGCATAGAAGCCATTGTTAACGAATACTACCCCAAGGGGACGATCGCTACGGTATGCAAACACAAAATGTCTACGGCAGAAAACGAAGGTCTGGCAAAGGCATTCGAAACAGCTGAAGAGAATTTAAATACACAGGCAAACAAAATATCGGGAAAGCTTACTGAATACAGTATGCAGATACGTAACGTTATAGAAGCAAGATGTAAATATGCGCCATTTGTCGAGCGCCAAGCGAAGCAAATGGAACGTACATTACGAGGAGGCTCTGTACCAATCTGTCCAGATATGGAATATACCAGGTACGCGTGTTTTAGTGATTTTAATGTTTGCCATAGGGAACAATTTGCATTCCTCTCCAAAGAAGAGGTAGAAGTGCTGAATAAATATCGCCCTGGTACTATCTCAGAAGCTGCAGATCTACCAGGTGTAACCCCTGCATCAATTACATTGCTTGCCGCGCAAATTCACAAGACACAGAGATAACAAGATGTGTGAGCGTATGAGTGCCTTAGGGCGCCGGGTCAGCATGTGCAAAGCGAAACTTACGCGCAATCCATACCTAGTGCATTGGGATTTAATGATTATATCAATGTGTAATAAATTGGCGCTATGATATAAAACAGGAACAAGTGTGTAACCTAGTTTGTTGGAGCGCAGATGACACCTGAACCCATCGCCAACAGCAAAGTGAAATGCTGAATTTCAAGGTTCCAGGACTGAACTTTGATATTCTATCCAAGGTTGGCGCCAAAGTTGAAGCTGCCGCAGAACGCCAGTCCACCGAACCTGAGAAGGCTGCTGATCCAGAAAAGGTATCATTCGAAAAAACGAAAACGAGCGCTAATGATCCTACACCAGTAACCGCTGAAAGTACAAAAATCAACGATGGCGCAAATGACGAGGATAAGGAGCTGGCTGACCAGGGAGCGCTCTGGGTTACTCAATATACATACGATGAGTTCATCGACTCCCTTGCGGTGGACCAAGAGAGTCGCGGTGAAACGCCCAGCGAAAAGCGGCATTGGTCATACCCCCGTCGTTGGTCTGTCAAGCTATACAACCTAAAGATTGTTAACTGCGTTGCGGATACCCTTACGTGTTTCGCAGAATTTGACTTTGGAGGCTCCCGTTCCGAATGCCGAGTGCAGATGGGTAATACAGTATGCATACTGAATAAAGGAGAAACTAAGAATTATATACGCACGACCGTCGTGCAGAATGTAGTCAAGGATGTCCCAAGGTCTTTCAACTGCGCACATGAATTTGAGTACCGTGGCAGTTACCTAGACCTGGAAAATGAAAAGTTGAAGATAAAGCTGTGGAAGTACAGAAGATATAACATCAACTGTTTGGAGTCCATCTACGAAGGACAACTGCTGCAGTTTGCCACTGGTGATATACACGTGGAAATACCAATGTACAAAGGTCTAAACGAGAAGCGCCATTTACGTTGCAGAATTTCATTTGACTTATATTTCCAGGAACTATATGACTTTGAACTTTCATTTCTTACATGGCGTCTGTCGGACGTACCTTCATTCGTAGAGCTACTCTGCAAGGGTAAAGAAGCTCCAGAGAAGTTAGAGAGTAGAAGTACCACGAGTAAAGGGAAGTTCAAGGACAGACGTAGGGACAATATGTCGTTTTCCATATTTGACAAAATGAAGTACTTTTTCATACGCAAGAGGATTGAGCGGGACTACTATAAAAGCCATGCTCTCCGAAGGGATCGGACACACCACTTAAAGGATGATGAACGTATTAGCCTAAACACATTGGACCCCTATCAGCTATTACTACAAAGCCAATGCGATATCGTGTTCAAAGGGAATACCATAAACCAGATTAACACCGCATTGCCCTCATTAAGGCTCCAGATACACGTCAAAGCTGATTCGGGTCACAGGCTCGCTTCGTCACTGCAGTTGTCGTCACTAGTATCAAAGCACACCAGAAACGCATACTGGGAAAATATGGGAGAAATCATACTCCGCGGTACGTTAATGGATCTTGAACGCGCCGAACTTGAAGTTGATATTATAGACGTTAATGCCCCAAAGGCAGCTAACAAAGTAGGTCGCGTAGTACTGCCATTGGCAGGTATTGTGGACTACCCATATCTTACCAGTAAGGTTAATACACCCAAATGGCTAACTTTGAAAGCCAGTATGGAGGGTTGGGGTTCAGTGCTCGAACGTTTGAACTTCGGCAAATTGAGTGGTAAAATTCAGATCCAGCATAAACCCAGATACAGACAGAAGACTAATCCCTCGGGTTTGTCCCTAACCAGCTATCCCGCCATGCTGGTAGTCACAGTAGGAAGTGTCGATCAGCTAATTGTTGACGATGATAATGTAAGGATCGATTCCTATGTAGAAGTTACATTCAACAAACAGAGCTATAGGACATACTGCTGCAAAAACAATAGAGCACCCATGTGGAACGAGGATGTGTTAATACCTTTTATGGTAAACGACGTTGATAAGATTAACAGCTCAGTGGTGTTGCAGAGTAGTCCGATACGCTTCACTGTTTGGGGTGCTTCCGGACGTGATCGCAAAGTAGTATTTCTAGGCACTACTGTGCTCTACCCTTATGAAATATTCTACACCCCAAAGGGTGTATTGAAGCACCGAGTTAAGAAGACATATGCTGAGAATGGGCAATACGGAAACATGTACAACTCTACAGTTTTCGAAACGCATGTTTTCAGTGGTCCATTGAAACTCCAGTTCATGAATGAAGATCATCAATCCAACCTTACCGTATCAGCTTGGCTGTACCCAGATATGCCGGACGATGTGATGCCTGATCAATTCGATCCACGACTAGTACGTTCAGAGCAACCCCAATTACTTTCATACCTCATGACACCTTATTATCCAAGGCTCTCAGAGGATTGGCAGCGTGTAGTTGATCTGAAGTTAAAGCCCATTTTCAAAGATGTGGGAAATATCACTGTTGAGTGCCGGACGCAGTATCACCAAAGAGTGTACCTGCCGTGTCTAATTACACCAATGCACCCACCAATGGGTATAGACACGCCAAATGCCATATTCCATATGGTCCGTTGCCTACCGTTCGTGAGGAAGTCGCATGATATAAGATTTACCCCGGACTTCCTAATGCAACTCAAGGGTGGTAACGCTTTTGACCACTGCCTGCTCCAGGTGAGTTACCTCCGTGGCCTCATACCGCCAGTGGAGGCATTTGTATGCGTTGGCACTACCCATAACGGAAGATACCACGCATGGGTAACTACGTTCTGCAGGGATGTAACACATTCAGTAAAGATGTGGGAAAGTACTACTGGTGAGGTGCATGTATTGAAGCACAGGATAGAGTCAGAAGCTGATATCAATGACAGTATAACTGATAGGCGTTTGAGACTGAAAACAAGCAGCAAGTTCCCATACCAAACGCTGATCTACATGTTTAACGACACAAACGTTTGGCTCAACGTACAAGGATTTACCGATCCACAATTGTTACTGTTCGACATATCTAACAATGACTTGTGGTACCCGTTTACGCCAAGGTTTAATCACAATGACAATATCCATGTGCCTCAAATATCGTATGTCAAGGTGAACGACTATGATATAGAGCGGATATCCAACGAACTACAACAGAACGTTGAGCGTCACTTGACAATGCATCGCAATGCCCAGAACCTGCAGACTCGTTGGAATAAAGACGATGCTCTAAACAAGTTTCTCATCACTGGGATGAAGCTGTTGCACCAAATCAACACGTGCCCAGACGCTGATGTTCAACTGTCAAAGTGCGAACTTCAGGACTGGCGAGTGCTGCTAAATAAGAATATACCTCAGAGCCATCAAGTAGTTGTTGTTCCCGTACATTTTAATACATTGGATGCCGAGTTCATCGCTGATAACATTAAAAACAACGTCCCGCTGCTAGACTCACGAGAACGTTTTATTACCTTTGCAATGTCAAACCGCGTGATCAGCCTGCCAGGCAACTTGTTCAGCGTGTATATCATCTTATTAGTGGCCCAGAAAATACACGAACGTGTACGTATAAGGCTAGTTATGGAGCAGGAACGTCTAGCCCAAAAGAAGTCTAAGAAGAAATCGATGGCCGTTGAAGAAGATGGTAACGAAATAATGAACCGTGAGGATAGCCTCAATGAGAGTCTAAAGGCCGCTTTAGAATCGAACATTGAAATGTCTGGAAGTGACACAATACCCAAAAAGCAGTATTCAGCTTTGTTTAGCCATATAGACAACAACCTGCAGAACAAGGACAGCCAACTTGACAATTTGCTGTCCAGGACGTTTACAAGCGCGGCTTTGCAATCGAACAAAAATATCTCACAGAAGATTACAAATAGTTTGGAAGCTGATTCCAGCCTTTCTTCTCTTGCCAGGAGCTCCAGTGAGAACGATAATGAAGTTACTTCCTCCAACTCGTCCTTGGCGATTGGTTTTGAAAACCTGAGCTCATCAGGGATGAGCACGTTCAGGGATGTTGATGTGGTAGCAAGGAATTATGATGGCATGGAAACTGAAATGTATATTGCTAACGCGCCAAGTTATGACTTTGGCTCCGGGGCACAAAGCTTGGTCTCCAACTCCGATAAAAAGTGCGTATCCACTACTTTCAGAGATGATGTGGTAAATCCACACTTGTTAAGCAGTGGATCCTTTGTTGTATCAAGTTCCAGCAGTTCAATTGGGTCCCGATTGATGATACAAACGGGATCCTTTGAGTACTCCGATGGAGAGAGGCCGGAGCAGAATGAGACTTTATCGCAAAGTATGGTCAACTATTCACCAATGATGACATCAGATGACACCAACGAGATCTCACGTGATGGTTCAGCATATGGCGCCGTGGATAGCATACAAAGTGCAGTGCAATCGATGTCATCGATGAACCAATCCATATTGTACAGTGAGGAGTCAGATGTCAACGTACAATCTACGGTATCAATTGATAATTATACGGTATCGGAAGCTTCTATAGCAAGCAGTCCCAGGATAATCGAAGATAACGGTCAAACCGACGCTACGTCTGATGTGATGTCTAATAGATACAGCTCGCGTACATTCACAGAAAGTGATAGTATAAACAAATATCTAAATTCCGAAAATGATTCTTTTCCAGATGATACGGACTGGAGTGATACTTTGAGCTCATCGGAAAGTATACAGGTATCATCTCGCGGCGGTTATATATCATCAGCATTAGAGTCCGATATTGACACTGTATATAATAAGGGAATGTCAATAAACAGCGGCCTCGTAAGCCGCAATCAACTTGGGAATGGTGGTATCACCTCTGAATCATTTACCTCAACCATATCGGATGTAAGCAGTAGTGTATTTAGCCGATCGATTTCAAGGGAAGGAGAATCTGAAACCGCTGTAGAAGTATCGCCAGTCGCCATGCAAGCAACTCAACTCAACGAGCATATGCCTAAGAGTGAACCTGAAGTTTCACGTAAAGAAATTGCCAGTCATAGAGCATTCCTCGGTTTGAAGCCTGAGCCTTCAATAGCATCAACGGGTACAGAGACTCTCAGCCATGTAAGCAGTGATAACATGAGCAGCAGCAAGGTATGCTTCGCCAAGACGGCAACCCTTTACACATCTAACAATACGCCCGTGCAAGTGCCTACTCATGAAGGCAATACACCAAGTCAGCGATTAGCACGATCTCTATTCGACAAGAGCAACGTGCTCAAAAAGCAACTAACCCGCCGCGAGGACTACACATACTCAGTGTGTGACTTTAAATATGTGGACCTCTTCCGAGGATTCCTATAATAATATGCTATGTTTAATCATATATGATAGTATGAATAAGAAAAGAATGAAATGTGTGCATCATTTAGACCAATGGTGGATATATAATGCCATGCATCAGACACAACCAATGAACTAGGCCATAAGAGGGAAGGATATCTATAATTAATGTGTTTTTCACTTTTATTAACCGATTTCTTTTAAAAAGATTAATTGATACCTTGTCTAAGTTTTGTACAGTAACTTTTTGGATCATCTCAATTGTTGTCTTGGATGTCGCTGTCCATGTATCGTATTTTCTGTTTACTGGCTCAACGAACTTAGGAGAAATACTATCTTCTATGAGTATAAGGGTTATATTTATTCGTAGACAAGGATGAAGTGCTGAATTTTCTAAACAATGGTGCTTGTAGAGACTGTATAATGCTTCGTTTACATCTATTGCCTGGATTCTTTAGCATTATTGCACATATGAATCCACCAGATATAGAGTGCCGCTGAACTTATAAAAGGTATACAGATATTGGATCGTACAAATACGCCAATCGTGACCTACGCAACTGTATAATAATACATATCAGTAACATGGCATATGCATTATACCATCAAAATTATGCAATGTAATATTCGACGACTTATATGATAACGAATAGGAATGATTTTATAGAGAATGGAATCTTATCGTCCTGTGTATTTTAAGGCATAAATAGATGATAATTTGGAGTAACGTGGATACATTCCCATATATATAATGCAAGTAGTTTGAAGTGGTAAAGGTCAATGGTTTGTTATATAAGAGCACATAACATGAGAATATCATTTACAGAAAGTGCAGAGTTGTCATAAATAGGCTTCAATGGACACAACTCGGCAACAAAATCACTTAATTTTACTCAATGTAACTTGAAGCTACATAATTAACGTATAGCCAGTGAAGTTATATTGCATTGCCGTACTATTTATACCATTAATTTTCTTAAACAACATAATTGCTTCAAGAAATTTACACCACTTGTAAAAGTTTATATAGTGAATATTTTTGTTGCCTTATTCTTTTACAAAGAATCTAGTGGTACTAGCTTATTCGCACGTTGACGTCCATCACATCACGGCCATAATAATGCTAGTTTATTATAAAGTGACTACATTATGTTACTTAGTCTTATCACCTAAAGAAATCTACAGATCCCAGTGGCGAATAATCTAAGTCAGTGTCTTTTATGACTACCACCTTGCTAATTTTGAACCAAAGTCCCTGTCCGTCGAGCCAGTGGCATCCTGGTAGCATCAAGTGCGATCTGAAGTGAAGCCAATCTAGGGGTACTAGTACGGCCCAAAGAAGGTAAACCAAACAAAGGGCCCATGCCAAGGTGGACACCGTGAGAAAAGGCAATCGCAGCCAATATAAGAACGCGTTGATGCTTTTGAGGAGTGCGATGTAGTATGGACTTGATACTACACTTTCAAGCTGTGTAGCAAATTGATCACACTTCCGTAGGGTCTTAGTATTCTTATTCGCTGACTGAGTAGTATCTTCGACGGCTAACCCCGCTAGATTCAATGGGTTTTCATACGTAAAACCATATTTGAAAAGCACGGGTAAGACGCCGGCACAGCATACAATGCTCTCACATGTGCAATTACCCTTTGCATTGTCCAGCTTTGTGCCATGATTGCCTTCTTTGCATTCACCGCCGAAACCACACTGACCTGATCCAGCACCTGAGTGACTCACACAGCCTGCTTTTGAGCAGTTGATGTTCTTGAATTCCGACTGTAACTGTTCCAAACCTTGATGGAATCCCTCAGTTAAATACAGAATCCAAGATAGGTATACTGTGGAATATTTGATTGACAGAGTCTTGTAGATCGACCCACCCAAGGTGTCTAGATAAAGACCACAAGAGGTGTGAGTCGCCGTTTCCTTACACGATACCATGGTATCTAAAAGACCTTTGCTGTGTTCAACGTTTTGTCCGGCGGACTTCGCATCATGCTGACCTCCTTTCCATAGAGTTGCTGCCTTACCTATATCATAGGTGGTACCATCACCAGTAGTTGGCTTTACTAGGCACCATTCATTGATTTGTTTTTTGAACGATTCTTCCAGTTCTTTCTTGCCCCCAGGAGCGCTGCTCCCAGCATATACGTCACCAAAACCACAAAAGTACCCCCAAAGTGTACCTATAACATGAGGACTGTTTCCAGTTAATGCAATAATGCACCTGACCAGATGATAAAGGCATGAGTCTTTAATCTTAGTATTTGAGTAGTGATACAAAATTGACGATATGCGATAACCAACCCATGAATCAGCATCTACCTTATTTTTCTCATAAAATTTTCGGTAACCCATAGGTATCGGGCAATATTGGCCTTGAGTTCTATGGTCAATATGGGAAGCGATGGGTGGGTAATCAATTGTATCCGATTTCCCATTTGCCTTCACAAATTTATCATAGACATCATCACACGTAAACACTGGTAAGCAATCGCAAAGAAATGCTTGTAGAGGAGATGGAAATCCACCGGAAGTACGTTGTTTGCCACATTTTTCCATATGTTTTTTTCTATGCTCTGCAATTCTGCGACCTTCTATTTTCTCATTGTTTCCATATAAAAACAGATCATCGGCTACACAAATCCAGCTTCTAACTTCTGCATAATTCGCTTCATAACCAAATCTACAATCTCCCCAGCCATGGGCCCTCCACGGCAGACCTATGCAATGTTCTTTCAAAAAATACAACTGGTAAAACAGTGCCATGACGCAGTCGCTCAACAATGAATAGGCGGCGGTTGCCCTGCTAGGAAAGCCAAATTTGAAGCATTCATTAGCATAGAGATCGTGAATGGGAGTGGAAGCACTTGTCCCTTGTGGAGAAGCCGATCCTGTAGCATCGCTAGAGAAGCTTCCCTCCAAAGACAGTATTACCATCGGAGTATATATACATCCGGCCATTAGATAGAATACTATAGATTCCTTGTCAATGGTGAAGCTATTGTCCCCATCCCCGATGAATTTCATTGAACTATCTTCACCACTGTTCCTCTTGATCATCTCCGTCATCTTTTGGATTAGCTCTTGGTATATAGGACTATAGGGCAATGCACTTAACCAGTAGAGGATTTCACGGATAGTCCTGGGCTCTCTAGGTTCCTTCGGTGCGCTGGACGTTTGTTGAGTTTGTGTTGCTGCATTTTCCTGTATGCTCCGTTGTACGCTCCGGAAATAACCAGTGGAGAGGATATGAAGAATGGTGAGGTGATGGTCGGTATTAAGATTCTGATCCTGGCCGTTATTAATAGTTGCAATTTCCGATCGACTTTTCTCATAGACTATTTGAAGGAATTCGCCATAGCTTGCACCGACCTTTGATTTGCAATCATCAAATATTGTAAGACACTTTACTACCACATCTGATCCCGATGTTTTTGTAAGTTGTTTTGTATCATAGCCGAGACACGTCATTACATATCCCAAAAACAGGAAACTGCTACCATCAATAGTCATACCGTTCCACCTTTTACCATCTCCATGACATAACCAAAATAAATATGCGAGACCATTGAACAAAAGTGGTATGCAACCCATGAATATCCTGGCACATTTTCCCCGATCTGTAACACCGTGACTTATTCTTGACATTACGTTGCTACGAACAAAGTATTACGTACTTTATTATAAATAATTCATACATAACCTGCTGGCAGATATCTACCCTTAGTTTTGTCGGAAATTGTCCCCCTCTACACTAATGGACTTACCTGGAGTACCACCCTTCAACTTGGACCAGGTACAGTTAGTATTGTTCTTGTTGTTATAGGCAGAACTATAACCAGTCTTTTCAGCCGATGAATTCTGTTGGCCTATACCAGATCCATCTACGCTTGTACCTCCATTTGTGTGGGCACTCTCATTCCAACCTATAAACTTAGCCAATCCTTTTCCCAATCCCTCTATCAGGTTTCTTACAGTCTTCGTCCCACGGATCCCTTGGACGGTAGAGAGTAAGCTGGCGATATTCAAATTGCCTCCAACCGCTAGGTCACCCAGATGACTCATGTCGACTCCGTCCAGAAGGTCACATACTGCGGCTGCAAGGCCGCAAATACAGTCTACGACAAAGTTACAAGGAAACAAGTAATTAACCTACCATCATCATTCAGCGATTTACCATCCTTACCAGTTACCCTCAGGACCCAGTCAATGGCCTCCTTAAGGTTTGCGGGGGAATCCGTCAAAGACAACTTCTGAGATGATGATGTGGCGTCACCAGCCATGTTAGCGATACGCCTCTTACTGGAGGTGTATGCCAATCAGTTATCTTTGACAAAAATCCTGTGACATTTATTTCCAACGTCTCCTACGAGTAACAGAAACATGATGATTGCTTTATCAACACATTACATGTCTTTGGGAGATAGATGGTATCAAAACAATATCAACATATTTCTCCAAGGATTGTAAAACGGCCGTATCGTAACCCGGGAAGATCATGATATGCGCAATGAAAGAGATTCTTATCCTATGTTGGGTACAGGTATAATCAAAGGATTCCTGTCATTAATGCAGAATACATTGTCTACGCTTCGTGTTAAGACATCTATATAATACTCGTGGTAATCCTAAATATTTGTGATATACGTGGTATGTTATGGAGGCGTGGGTAACAACCGTAAATGTACAACACAATATTATATCCGTCAGATGGCTATGATGCAAGTTCTCACTATGACAGCATCATTTGCATGCCTCGTTAAAATCTAAATATGTTTCTAGACACCTATATCAAGCAAGTGTTCCAACTTTTAACAGCTCTCCTCTGATGGGTGGTTGGTTATATACAATGGCATTATCGTTATGTGTTCTTCCATTTACTTGAAATTAAGCATTATAGGCATAATATCATCTACATTTACCGTTGTGCGGTGCTTTCGGTTTAGGTATTTCCGAACAAAAAGTAGTTTTCGACCTTTCATTTCAGGGAACCAAAATAAAACCTCCATTAGTAACACGTTAAATAGATGTAAACAGTGGTTGGCTTAAACAACCAGAACTTCCGTGGAACTTATATATCGTGTAGAATATTATCTCCCAATGAAGCGGTTGGGCAAGTTTCCATCTGAATACGTGCCTTTAAGATTATATGGAGGAAGTGTAATGACACATCATCGTAATGGTAGAATCATTACATCATGCAAATAGATGCAACATAACCATTGGGATGTTAAACGGCATCAATTAATCTACTATCACTGCACCAGTAATTCGCCAAACACGGAGGGATTAATCCTATAGCAAGGTTCAACATATCATTCTCCACCATTGCCTGTTGTTAAAAACGCCGCTATTTCGCGTTCCTTATTTGGGAACCTATAGAAATCAATTGCCGTAATGTTAGTACCGTGCCCACGCTTTCTGTCTTTTATTATATGGGCTTTAACAGGAACTGGACCATGTGTTACCAAGATATATCCTTCAGCATCCACATGGGTTTCCCTTTGCAATCGGTTCTCCACATCCGCTTCAATGTCGTATGCCATCAAACATTCATCTACATCCTTTTGCAAAAGATCCATGGCACGATATTTAACACGCCTATATTCTAAATATTGCGATAGTATGCTCTGTCCCGTGATGCTACATGGTTTAAGCAAATTTCCTTCCTCATGGATTGGATAGTCTTCATTATGTTTTCTCAGATGTGTAACATCTGGTGCCAGATCGGGGAATACCGTACCCGGATTTGGACTACCACGGTCTCTGCGATGGACCTGCATTCTACCTGTAATCTTGAATACAAATACACCAAGGTTGCAAAGGGTACTAAATATACGGATTAGATAGCCTAGGGGTCATGTCAGATCCACTGTCAAAACCAATGAATTAGCCTATAGTTGCAATGATCTACAGTGATAAACCTTCTTTGTGACGTTACCAAAACACACATTACAATATGTTATATGCCTATATATGCATAGATACAATACCTTCAAAGGGGTAAAGTTAACAACACTGGGTGTATTATCACATCATAGTTAATCACTGTACACTAACACGTGTACACATCGCATTATAATAAACTAATCATTAATACGATACGATCAACCAATAGTATACTTTTCTATACACTGCCCATAAACTATTGCATTACGATATACTTACCTGTTACTAGCATTGGATTCCACAGGCAATCAGTTATAACTGAAGTAATGTGATTAAAATTTTGTTGTAACAACTATAACAAATGGTACATATCAACCATCATGCCTAAAATATTCTGTACCGATATTTGCCTGTTAATCGATCAATGATGCAGCCACTCCTTGGGCTACACCCAAGTATACCATAACAACGGCATACCGTTACACATTACCTTTATTTACTTTTCACTATTTCACAAATAGTATTATCTGTTCAACTGCTAAGAAGAGTTCTATTTTGTCACTATCAATCGGTGCCTTCCTTAAGGCAGCATTAGACATCCTGGTAACGTGTCTGGATTCTGTCTATGTCGAGATATAAGGCAACGGAATAATTGTAGCAGAACCAACTCATGTAGCCAGTATTGATCATTGTATGATAAACCAATACAATGTCAACTTCCACTGCACTAATAAATCAGTGGACTTTGGATTTTGTCCGTGCTGTGGACACTCGGGATGGCACGTTGCTAGCGCAGTTGATACGCCATCGTTGCGATAAGCTTAGGTATAATGTCGCCAGACAACTGGATGAGGTAATGAGACCATCATTGTGTCATATTTGACAGGCAACAATCGAAAATGACTGCTACCAAGTATTCCAGCGATTCGACGGGATATACGGAACAGAGATGAAACACTTTTTGACCCATTATACCAAAGTGGCGCTATGTATATCAAATAACGCTGCGCCCTGGGACGATATATTGAAGAAGTCATTCAAACTAGTTGATATGTGGATGGACCTGTACTTATCCCAAACCAACATCGATTACAATTGGCTAGTTCCGTCTCTTCATACTCTCTGTAACCTGGTTTCCCGAATCGGTTTAATGGTGTGTTGTACTTGACACCGTAACCATATGCAGGCCGATCGTTCATCAGAAGATAGTGGAGAGGACGAAGACAAGGACAAGTATATGAAGCAGGTCCTTAGTAATATACGAAGTAAAATGGGTAGAGTCAGAGGTGACGTCACCAGGCACCCAGCCTATATCATACTGCTTTGCCATTCTATAAAGGGATGCATTCAGGTAGGAAGTCATTCTTAGGTGTTATCCTTCACAGCTTGGTAACATGCAAATGGCAGCCGGTTTCTTGAAGACTATTGAATCGCAGTGGGTGGAAATTAAACAGTGTTCAATCTGTTTAGCATTATCAACTACTCCAGGGCCTTCAGGGGGCCGCTAATCAACTATCGCTACTACCTCGGCAAGTTGCATATGCAAAAGGGGGATTATCAGGAGGTAGTAATATTAGAGAATATTGTATACTGCTCCAGGGCGATGAACATCTATCCTGGGCATTCTCAAATACATTGCCTAATTCCATCAAGATGAGGAAGTAGGTTTACAAAAGGTGAATTCACTGGATACAGGCAAATCCTGGAATGTATAGTAGTAGTCCGAATTGGCTTAGGTAAATTACCTTCAATGCAGCTACTACAAAAATATGACCTTGGGGCTTACTGTGATATTATACGTGCAGTCAAGCTTGGAGACATCAAGCTGTTCACAGAAACTATCGAGAGGCACTTTGATACATTCACCTCCCAGGGCACTGTGCTCTGTGTGGAGCAGCTTAAATACATCGCCTATCGCAGTCTTATCAAAAACGTAAAACAGTGGTGGAATACCAATGTTCCCGAATCTAAGCAGAACATGCTATCGGTTGAGTTGCTTACTCATGTACTCAAATGGCAGATGCCGTATATAACCGACCAAGAGATGCTATGCATATGTGTCAACCTGATTAGACGTGGGCTCATCAAAGGTTACGTATCCTGGGAGAGGTTGATGATTGTCTTTAGCAACATCGAACCTTTCCCACCCATTAGCTCATGTGTACTCTAAGGTTCCATTGGACATATAGGAGTCAACTTTCTAGTGAATAACATATCGTAATGATTCATCACAAAGTAGCATACGTAGGCAATGGGTATACAACAAAATATATCATCGTTGGTGGCATTTCAATCATTTGTAGAGATCTACTGAGATTGGGACAATCACAGCACCTACAGAAGTAGGACTGAACGCAAGGTACCGTTATATGTCGCCCTTGAAAAACTCACTATTATACCGCACTTTGGAAAACGTGAGAGGATAGATATTGAGTGTTAAAGTAAATCTTGACATAAAAACTAATATTCGCTATACATGACACCATTTAATGTACAGGTGGTATAAATGTATAACAATGCTGTATAGCGAGGTAGATCATTAGTGCAGTAGTGAGAGTGTATCTAACGGTATAACCAAGAGTCTAGGTTAGAGATTCACGTTAACATCTTCTTCGGGTGAGGTCTAATTAACGACCACAAGATGATAAATCACTCAGTCGACAGTGGCCCTATATTGGAGTGTGTTCATTGTCAATATTGACTAACCATATGGAAGATAGCGGTTAATGTATAGTACCTCCTTGGCACTCTTCCAGTAGTGTTGGTGATTTCTTTAGAATTAATTCCTACATTCCATTTAATCATTACAGGCACTCTTTTATAGCTGAGTGTTGCAATTTGTTATAATAGGGTCTATGGGTTGTCATTCCATCTGCAGATATGATAACCAGGATAACGATGACTGCTAGGTCATGAAGGGTGCTATTGAATCACTCTCCTAGTGATTAACTCCCCTAGACACCATCTCCACTGTACTTATCCCTGAGATGTATCACGGATCAACTACAGCATCGATATTCATTAAACCTATTCACAACCCTGATACTAACTAACGCATTACAGTGACGTAGCTCTAACAAAACATTGACCCTGTCTGATCCCCTTCGAGTAGTGTGTAATACTACGGAGTACTGTTAGAGTACCCCCTGTCAATTACTTCCCACCAAAAAACTCCAATATCCCCCTTCCCTTCTTCTTTCCCACCATCAGTACCTCCCATGGGCTCAGACTGCCCTTCCTGAACCATCCCCTACAATGCGACCTCATATGTGTCCAGTCCAGTGGCCATATGGCACCAAAGGCAAGGTACAGTACCGCTACTAGCCACGCCAAGGTCAGTACAAAGATCCAGGGGAGCCTGGTGGTGTAGATGAGCTGGTTTATTTCGTGGTGGAGGCCTTTTTTGGCGCTGTCCAATTGCTCACCGCCTAGGACTCCCTTCAAGGTCTCCAGGAAATCGTGACACTTCTTAGGTTCACCACCTACTACAGTATTACCCCTAGTGCACTGTTGCGCCCAAGGCGCCCTTATAGAACTTTTACCAAAAGTGGTACTACACTTTCGCTAGCACTGTCTTTACAGTGTTACTAGAACTTACCTCCAGCGTCGTGCAACTCCGTTACATTACCATACCCAAAGCCATACTTGTACAACACCGGCAGTACCCCGGTACATGATACGACAGAGGTACACTGACAGACTCCGCCACCACCACCACCACTGCATGGCATACCGTGACTTCCTGCTTTACACGACTCTCCACATCCAACAGCTCCTGCCTTACCTACTACATCATTAATCCATATGATACGGTTGCGCGCCGTACTAAAGGATATTGTTGCGCCGAAGGCGCCCCTATCTCTACGGCGCGCCACTATAAGCACTAGAACTCACCTCTACCACACCCATCACCTCTACAATCCACCTTCTTGAACTCCTCTTTCAACCCCTCTAGTCCTTTCTCAAACTTTTCAATCAAATAGACCAACCATGACAGGTAGGTCCCGGCCATCAAGGGACTCAACTGGCCATACTGCTGGCCACTCAGAGGAGAGAGGTATGGACTGCCGGTAGAGCACCCTGAGAGACAACTGAGAGTGCCATTAGTACCGTTCGACTCAGCGGTAGTACCACTGAACTTATCCAGTGCCGTGACCAGGGTTTCACCCTTCTTTACCATTCCGAGACCAACATTTTCTACCTCATCCCTTAGTTTACTCCATACACTTTTTGCTGTGAAATTCCATGACTGGCGTGCCCCAATGTAGACTATATAGTAATAGAACCCAAAGAGGTCACCCAGAGTCCGTGGCACCGTGGGAGTGATACATGCCAGTAGTCTCAGTAGTACCACTAGGGTGCCATGGCACTTCTCTGGGTCACAGTAGTACTCCAGGAGATGTGATATTGTATTCCCAGTGCAGTGGGCAGGGTACTTCTGCTGCTGGCCTGCTACAGGATTAGTCCATGTAATATACTGTGGGACGTACCTGGTGGCTTCGTTGTCAGTTCTGCCTGCTTATGGGTACCCTGGGTTAAATCTGTGCATACCATGAGTCACTGTTAGTCACTATTGGTTACTGTGGCGCCCAGGGGGTGCCCCTAGGGTATATATACAGTGCCCTAGGGGTGCCATATAGAGTACAGGGACGTACCTTTGAAGTGATTGTCTTTGTCCCATCCCATAGGGACGGGACATAACTCTGGATACTCTTTGTGTGGCCCTTTAACTTCACCGCTAGGAGTGACAATCTTGTTCATGTGCTCTTCTATATCCGGATAACTTTGTTTACGGCTGTTGAGATCTACTCCTATGGTTTGATTGCAGGCCATTGTTCCTATTGCGTCACACAAGAAGCCCTGTAACGCTGACACGCTAGTACTACCCGCACCACTCTGTAATCCACAATTCTTCGTGTGGTCTCCAGCACCACTACTACCTGCTACACCATGAATCCATATGACACTGTTGCGCGCCGTACTAACGGGCACTGTCAAGTACCATCAATGTGGCGCGCATAAAGTTATATTACTAACCTTTTGTTTCGCATATCCATATTTTAGCACCCGAACCACTCACTCCACTACCATACCTACAACTATTCCAGCCCAGCACACTTCCATTCTCCACTCCCACCATGCATTGCTTCCTCAGGAAATAGAGCTGGTAGAAGCAGTGGTAGACATATACCCTCAGTTGGTCCAGGCACTGGGCGGGACTAATGTCCATCTGGAAGCCAAAGAGCCCATTGGCGTACATCCCATGTAGGGGGCCTACACATAGTGTTAGTGACTAGTGCTGCTAGGGTACTTACCAAACTTGGAGACTTCCAGGTGGTACCCCCTGTAGCAGACTTGGCCTTCCTTGAGTTTTCCGGGGGAACCTGCTGGTGCCGGTGCGGCTGCTGGAGCTGTCGCTGCCTGTGTCTTGTCTTTATCCTCGAGTTTACACCTCTTAGAACTAGGGTCTTCCTTATGCTTGGGACACCTCTTGTCATCAGTAGTAGTACTACTACTGCTACCACTTCCTCCTCCTCCACCACCACCTACTACACCATTACTCCACATGACTACCCCTAGGGCACTGTTGCGCCGAAGGCGCCCTTATATATAGCACTAGAGTAATGTACTCACCTCCCGGCGTCTTATCTACCTCCTTTTCTATGGTCCCCTGGATACCGATGAGTACCAGTGGGCAGTAGCCACAGGCGGCCATTAGGTAGTGGGTTACACAGTCTTTCTTGAGGTCTGTCTTGTCACCATCATCTTGTCCATGGATCTCTATTTTATCCACTGTTTCCTGTGGATTAGTCTCTTTTCTGGGATACTTATCATGCATCCTATCCACCAGTGCCCTGTACCCCTGACTATAGGGCAATGCACTTAGCCAGTAGAGGATCTCCCGGATGGTCCTGGGTTTCCTAGGAGCACTAGGGGCTGGCTTCGCCGGGGTAGTCACTCCCTTCGCCCCGGCACTGCCTGCCCTGAAGTACCCACTGGCCAGGATGTGGAGTACCAATAGGGGGTACTGCTCACATAATTTCTCACTAGTACCCTTGCCAGCTTCCTTTGCCTTATCATAGATACTACTGTAGTACTCAGCTACACTATCTGGGTCACATTGGTACTACAGAGGATGTGGACTTACCCTTAGTAGCAACACCGTTCTTGAATTCGTTCCATTTCATATCTTTATTTGTCAACAATTCGTTTATAAATGTTCCCTTCTTCCCGGTACCTACTCCACCATGACTCCACATGGCTACCCTAGGCAGTACTTACCTCCCTGATTCAACCTCTCCAGGTCATAGCCCATGGCCGCCATGAATGAGCCGAGACCAGCCTTGGTAAGATCACTACTGATATCGTGCAGCTTACTATCGCTCCACCTATCCTTGCCACTCCCATCCTTGGTCAACCATCCCAACTGACTGAGTCCACTCCAGATGAGACATACTGACCCTAGGAAAATACGGGCCAGGAGGTGGACCTTAGAGGGGTCATTAGTCGTAGTAGTTGTACTACCTGCTATAGCATGAGTCACTGTCAGTACTAATGGGTACTTACCTGGTGTACCATTGACTATGTCAGTCCATAGAGCTTCCGTCTTGTTATATGCTGATTTATAGCAGCATTGTTTCGGATTAGTGGCACATTGGCAAGTACCACTACCACTAGTACCGGGACTACAACACTGAGCACCACCACCACCAGTACCAGGACATTCACACACCTTTCCTATTCCTTTATCCCCCTTAAGACAACACTCATCTTCCTTATCATTCCACCCAACCCACTTCTGCAGTCCCAGTGCCAACTGCTCTATCAGTGTCTTTATAACCTCGGTGCCACCGGCGCAGGTATCCCTGGCAGCACTAGTGCTGCCACCAAGGAGTCCCAGGTCCGTGAGCACTGGTTGTGCTATGGTAAGTTCCTCCTTTAGGAGTATGTCGTCCCAGTACCTCTGTTGGCTGGGACCAGGGGACCCCGGGGACCTGGCGTCATACAGTAGGTCCTTCACTGCCTTGGCCAAGAAGCAGAGGCAACCGAATTGGGGAGGTGTTGCCGGCTTCGCCGGCGCATTCTTCTTACCATCCCTACCAGTTACCCTCAGGACCCAGTCAATGGCCTCCTTCAGGTTGGTGGGAGCCTGGGTGAGGCTGGTGTAAGGGGTCCACTTCTGTGCCATTATGTTACCACCCCTTGTTTCGAGAGTGTCCAGTAGCACGAGTGGTCAGTGGTAGTGGCTATAGGGGTGGAATCCTATATAATACAGTGGCGCCTTCGGCGCGACAGTGTCCTAGGGGATTCCACTGTAACAACGGCGTCGCCACCATGGTAATACCTTAGGATTCTCTATTTAGTAGCACCTCTTACTCAATAGCAATACCACCTCTGAGTATACTACCCTAGTAGATTCCCATAGGTAGTGGTGGAATCCCACAGAACAGTATGCGCGCCACTGTAACGGTTACTGTCGCGCCGAAGGCGCCCCTTCTACACGGGCGCGCTCAGTATATATAGCATTCCACCCCGATAGCCACTCCACTCCCTCACCACTGTGAGTACTCTTGAGTACTCCTAAAGGCACTGATAATGGCCGTGAATAGCACTTTCACGCCGAAGGCGTCACTAACAGAAGCACCCACCAACCTGAAGGAGGCCATTGACTGGGTCCTGAGGGTTACTGGTAGGGATGGTAAAGAGAACAAAGATGGTACGTTACCATAGACATATGGATATAAGGGCGCCTTCGGCGCTCCGTACTATATAGACTCACTATTTTACAGAATGTATATGTGGCCTGGCGGCGGCAGTGGCTGACCTATTGCAGTCAGTAGAACTGGAGTACCATGGTAAGTACTGAGTAGTATAGTAGTTCAGCACCATTATAGGCTATCAAGGTGATACCAAGGAAGCGGATACTACCGGGAAAAACAATCTGGCCACCGAAAAGCAAGTCACAGACCGCCTCAATGGACTATTCTCCCTGGTACAGGGTCTGGGTGGCACTGCAGTGGTCCGGACCTATATAGACCAGTTGGCACAGATACTCAGTGCACTCGTTGGGTGGAGTAAGATAGAGACGTGTAAGGGCAGTGGGTGCAAAAGCACGGATGGTAGTAGGAATTGCAAGTATGGTGGCAAAGGTCACGGTGGATCACAGTGCTGCTGCAGCTCAGGTGGCGCTGCACAACACAAGGGCAGTCCCTGGTGTTGCAAGGAAAATGGTGGCAGGAGGACTATGAACTGCGCCAATGGTTGTTGCAGTCATGGTGGCCCGAGCTGCAAGTATCTAGATGATGTAAATGATAATGACAACTGTGACAAGTGTGAATGTAAGATATTCGACGACAACGGCCACCACCTGGGCAGAGGGTGTACAAGGTGTAAGGGTAGTGGTGGTAGTGATTGTAGCTGTGAAAGCGATTGTACTACTTCTGGTAAGTGCAAATGCGCTGGAAAAGGCAAATGCTGCAAGTGTTATTGCACGAGTTGTTCGAAGTGTAAGATGGATGCGAAGTGCGTTTGCACCACCGAGGAGAGCATTATACTATCCAGATCAACATACGTAGAGGTCAGCATAGAGCGCTATATGTCATCATACTCAAAAAACAAACACAATCATCCAACATGGAATGATCTGAAGGAAAGTGCTTCTAATCGCCACCACTGTGCCCAAATCCTCCTGGGATCAGTATGTCTCATCTGGAGTGGCATTACTTATATGTATTGGACTGGAAAGTGGGCCACGGGTAGTCCATACTGGAATAATCACATCCTGGATGGCAGTGGCCTAGATGATGGTACACTATCCCAATGGTTACAGGCCCTAGGGTTTCCTAGGGATATGTTGAATAACGGTGGTCCTGGAAATAGAATGGATGGACTGATTAACGATGAGTTAAAGGAGAGGTTGTTTCTAGGGTTTATTCACCCTGATGACGAAGCTGCGAAGGAAACTTGGGGTAATACAGCTAGAGTGCCAACAAGTATGAACTGTGCAGGATTTGTACACACTATACATAGGGATTCATTTCATCAGGGAGCTACTGTGTTCAGGAATGGCACTACCTCTGGTAATACTGACCAGGATATTAACCAGCACAAACGAGGTGCTCTCTTCAAACTCTATATCCTATCATGTGCCTATTTTACAGGGTTACAGAAAAAGACTACTGAGAGTAATAGTCTACGTCACCCGAAGACCATCCGGGAAATCTTATACTGGCTTAGTGCATTGCCATATAGTACGGCATACCCCAAAATACTGCAGCACGGCAAAGAGAGACTAGAAGAGGTACTCAAGAAACCCGGGGATAGTGACTCTACCAATGGAGAGACACAACTTAAGTTTCACCAAACAGGCCGCGATTATCCCATTACAGTAGATGAATACAACCTCTTTGCCCACTTCCAAGCAGTGACTCAGTACTGCCCACTGGTCCTCATAGGTATCCAAGGTGGACTCAAAGGCACTGACGAAACACTAGGACCTCCCATCCACTCCCTCTACGCCAACACGGAGTGCCACTTCACCTACCCAGCAGTGCCCATTCAAGCATACAACCAGGTGGTCCACTACATTAGGGCTCTGTTCTACCAGCTCTACTTCCTAAGGAAGCAATGTGCCGTGAAGGTTACTTGTGGAGGCAAATGGCGTGAATGTAGGTATGGAAATGGGGTAGTCTCCAAGGGGGTAATTAGCTGGATGTGCCTGGGGTGTAGCCCCATGGAACATGATAGGAAAAAGAGGGTGGGGAAGGTAAAGGGGGAGTTGAGAAAAGTAGTGCCCCAGGGGACATCAGAGGAGCTCGTGAAGGCCCTAAAGGAATTACTTTTGAAGATTGGTGATGTAGTGGTACAATTGGGTAATGCCCAGGAGAGGTTGGATAGGGGAGAGATTGTTCTGACGGGAGTGAAGAATGCACTAAATAAAGTATTTGCAGGGGTGTATCCGAATGGGAAGTATGGGAAGAATTTTAAGGATGTACTATATGAGGTACTAGAGAAATTGGAGGAGGAGAAGGTGAAGGGACTAGAGAACCTGAAAGGAATCAAGCATGATGGGGAGACATCACAGGCAATAAGTCAGGCCAGGAAGGCACTAGAGGCGGCTAAAAAGAACGCTGGAAAAGGTGCTGGTTATATTGATCCATGTAAGAATGCGGTGAGTGCTGCTATCCATGGGTTTCATCAGGTATTGGAGATATTTAAGAAGTGGTTCACAGATACATCAAAAGGGCTCGACGGTCACAAAGAGGGACTGTTAAAAGCTACAGAGCAACTCATCTCCATCTGCACCTCTCCCAAATGCAGCGCATGTGCAAAGCACATCGACAAGTGTGGCCGACAGGGAGAAAAAAAGACCTGTGAGAAGTGCCTCCAACCCACTACCACTGGTGTCCCCTCCCCCCTCCAGGCATTTCTCGATGACAGGTTACCAGGTTTTAGTTGTAGAGAGGTGGTGAACGATGAGAGCGCACAGCCAGACTACCCCTTGGCTTCATCCCACTTAGGACACTGTAATGGTTCCGGTCAGTGCTGCCCACTGCCAATGGGTTTTAGAAATCAATTCTATAGTGGCACCAGTGACAGTACCGGCCAACGCCTCTATGGCATCCTGTACTTCTTCAGTAACGAGAACATGATGCAGTCTTGTGTTTATACACTAGTGAGGGTCACAGCAGCACTCAGTGCCACCACACCACAGGTATTGGGTGACGTCTTTGGGTTCTTTAGGGGTGGTGTAGGAAACAAGGAGGAGGGAGAGAAGAAGGGACAGAACAAGAAATGTGATCACGTTAGTAATCCAAGTGACCAATCAAAGAGGGAAGAATACTTTTGCGGCTGGTGTGCCTCTGGGTTACGGGATGTAGTACAAAAGATAGAGTGGATACCCAATGGGAACAGTACTCCAGGAGGGCACTACATGGACAAAGTCGGTAAAGCGCTAAGAGATATTAAGGGGGACAAAGGGGATAGTGCTGCTGAACAAAACAGTACTACTTCCCTCTCAACGCTCACTGACGGCAACCACTACGTATCCCCCCTAACCGGTGAGCTGTACACCGCAGTGAGTGCCACTTTCGGTAACACATACCTCTCATGGGTACTATACCTATCAGATGCACTTGAAGGTGGATTAAAGTCACTCTCTGAGGCATTCCGTAATATTGAATGCCGGGGCTGTAAGGGTCAGTGTGACCCCAATAAGTGCAAGAAGGGTGAACACGGTAAAACTACTGGGGACTCCAAGAGCACTCCACTATGTAACTGCCAATCAATCGTATCATGTACCGGGGTACTGCCGGTATTGTATAGACATGGCTTCAGCTACGGTAACCCATTCAATCTGGAGGGGTATGAACAGAAAGAGGAGGAGGATTTGCAGTTCGACATTGAGGACACGAAGAAAGCTAAGCAGTGTCATGAGTTCCTAGATAGCCTGAAGAAGGTAATAGAGAACGCTGAGAAAGACAAGCAGGACCAGGCCACTAAAGAACACCCCCTCACCAACCTCCTCACCCAGGTCGGCCAACTCCAATACGACATACGGCTCCCCTGGATCTTTGTGCTGACCTTAGCCTGGCTAGTGGCAGTGCTATACCTTGCCTTTGGAGCCATATGGCCACTGGACTGGACACATATGAGGTCACACTGGTTACGGGGTGGAGAACACCAGTGGCAGTGTATGTGGTATAAGGTGATGACGGGACGGAAGGGAGTGGAGCTGATGGAGTATTTTGGTAAGACATAGTGGCGCCTTCGGCGCAACGGTGCTAAATGATATACACTAGTGTCACACACAATATATAGTAGCGCTATA
The DNA here is from genome assembly GCF_000165395.2 of Babesia bovis T2Bo. Classification (NCBI taxonomy): domain Eukaryota; phylum Apicomplexa; class Aconoidasida; order Piroplasmida; family Babesiidae; genus Babesia; species Babesia bovis. Next base: position 710,521 of record NC_010575.1, read on the forward strand.
GGTAGTGATCTTATAGTGGGCATTAACAGGGTACACATTCCAGTGAAACCAGTCCTTTGAACAGGGATATATATGGAAGGCTGGAGTTAGTTCACTGAGCAGGTAGTGGGCGCCCTTCCATGGTACCACACACATTCAAATTTGCCCAGTGGGTTCCATAGGATGGCAGTGACTTTACTAGGGTACATGCCATTTATGACGTACATACAGTACACTGTCAATGCCATTGGGGGTCATATTATGGCGCCAGGGGCGCAACGGTGTCTCTAGGGGTGGTGATGCGGAGCAATTGTAACATAGAAAGCCCATGGGTTCCACCCAGCCTTTGGCAACAATTGAAGGGAACAGTACATTGTAGACATGTATAGCAATTATTAATTTTCATTTGGCATACAAGTTATAGGTCTCCAGGGCGGTGTAACGCAAATGTTGTTATACCGTTGGTATAGCTTTAGTCAGGTAGTTTATACGTTTTAGTTGTGATTCCACTGAAACTGTGGCTTAGCTTTGGGTAATTCTTTCATAAAAGTTTTCTAGAGCTTTTGTGGTACTTTTGCTGAAAGTTTAGTATAAAAGTAGTCCTTTTCGGGGTGGTCATAGTGTCGTAGGTCAGAAGAAGTGCCACGATTTCTTGGGAACACTGACCAACGTAGAAAAAAGCACCGAGTTCAAGAATCTCACCACCTCCATCAACCAACTCATCTACACCACTAGGCTCCCGTGGATCTTTGTTCTCACGGTAGCCTGGCTAGTGGCGGTACTCTACCTTGCCTTTGGTGCCATATGGCCACTGGACTGGACACATATGAGGTCGCATTGGTTACGGGGTGGAGAACACCGGTGGCAATGTATGTGGTATAAGGTAATGACTGGACGCAAAGGAATGGAACTGATGGAGTATTTCGGTGGGAAGTCATTAACAGGAGGTACCATACAATATAATATAGACTTTGGAGAGTGATATCTTGTGTCGACCTTGAAATATATATTAGAGTGCCATGAATAGTATCAGTGGTCCCTGGAAATATATCATAGAATCACCATTGGAGTGCTGTAGGGCAAATACACAGCACCGATAAGGCGGTTGTCTATTTGGTGAGCCTATACGCTATCATATAAGATTCCTATGATATTGCTCTATACACCGTAGAATAATAACTGATATCGCTAATCTTTCTATAGATTTTATGTTTGATTGGTGTAGATGTTGTAGTAATGTAGTTAGGGTGTAGAGAAGGTGTTATCCATTGGCAGTATTAACTTTGTTGAGCCAATAAAGCAACCGAATGCGAACTTCAGAATAGAAGATTTTTGTAAATAGTGTAATGTAGTTTGAGGGGATGAGCCAATGTCTATGGTGTGTGTCGCCGGGGTACACAACTCACTGCGAAATCTTCCTGTTTAATTACACAATTTATAAAATAATGTACACCATGCATAAACGCGTTGATCTAGTGCTATTTCGTGACAATAGGGCAATAGTTGTTTGTGATAATGTAGTTGGCATAAGGGCGATACCGCTTCCATCCGAAGATGAGCTTCCACCTGTAGGGTATGTATATACACATTGTTAAATGACGCCTATGTAGACATAGGAGCGTCTGCCCATTTTGTGGCAACGACATTGATGATGGTCAATACACATACATGGCACAGACCTACTTCTACCTTCTACAGAGAACCTTTAAAAAATGGAGCAGACAAACAGATGGAAAAGATGAGCCGTATTCTTATGGAGATTCAAACATGGATACTATAGCATACATGAATACCGCGCTGCCAGACACTGTTGATAATATGAATGGCAGTTGCCAAGCGAATCATAGATATAGGACGTGTTTGAGCAAAATTCAATACCCAGAGGATGATTGCTCTACCAATAAAGATTCTCAACAATGTAATATTGAGGTTCCGAAACATATACCTCCTGATCTTTTGGTGACGGGGTATTACCATAGATTCTTCATCGAAAAGATGAAACTGGGTTCAGGATCGTACGGACATGTGTACCATTGTGTTCACGTTATAGATGGATTATCATTGGTAAGCTACAGATGCAATATATAACATGTGGCAGGGTGAATATGCCATTAAGAAGCTACCAGTTGGAGACGATCGCCAGTGGCTCAGGAAAATGATACGTGAAGTTAAAGTTCGTGAAATGTTAAGGCACCAGAACATAGTAGATTATAATCATTCGTGGCTTGAGATGTACAGGCTTAACGAATTTTGCCCATACATACCTTGGCTCTTCGTGTTGATGGCATATTGCAACGGTGGAGACTTGGAAAAGTTTGTCAGGAATTACAAAGACAAACTCACAGATGAGGAGATATTTGTTTTACTAATTGATATTGTAAACGGCCTCTCCCATCTGCATCGTCATGGAATCATACACCGAGATTTGAAGCCGTCCAATGTGCTATTGAATCATGACCAAAAGTTTGGCGCATTAGCGTTGCTATCTGACTTTGGTACATGCGAATTACTTGCAGAAATTAGTAACCACGATGTAAGAAGGCAAGGGTTCACCGGTACCGTAGAATTCACAGCGCCGGAGCTCCTCCATACAAACGAGTCAGGGGAGTTGAATACGTTCTACGATACCAAAAGTGACATGTGGAGTTTAGGTATACTACTATATTTCCTGTGTTATGGAACTTTACCATATTCCGATGATTCACCTAAGAAATGTCGCGATATGATATTACGTCACAAGTGTTTAACATTGCCAGCTACAACAAGATCTGCTGAACTTCAGATGCTTATCCTTTCACTTACACAGGTATGCCCTGATCTGCGTCCAGACTGCGAAGACATTCTCTGTGACAAAAGAATTATTGCCTTAATGCAGGATGAGAGCTTTATAAAACACGGGAGGGCAAAATTAGCCCTGAAGCTCTCAACACTCGATGAAGTGATAACGAACTTCGACAACGCAGAATACTCAGAATGCATTCTAAATCTGAATTAAGACCCTTTGGAATGTGTTGTGTTTCACAGTACTGCGAAAATGCGGTTAGACATCAAAATCGATGGCGATCACGCCTGAGAATGAAGCTACCCTCCAGGTCAAAGTACCTATAAATACTCGCGATGCAAGCCGATTGATGTTTGACACCTTTAATTGCCATCATAACTTATCACTTTAAACCACAGTATTGTGTCATTACAACGTATGATATGATTTATTTTACGATGCATATACACTGGTGAATGTTGGTCCTAATTATACGATCATAAAATCTTTCACCAATATATGATTACCCTAGGCAAAGTGGATATCGTATATCTATGAAATATTGTGTATTTCATATTTCCCCTGGTACTGTTCAAGCATCAGACAATGTTCCAGATGATGCATCTTGGTAATCCCAGGGTTGGGGTCCTGGTACAATTGAACAGTGTGATGAGGCTGATGACATCCTTGACAGGTTATTGGACTTCAAATGATTTAAACGAATGACTATTGCGTTGTCATGAGCAACTAGATCATTGTCCACAACTTGTGCTACCCCGAGATTCTTGAGATGTACCAATAAGAATGTAAATATTTCCTCTGGTTTAGTTAGATATGGAAAATCTCCACCACCTTTCATATGAGCTATTTTAGCTTCACTATATCTATAATAGTCTATGACGCAATGACGAAAAACATACGCTACGCGCATATCCTCATTGAGATCTTCGGGTATATTATTATTGTTCGTCTCAATAATTAAAATCTTATCGCATGCAAGATGTCGATTTCCAAAATCATCCACATAATCTGTCGATAATTGCAACCTGTTATTGATAATACAGGACCAACAGTAGAACCTACGATATACGACTACCTAGGTCACCTGCTGTCAGTTGATCCAGTTCACTAGACATGAATTCCCTAGCCAACTGTTCCACAACGGGCACCTTGTTACGATGACTATTGCTTACAGGGCATATGTAAGAATCGACGAAAAGATTTCGCAGTATAGCATGCGGGAGCACTGAAAATAGCCTTCCATATAATCCACGCAACTCTGGAGAACTACTGAAAGCATCGGTCCTGATATTGCGTGAACGATAGAAATGTATATCAATATATCATAAATATGTAGCCATACAATGTTGACACGAACGTATGTCTAGCTTACCTGCGATATGAATTGCACAATACTATAGAGCAGACACTTTCCGGGTATTTTTCAACGAAAAGTTGTAATAGATATCCACCTAAATCGCTACCAAATACCACAGGTTTGGACAACTTGAGATATTCAAAAAAGTGTAGCAGTCCTGCGATCCATTCATCAATGGAGGAATACTCCGGATACTGTGCCGATATACACCGTATTCCCTGCATTCAATATGCAACCATTTGGTATGTATTTTGGACAACAATATATTGTACAAAGAGGGGCAAAAATATATACTGATCAAATAAAGCAACTGTCAAAACTGCAGTTGACGCATCAGATTGAATGGCCATACCTACGTAAAAGGTTCGTATGTGCAAAAGGAAGAAGAACGATCATGAAACAATGAAGTACAACTTAGCTCTCATTTGATGCATAATAAACTTACTACTTCTTTAAAACGGTCAAGAATGTAAAAGTAACACCCTGCAGTTCCACATATTCCATGAAGAAGTACTACAGTAGGCAATTCTCTACTTCCATCGTCAGTATGTTGATGATATACGGGCACTCCAGTTTCGTAATACGTCCAGAAACGTTCGCTAACTGGGTCAAACACACGTTTCACGGGGTTTTCACGCTTAAAACGTGAGTAGTCACTTTGGATGGAATGTAGCGACTGTACACATTCCAGTGATGCATATACATTTCTCGCATCTGAAGAATAGTTATTTCGTCCTGAAGTCACATTGTCCATAGGTGTTAAATGAAAATAAGGTACTTTGGTCACACGTGAGTCACTGGTGTGTGGGCACGTGATGCGTACAATGTGTATTTGATTCTGATATTTGATGTAAACAATGTTGCCCTGATTACGATTGAAAATGTTGTCTATAACAGAAGTCGATGATTATTTGCGCGGATTGCGCGATCGCATTGCCGCCGTCCAGGAGGAATCTTCTGCGTCGGACAAATTGTTACTTACAACAAACGTTTTCGAGCAAATACAAGATCATGTAAGTATATGTTGTATATGTTTGATAAGTGTCTGATTAGATATCATCATTGGCAATTCATCAAGTGCTGTCTAAATATCTGGAGAAGCTGATTACGCTTTTAGCACACTCACTTATAGAGGATCCTGTAAATGACATAGTAGAAAAACGTGATCTGTGCATATCACTGTGCAATCAACTGTTACTAAAGGGTGATGTTGAGGTATTATCAAAGGACGTATTTGGGTCACATGTGCTTCAATCCACTTTACAATGTTGCACGCTTTTCGAACATCAAGGAGCATCAATTAGTGAACCTCTTCGATATTTTGCGACTACTGTAGAGTATGTTTCGTTGTAGTGTGGATAAATATGCTCTAGGGATCGATGCCTATTCGAGTTGCTTCATCATACATCAGGGTCACACGTTTTACGCAGCTTAATGAAAGCCCTTGTAGGAGTTTTGGACGCAGAAGCATTTCAGAAAGCTAAACGTAGGTCTACTTTATATGTGATATTTATATATTTACCAGGGAAGTCAGCAGATAAGCCTGAATCACTGCTGCACAACAAGGTAAGCAACCACTGCTATGTATATACATGTCGCAGCATGAGGTGGAGGAATGGCGATTTACAATAGTAGAACATTGGATAGAGTTATTCTGCAAGGATCTAATGGGTTCTCTAACGACAAGCCAAGCCTGTGCTACGGTTTGCTTGGCATTGAGGTTATGCAAACAAAGACAAGGAACTAAAGTAGCGTTGCAATGTAATCAGGTTTTGGCATATAGCATTAGTCACTGCAATGAATCAAAGATAGCGAGTTATGCAGCAGAACAATGCATCGACTTGTGTGATAATGCTGAGTTCAACCAAGTCTGGAAAACTAGCATCCTACCCAATGCTAAGGAAATAGCAGAGAACAGTTTCGGTAACTACGTATTGCAAGCTGTAACACGTAATAAGTACTTCCAGCCGACCCATTTGGAGGAACTTCTAGAAACTATAGATATGGGCAACTTGCTTCTAACATCTTCTTCCTCTGTAGTATGGCGTATCTGTGAAGCCGCAGTATCCCTAGGTACAGGACAATCGCAGTTTATAAAGAAGCTCCAAGATGCATTACATATATCGCAATACAAAACCAAGCAGCTCAAAAAAGCAAAACAAAGGGAAACCGAACTTCCGCCGCGAACCGATGTTGCACCGGAACAATATGATGCCACAGAAAATAAATCAGATGACGATGATCCAAGTGTGAAACATAATGACTCTGAAAAAGTCAAAGGGCATATATGGTTGGCGTTGATTTCATGTCAACCACCAGAGCCTAATCGCATTCACTTACGTGCTACTGGTGCTTCTATTTTACTCAACCTTCTAAAATTTGATCGCAAATTGCTTACCAATATATTGGGAGACTTTAAACATTTTATTCGTATTGCCAAAGCACAGCAGAAGTTGTTATCGCTTGCTACAGATCGTCACTTTTCAAGAGTGCTACAGTTAATGCTTGACCGTCGTCAAGGTCTTTTGAAGGAAAAAGGTATAGAGCGCCTTTTCAACTACCTGAAAGCACATTTTGTGGAACTGGCACTTAATATAAATGGCGCTTTTGTTTTATCAAGTCTTTTTAATGCATCGCCGCTTCGGCTCCGTCAAAGTTTACTTACGGAACTAGCACCAGAGAGCGAACGCATCAAGGCGAAGAGCAAGAAGCTTGTGGAAATAATTGGCCTTGAGTCATTCTGCAAGAACAAGGAGCAATGGTCTAAGAAGATGAGCAAAGCGCAGTCAGTCCGCACGTTGTTTAAGGACATTATCGACACAAATGAGTTACACTGATTAACATCATTAGTTACTATCTTACTTCTGATACGTTTGTTAATGTTATTAACTTTGTGTTTTGAAAGTTTACTTCATTTATATTACATCTTTAGCGTTTGTCGTAGGCAACACCAAATTTGTGTGATGAATGAAATGGGTAAATATCCGCACTAGTCTGTCTCAAATCTTATGCAATATTGCATATACATATAATAGATTCTGGTTACTATATACCATCTGTTTTCAGGGGTGCTGGCTGCATTTGAGAAAGTGTCCCATTTTTGATCATTTCTAACATTTCTTCGGTGGTGTAGGTTTTCGTGGTTCCTCGAGTAGTTTCTTTTGTGAAACTGTCAAACAAAGACATGTACTCTTCCGGTTGTTTTCCACATATACCAATAACGTAGTGGCTACACACCATGGCAATTTCTTCTACATCATCTAGACATTCTAGTTTCTATATTTTCATGCAAACCGCTTATATGATACCTACTCTAATTCGTTGTTTTTCGTTATCTGCAACAAGTTCATTGTAAAACGTAGTCATGTCCATTACAACAACCTTCTGCCAGCCTAGTTCAGTATATCTGAAACAACTTTGTAAAAGAGAATCGTAATGTGTAAACGGTTACAGTATATCACAATCGTATGCATATTATCAACGCGTTATAGATGACACCCGAAACTATTTTACCTTTTAATCTGGCTCTCTATGGTCTTGTACACACTTGGGCCTTGTAGTTCATAACCAAGTGCCTATACATCATAGAATATAAATTTAAACCGTACCTGAAACCTTTGTAAAATCATTTGTCCCATTGGATCATCCATTCTGGCCTGGAGCGTGATGTGTCACAATGTGTAGACATACTTGTTCCCAGTAAATAAAACAGGAAGGCTTTATTACCAAGTTACTTGCAAATTTAATTATCTGTTGCGATATTGTATCAGTACTAAATCATTACCTTGTTACTCTGTTCAACGGATAGATACACAAGAACTAATTCGCTCAGGAAGACTGTGGGCTGGCTACATAATATCATCTTATTCTACAGAACCAACTCTATCTGCAGGCCGTATTTGTTTGGCAAAGTCTCCAATTCTTCAATATTGTTCAAATCGATCGGTACCTGGCATTCGTGTAACCATAATAACGACCAACCATTTTATAGTTCTCAGTGACGATATATTCTTCCTCGATATCATTATATCCAAGAAACAGATTCATGATCTCTTCTGCATTTCGCATCATTTGAGCTTTTCGTTGGAGCAAGTTGGGAAGGTCTATGTCGAAACACGTAACATGTTTGTATTGCTGTAGAATCCATAATGCGATCGTATCAAATCCACAACCGAGGTTTACAACCTGAACCTTCTCATTGGGAAACTGCTCAATAAATGTCTGTATTGCTAATCTCACAGATGCGATGCGCAGAAAGTGGACTATGAGACGATGTGTAAAGTTTACTATAACACATACTTATGTTATAGGAGGGACCTCGATTTCTATCCGTAACAAAGTAATTAATGAAGTCATCTTGAACATAACCGGCGTTTACAGCTGACCTATAAGAATCTAGCATCTACACCTGTAAATCTACCACTTGAAACGCAATGCGTGTTCACTAGTGTCAAGACTCTCGTCAAGGTCGTCACTAAAATTACCAACCATTCACACAATATTATTTATTTGATGTTAATTAGGTATTTAATTTGAACCTTCGTCTTCTTCTTCAGATTCATCGTCGTCGTCGGATTCTGTGAGGTGTTACCATTAACTACACACAAACATACCTCCATCGTCTTCAAAGTCCTCATCTTCTTCATCGTCATCATCACCTTCTTCTTCTAACTGTGATGCTCTGTACATAGCTGATGCATCTTGCTCATCAAGCCTCTTGATCTTAACATCTCTTGAGGCTAGGTACTTAGACAAGGGCTCGAACTCGGCACGGTCTACATTGGTGAACTCGTATTCTTGACCATTCTTAGTCGAAATGCTGAAAGCGAAGAATCTGTTTTGTGTAGAAACACCGGTCCTGCTGAATTCAACAGATATAATCTCATCGAATCTGAATGTAAATTCATTAAAAGCAATGGCAGACTTACCTAATGAATATAACAGGTTTGACAATAAAAAGCAGCGATCTGTTGAGCGGGAACATGTATCCGCTTGTAGCTTTGTATGTACATGAGAAACCCTAGAAATGATTGTTACTTAGGTTACACAAACATACCGCTTCTTCCTTTTCTGATTTGAATTCTCCGGGAACCACGATGGGTTTGTTTACCAAAGTGCCAAATAATTTGGTGACAACGTTGAACGTTTTACCGGTCATTACCTTCTCAAGCTTCATTGATTCGAGGTCCTCCTCGGGCATGTTTATTTCTAGTTCAATATCTTCTTCGGCGTCAAACTGCATTACAACGAAAGGGTACCTCGTTTGACCCTGCCTCATTGGCTGGTGCAACCCAATGATAAAGTTGATATGTGGGCTGTTAGGTTTAGGAACAAGAAACATGCGAGAAATATTGGTGAAGAACATGGTGTAGTCGTAACTCTTTCCATGGTATTTGATATGTTTGCGTGAGAACTCGATTTCGAATCTTCCTCTTGGTACGATAAGAGGTACATCTGTAAGGAACGCCAATGTCTCGGACTTGAGTTCGTCCAAACCTGCTTTGAGCAGGAAGGTCTGGACATGGTGTACATATAGACCGTTGATCTTACCTGTTTAAGATCTTCTAAAGCCAGTTCATTATCGTCAACATCTGGCTTGTTAGGTATGCAGAAACGTATTTCCATGAGTTCATCTCCGTTGATGTATCCCTTGTTTTGCTTGAATTCTACAGCAAGGTCAGTCTTGGTAGGCACCGTGACTTGTGTTACATCCTTTGCGTCTATGTCGATACCGGCATTATCATCGATTGTTAATTTAAATGTGTCATTTTCAAAGCCGTAAACTCCCCAATGCCATCCCGTGTGGGCCACAGAGCCCACTTCTGGTGATATTTTAAAATGTTCATCAAAGTGTTGCTTCAGTTCATCGACAGCCTTTTCCGAAAACCCAGAAAACCTCAAGATTTCATAACCTTTTGAAGCATTCATGTCAAAACGAACTTGGTACATGCCTGGATATATTTGATTCACACTTGAAAGAAGTGTCTTTGGGACTGACTCTAAACAAAAAACAACACGAACACAGATAATGTAATTAAATGACAATAACGATACATAGTAATAGACAAAATCAATAAGTTATACCACACATTAGTAACTACGCACAGAATTCCACCGTTACATAAAAAGATCCACAATCTTACCTCCTCCTATATTGATGATGGAGATACTGTTCAAATCGCTGCGCTTGTGCTGGATGACTTCACCAGTCCTCTTGTTCTTCCATCCAAACAACTCAGTAGACACCTTGAACGCACCCTGTATAATATAACAATATAATAAAACACAATCGTACAGAATCAATTGAATCAGGTCTTCTGATACCAGCGTAAACTAATACTGCGCTGGCTGTCGTCATTTTGGTGGTGTGTTGCCGCGCACAGCGTCACTGGCGGCCAGCCAAGGGGCATGAATTGATGTTGCTGTTTTACCCCCGAACGGCTGCGAGCTCTTTGCAAAGCTATGCTATATATAACTGTTCTTTAATAATAGATGTAAAAATGTTAAGTAATGAATTACTGCGTTGTTACCTGGGGTGTTAGACATAACTACCCAGCTTACCTAGCACATACACACCAGGAAACCATATACACAACGATAAAAACCCAGATTCTATAGAATATTTACATTTATTCAGAACGCGCATGAAATGCATAGACCTATATTTTCTGTATCAATTTAGCTTAAAGGTTTACTACGATTGCGGCTTCAGCCGTAAATCCTAAAAGGTTTACCCATAGTGCTCTTAACGGTAAGACCGCGCACGTTGTGCCAGTTCTTCTTAAGAAGGCTGACCAAGTAGTTGATGGCAAGAACAATGTTGGCTCTGAGTTGTTCGTGTGTCATCTCAACATTTCCAACGGCGACACCCATGCAAAGCACTTTCTTCAATTGGAACTTAACACTTGATTTGATTTCCCTGACCTTTTCCTCCATGTTGTCGTTGTGGGTAAGTTGAGTAGGGAATTTACCAGCCTTGTTCAATCCGGGACCGAGGAACCTGGGAATTTGTGGAAGAAGAGTTTGTGACGCAAGGAAAGCACCATATTTGTTGGCCAACTTCTTGACCAAAGTTTTGTTCCTGTTGAACTTCTTGAGACCCTCAAGGTCAATGTAATCAATACCTAAGCTCTTGGCCTGGTCACAGTGCACCTGGTCACCGAAAACACAAATCTTCATACGCTCACGTGGTACATTCTGAAGGACGACAGTACCACTGAAACGTTTGTCCCTCTGGGTATCGTAATCCTTAAGGGCTGCAGATATAATTAGCACGTATCAAAATGCTTGATATGTAAACCACCCACTCAAACATGTATTTTGCTGAACCAAAATACCTAACACAGTGCAATAATGATGCACATATAACCACTGTGATCATAACGCGCTTGGTTTGGTTACACGATCGGACGTACAGCCGATTTAGAGCCGTTGCGATCGCGCATTTCACATATAAGCCACACCACACCTTAATATAAAAATCCAACCACTAACAACGCAATGTGGAAGATATGGAGTCAATTTTCGACTATACAAACGCGATACATCGTGCCACCATCGCGCGCGGAGTACAGATGCACCAAGTAAGCATGAAACTTACAGATTTGAAGCTCTACAGTCTCGACAAAGTTCCTCTTCTTCTCCTGGGACTGCGTCAAGATTGCCGAGATGGCTTCGTTGAGCGTTTCGACGGTTAGTTTACTGAGTGGAATGATATGTGGGTGGTTTATAACCTACCTCATCCTTATTCTGTTAATATATCCTCCTTATATGGTGCAATACGATAATATGAAAGGCGTTTCCGATGTTCCTATATATTCGGAGGCCTAATTTACTTACTGTTGCCCTCTTGGCAGGGCTCTCGAATGTGTGGGGACTAGGGGCCCTGAGGCTAGACGTTGGTCGACAACCAAAAACAACGTATCTAAACCAATGAAATAATACAGCTACTTCATGTTAGTATAATTATAATTCCATATACAAGATTTTGGCCTTAGTTAAGCCGTGATGATAACGCCGCTAGTAATTATTACGCCTTCTTCGGATAATAAAAATAATACACATATTTTAGATATTTATAATATACTTTCATTTGTCTTTGTATACCACAGCGGTGTAGCGCATCAAATAAGGGCGTTGGCTGCGCTTCCAAGCTAGGCGTTTATGTGTATTCTTTTATGAGTATTGGTATTGTTTCATTATATGGAATAAACAAGTATCTAGCGGTTTATATGGTGTGTAATAATTAGACATATTGCATTAAAGTTTAAAGACGCTTTTAATGGACCAGGTTTATGAGTTTCATCGACACTTTACAATCTCCGTGAAAACTCTTCAGAATCCGTAATATGAATCCTGTGGTACTATATGTCACATATTTTTTATTCTAACTGTGTTAATTATGCGTCAAATTACCCGATCGTTTCCCATTTGTGCGAACCCCATCAGTGGGTTGTTTTATTGCGTTAGTTTCCATAAGAATAACATTTCACTGTTAGATTACAATTTGTTACCTTGTATTACTTCAAAGAAAATAGCAAGATGGTGGATGAACGTCGCAGGCGCCACCGTGGCGAAGGTGTGTTAATACTCCATATAACTGCGGTGTTCTCGTGTGTATTTAACTGACTTCCATTACAGATTCTGATGAGGAGGATCCTCTGTCTAAAAATGACCCAGATAGGGGTATGTTTATAATGTTCTTTGCATTCACACATACCAGAGTTCGGAGAGGATCTTGAGCCTAAACGCCCACGTTCTACACGGCGTTGCGCCCAGAACAGGAAGCCTATAACTGAAGAACCGACTGATTCTGAGGAGGAAGATCAACTTCCAGAAGAAGAGGAGGAGCTTGAGGATGATGATGAGGGTGATGAGGAAGAAGAGGAAGTCTACGACTCCGACGACGTACAAGAGGAAGAAGAGGACGCCGAGGAAGATGTAAGTATTTTTACATTCTGCAAAAATTATAATATCCATGTGTGTGATTAATTTTATATGTGGCCTTACAATTTTTAGCAGGAAGCCTGAGTCTCTTCCCTTTCCTAAATTATTTTTGATGGCTCTTTGAACACATCTCAGTTTATAACTTTTGGACGTGAATATTGAACTCTAATAATAAATAAAATTTTGTCACGTCTAATAATTTTGATCTTGCATATTCTGTTTTTACGGCGGTTTGTTAGATGTTGTCTTGCTGGTTATTTCGTTCCAAGGAAGCTGCAAACCGAATTTCCCAAACGATGTGCATATTGCATATGAATTACAAACACATATAGACTTATATTATAATGTCCGGTAATGATGGTTGTTGCCAGGGCAGTTGTGGCACCGATGTGAGTTCAGCAGATTCTATTGACCAGGGTGTAAATCATCATGGCGTCACTTTAACGAAAAGTAGCCTGTGCTATCGCTGTGGCATATTGCCAGCTACATTATTCACTCGGAAGGCTATCTGTAATAGTTGTTTCCTTGAAGTCTTTCGGCGGAAGTTTGCTTCTAATCTACGATCACATTTTGTTCGCAAAAATGAAAAGAAGGAGCCAATAATAATACTTATGGGTGGTGATGTGTTCTCTACATCACTACTGAATTTAATTTTGGAGCGTAATAAGCGAAGATATGTCACTGCAGCACATGTTCCCGCTGACAGTGACACTTCTAATCATTTATTTGTTTCCGATGATATGGCGTTGAATTATGTATTGTCGATTGATAACTATGTGGATGACAATGTTGGATTTGCCAGTCGTTCAGAGCAGTTTTTTCATCATGTAACCAACGTAGTCAATACATTAGGTAACTCTAGTGTTGAACTACAGAAGATTAAACAAACAGATCACGTCAATGAGTGGATGATACTGGGCCAAGTAACCGTATCGTATATCGCATTATGTTATTTCTATCATGAAGAGGATAGTAAATGTGACCATCGGTGTTACGAATTGAAGGAACATATGACTACGATGTACAATTCATTGCACTGTGACGAGTTGGCTTATTCTTTAACTTTGCTACAAACCGTAAATTTGCTCAGATATATGAAAAATCACAACTTATCTACGGTGTCTGTATTTGTTAGTGACACGCAGGAGTTGATTGTTCGTCGGGTCTTAATGTTAACCTGCATTGCAGCAGGAGGCATGGTTGCATTTAAGGGTTCCATGACAGATGCCAATAGTTTGGGCGATAATAACGTTATATATCGATTATTAAAAACTTTTTCGAGCAAGGAAGTTGCTTTGTATCATCGGCTCAACGGTCTACCTCATACATCATCTATGGATCTCTTCTGGCACAGCAGTCCACAATCCACTATATTGGGTTGTGTGAACGAGTTGGTGACCTCCATTGCATCTGCTCATAGCAGCACTCTCCATAATGTTTGTAACGTCGTGGAGAAACTGACGCCTACATCTTATGGTAGTACATCTGGTAAGCGTAACCATTGTCTATGTTCACCTTGGCTCAGTATGCCGAGTCTGCAAGGGAGCCGTGTACTCATCGGACACAGAGGTACTTGATATGTATATTTTAATCCATTAAGCTTTTAGGTGACCTTATGCGGAGGGTGTTCTTATTTTTGCGCTCGTAATACAGTTTTTGCAAAGTTGGCGGCTGATTTAGCCGCTTGGTTGAACTATTTTACTTGATCTTGAGATGTAGTTAAACAGTTTCAAGTTCTTAATATATTATTAATATCCTAACTTAATGGTATCTTAGTTATAGGATGGTTACACCTGGTTGGCGGCAGGGATGGAGCGAGGAATTACGAATTGCCACAAACTCCACACTATCTACACTTAGTGAATCCGACTATGAGAGCTTCGTAGATGTGTTGGCATTTTGGGAGGTATGTATGATCTATATAACACCATTAAATCCAGGTATTCCGGCTGATGCTTAAAGCGGATGCCCTAATGAGTAGCTGCGTTAAGGCATTTGCTGGTACCCGAGCTTGCGGCACTAAAGCAGATCATGAATTTGATGCATTATTGGAACGGGGCATTGCCAAGGGCAAGGTACTTTTTAAAGACGTATATCTGGTATCGCAACTTCTTAACCACTATGTTAACCCTCACCAACGTCTTATGAGCCGCACTACTGCAAGTACCGATTACGTTGAGCCGATTACACTTGATACGCAACAGTCACGTGACCTCAATAATGGACCTACATTGGGATCCCAGTACACTGACCAACTGAAGAAGCAAGAAAGTTCAAGTAATGTGGCCAGGTCAACAGAGGATATTAGATCAGAGTTTTGGGGAAGTACAGCTGACAGCGGTTCTATTGCTATAGATAAGGCATCATCAGTTAATTATGATTTGAAAAGTTGCAGCAATAGCTTTGATAATTGGAACATGTTTGCAAAGTTTCTCAGCACAAGTAACACAGCATCCAAGCAATTTATGCTTCCGCTTTATAGCAAAATACCGTTCATTTCTTTAGGAAATTTTGTTGTATTCTACCGTATTAATGAAGGTTCGTTTGGCAAAGTGCACGTTGGTTTCCACAAATTGCACCGACGTACTTATGCTTTAAAAGTAATTAGCAAAACTCAATTCAACTCTGACACTTCCTTGTTCCGTCGCTTAAAAGATGAGATGAGTTTGGTTACTGCAGTTGTGCATCCGAATGTTGTGAGGACTTTTGAGATCATAGAAACTGTGTCTACCTTGGTGATAGCTATGGAGTACTGCGATGGCGGTGACATGATTGGGTTGATAAAAGATTATTCCCCAATGTCTGAATCCATGGCCCGTACTATATTTCGGATGGTAGCCAATGGTGTCAATTATCTACATTCTTCCAACATATGCCATCGTGATATTAAACCGGAAAACATATTCTTGAAGCGTATTGTACGCAAATCTAGCGGTTTAATCTCCAACACATCAGCTACTGCAACTTCACAGATCAACGACCAGCCAATTAATTTACCAAATGGGACTATGGCTTACATTCTGAAAATAGGTGATTTTGGAGCTGCTACACGCATTCCCGAAGATCGTCTGCTTTTAGATACTGTAGGCACCATGAGCTATGCTGCACCAGAAGTTCTTGGTTGCGGCGGTGTTATGGGTTATTGCGGCAAGAGTGCAGACATTTGGTCACTTGGTATACTTCTGTATGCGATGTTATTTGGGGAGCTTCCGTGGCACAATGAGGATATAAATCTACAGGACGCCGTGCAGCAAATTTTGAACAATCCTATAAAAATCCCTCTAGATATAAGTGCATCTTTGACTCATCTTCTAAGGCATATGTTACAGGTAAACCCTTCGAAACGTCCTAGTGTCAAGGAAGTGCTAGCTCATCCTTGGTTGTCAGAGGTTGCAGAGGACCATTTGATAGTGAAGAAGATAAAACCCACTTTCTCCAAACCTTCATAATGCGTTAAAAAATTATATTTGCATTATATTTTGCATCACTGCAAGGCAGGAATTACTGATCCCCTATGGGTATTACACTGAACCACCAACGCAGTCCGTGACAATTTAGCATAACACAGAATATATAACTTCCAGAGTATATTATGCCGTTTATAGCATGTTTCATGTTTTAAACCATACGCTGGATTTATTCCATGCATGTGGTCACACGTTTGTCATCTGATACGATATTCTTAAGTGGTACAAAATGAACCCTAGGCTCTAATATAACGCCACTCAGCAGTTTGTTAATTCTGGGACCTATGACCTGATGAATTCAGAGTTGGGAAATATTACCTATACCGGCGTAGTGACTTATGCAAAGCCTTGAATCTACGTCCCAAATGCGTACTCCATCTAATGCGCAGGTGACTAAATTGAAGGCTTCTACACATCCCGTGACTGCACCTCTGTAAACATTAAGTATACGTGTTGCTTGTAGCTTACACATGACCTGAGAGATAGAACGTTTTTTTGAAATCGTCCAATGGGACTATTGCAATATGTCCCATATCGCACGCTATATAGAGTCTTTGTGAGATTTTACTTTGTTCCACAGATAGGGGAACATGTTCAAGAAAGTATGAGCTAATAGCTGTCCTCTCTTTGTGATTCCAGAACCTGACGTTCTTATCCCTTGAGATAGACACGAATGACAGACGACGTGTATACGGTTCTTGCATCAAATTTGCGATACCAATAACAGTGGCAGAGTGACCCACGTAAACGGTTCCTTTGCTGTCCGAAAGAAATAGCCTAATAGGGCATAGATTTAACATACGTTATTACTTACTCAACTAGTCTAATGAGAGCAATGTCTCCATTTTGGGCAGATATTAAAATAGTTACATTTTCAAAATCCACCTTTATATCTGTGATTGAGTTAAAAAAGATTTGCTTGTTTTTGATTAAAGTCCCGGTGGATATCTGTTGAACATTGGTGTACTTTCAAGTTTTAGATACCTGCCATACATAAAGCCTTCCGGTATTAGATCCGGCATAAAGTAAATCTCCAGAACGTGAAAATGTAACAGCAGTAATCTGTAACCATGTTTAACACATCAGATTTAACTTACAAGCTCAGGTACTGAAACTTTATAGCTCTTCGATTCCGATATAAATGCGATTTTTGCCTTATCCCCGGTAGCAATGCATACAATATTTGATGTTGATGCTACCGAGTTTGGGTTACACTTAAATCCATCCTGCAAAGTATATATTTGACGTAAAATTAACCAACTTTGGAAACTTCTCGTTCTACCCTTCCGGTGGAATCTAGTATGAACACGGCATTATCGCCAACAGCTATTACACTACCATCATTCAGCATCTGTATGTTATAGCATCAAATTTAATGTATCGAGTCTACTTCATGGAATACGTGGGCTATTTCCCCAGTCAAGGTGTTAGCGCGCGTCAGTCTCCAATAATCATGGTGGAGCTGGTATCATCTAATCAGAAGAGGTCACACCGTAATTGTGCAACCTCTGTAGGTGTTTATGGTTCATCTGTAGTCACTGGAGGAAAAGATTCCTGTGTCCTTTTGTACGATTGTACCCTTGGTCATATCCGCAACAGCGGTCGTTACGAAATATCGGCGGTGTCTGCTGTGCGTACTAATGTGTTAAGTGTTGATATAGTAGGAGAAAGAGTGATATGTGGTACATCATCCGGTCAATTACACATTTTGGATACCCGTGGCAATGGGTCTAATCGCATTTTGGCACACGTTGGCCAAGTTAGTTGTGTAAAATGGTTAGAGGCCACTAGAAACATAGTGTGTAGCACATCTTTGGACGGTAAAGCAAAGGTGTGGGATATTAGACACACTTCAATCGCTTTGCACGAACTTATTGGTCATACGTCGGGGGTCAATAGTTGTGATTCACTCCCTAACACTTCATCTCAGGATGAGTTTTCTATGGGTTTTACCGATTATTTAGAAAGGTTACTGACTGTTGGTAGCGATCGCACGGCACGTTTGTGGAACCTTAATAGTGGAACGCATTTGGTTTTTAAGATACCTCCTACTCTGTCACAGAATGCGGAGTCTTGCTGTATTATATGTAGTAAACCTCACTACATATTTGCAACAGGCCTAGACACCGAATATTTGTTGATATTTTCGTTGAAACTGAATAAGCATATAGGCCAGTTTTCATTAGGCGGTACAAACGTATGGATCAATTGCATCCGTTTATGTGGTCCATATCTGCTTGTTGGTACTAATACTGGCAAGTTGTTATTTATACGATACACTTTCCATGACAATTATTCTAATTGTACGTTGGAAATTGCGTGTTCGTTTGATTATCAAGGCTCAGTAAATGACATTCGTTTTGAGCAAGACAAAGACAGTCTCTGTGTGTATTTGGCATTGGGAACAGAAGTGCGTCTTGGTCGTTGGGGAGAATGCCAATTAGCCATGGACGCGAAGCCTCACAACCTAATAAACCAATCGGTATTTAAGATATGAATTTATTTATTACGCTATTGTGTGATGTGGCATCCTTTTTATGTTTTTACATAATGGAATCACATATTATATATTTTAGATGATAGCACATAGTATGTAACAATGATATATATATACACAAGAAATACGTTCCTTACGTCCTCATCGATATATAAGTTAAAAACCAAATTATGCGGCACGGAACGTATACGTAGCATACACCAATACACAACATGGTTCAATCTAAATGCTCACCATGCCTAATAGAACCATTCCATACCATTCTAAAGCATGTTTACTCCGGTTTATATAAGGTAACATTAAATATTTTACAAAATAAGAGAATCCCCATCAATTAGGGTTAGACCAAAACATCATTTCATAGATGATGAGATTATTTAGGTAATTTGTACAATTAATCCATATGAGGATGATCTATAGACAACAAATCAAGGGAGATTAGATCATATATCGACATTTTATTTTTTGCCACATTTGTCAAAGGGTATGATTCTTCTATAATGCTACAAAGTAGTTTCAATTATCACCTTTCAGTACTATAAACCTCTTATATGATATGGATATTGATCTAATAACTGTTAAAATACCGAGAATCCTTTGTATCATCTATTGTTGACTACTGGGTAAATTGCCCGCCAATTGTTACTAAATGGTTTATATATATTAAGGGAACCTAATACTATGCTATATAGTCCTATTTTTAGTGTTAGATTTTATGTTTTAGACTGAACAGCCGCATTGTTTTTCTTTGCTTCTCTTGCCAACCTTCGTGCTTCATTCCGTTCTTGCTTTAGTTGTATCTTCAGCATATGCCGTTCATCGTGAATACGGTACATTGTATGACTCTTCGAGAGCAGTTGTAAATGCTCAGGTATTGGAGTGAGATGATAAAGTTCATTCGTCTCCTTTTGTACTTGTGGTGGTAATGCTACACGTCCTTCACGCCAGTGTACGGACACTTCTGCATCCAATTCTATAGACTGCTGTATATACAATTTTTTCAATGTCTTGATAGACGTTTCATCAGACTGTAATCCTAAGGTGACGATGTCATCTGTAATCAGTCTTAGAGTTGTGTTATATTACATACCCTTAATTTCGAACATGCCGTTGAGTGAAGGATGCTTTAGAAAAGCATCCCATCTCCCGAAGCGCATGAGTATCGATAAACCTGCTTTGTGCCATTTACCAGAGTAGAAGTTGCGTTCGTATATTGAATTTGCAACTTGATACAATGGACAGGGTCCATATTTGGTGAGCTTATTGTACACTTGTTTTGCGACGTCCACTACCTGCGATATGTAGTGCCTATGTTTATAAACATAGTGTGGATCGTTAGTTTTATCTGTATCTAGGTGCCTTATTGCGATAACTTTGCTATGTAATGAGTATGGCAGCACAAGATTTGCTGTTGCTGCTGCCACTGATGCTTCCTTGCTACGGAATGTTACATATCCCGTTCCATTACATTGATATGGATCCAGCTCGTGTGGCATACATCTGCAGAAGCTTACGCTTCCGAATTTTGAGAAGAAGCGCCTTAATCTTTCTTGCAAGTATTCTGGCGTTCTTCCCATGGGCAGATTTTTTAGTTCTATTGTATTTGGTCCATATATGTCCACAACATCGTATCTACAATCTCTGTTTGAGATTATTCATTGATACTTACTTGCTTTTCGGTTGTCCATAGAGCCAATCTATTTTAGTACCGTCTACATGTGACACTTCTGGGTAATGCAACAGGCTATCTGGATCCCATCGCACATAAGGTTTAACAAAGTACCATCGCATCTTAGATGCTCCTGGATATGCGTAAGCCGCGCATCTTCGTTGAGTGATTGAGCATATCATTTTCATGTGACAAGGTGTATGATTCTACCACATTAGCGCGCCCATATGTGCTGTCTATATAATTAACTAACACTATATATTTATGTACATTTTACGAAATAATTTTTCATTAACGCTTCGGCGTGCTCCTCTTTGGGGAGTGTCGCCTCTGGAATCTCATATATCTATCCGTAGGTTCTCAACAGGCGCGACTGCCAAGAGGCGTGGATATAACAATGGCTTGGTCGCTACTAGGTTACGTAAATATCGCAATCTTTCTACATCTACATCTAAATGTTCTTCTAATAAATTAGGGTCGAATGACGCATCATCTGGAGTTGCTGATGACGCGGATCTTCCTTCCGCTGAGGATTCCACCTCTATTAGCTCAACCACGTTTGTCAAGTTGCTCACATCAGTAAATGATGATAATATGGGTCTCGTGATGTCATTAAAGAAGTTGAAGGATGAGTTACAGTATGAAGGCACAAGATCATATCCGTTTCGTGCTAGAGACTTGCCCATTATCACGGAATTTGTTGTTAAAATGCTATTACTGCGCGATGATGAACTATCGGTCGATACTTTATGCAGTGCTATAGAGTTATTTAAAGCGGATGGAGGGGCATCTGCTGCATTTCACTTGTGCCGTCTGTTCTCCTCTTACAACAATTGCCACGGTCGTACAGTTACATCTAGTGTATTTCAACGTGTGGTTCACAATCGTATTGGGATGTTTGGTGCCAAAATGTTATCTCAGAAGAAGATGGACAAGCTAAATGAGGTAAATCCTGCTTTTGTTTTATATAATGTTTTATAGAACTACATCGACGGTGCCAAATGTGCTTTGAATTTTGTAGTTGATGCCATCACAGATGGTGATTTTTCAGGATTGCGTGGTTGCTGTGAGAGGGGGTTATATGATTTCTTCAATCAGGGGATGAACTATTTAGAGCGCATTGGTTTGAAGGTAGGTTTAATAGATTCCAGATTCAACTTGTTTTAGCTCGATGTTAAAATTACCGATATTAAGGACGTAAAAATGGATGTATTCCTGTTGACCATTGGCGGCCACCGTGGCGACACTATCCAAGCTCCTTATATTATGAAGCAAGCTGTTGGTCACCAGATATTGGTATCACTTCCCAAATCACCGATTTCTGGTACTGTTGACATGCTAAATAGTCGTAAGCAAAACCGTGAGCTTATTATGCAAACGTTTGAGAAGGGTGCCATTGCTAGAATGGAGGTTTTGCTAAAGGTTCGCCAGGCATTACGTTTGTTAGACACCGGTGGGAACGTGCTTTGGGAAGACCCTCGTAAACTTATTACTCACAAGCTAACTCTGGAATCTGCTATATATGCTCCCTCACGAGAATCAGAGGGTACAGATCCTACTGACTGGACGGTGGTGGACGTTAACGGTATTCTTAACGGCAACCCACCCTTTACATCCAGTGCTGAATAGTGTTGTAATAATACGATTGAATTTGGTGTAACTAGCTATCAATTGATCTTGGTGGTGGTCCAACATATGCTGCTATATGTTGTATCGTTCGTTTAACCTCCTTTTGTTCTGCGATATGGGCTAGCCAGCCTGTATTGCATGTAATTAGGCTAGAAGTCACCTACCTAATATCCTAGGCACCAAAATAACAATCCTCATGGCAACTAATGCCTTTTCTGGATCGTCATGGAATAACCTATAAACTTTGTATGACTTGTGCCATTCTAGCCTACCTTCTCATGAGGTGGTAGACGAATACGTCAAAGCGCAGGTGGCACTTTCTATCAAATTTATTATCAATCTCTGTTAATTCAACTATCTTTTCGTGATCACAGTGCTCCTGTTGGTGTATATATTTTGGTTCATAGACATACCATCAATATAACGGTTCTTGGATCTTTCGAGGGGTGTACAAAATCTCTAAATGGCTTTGGCAAACGTTTTTCCTCATGTAATGTTTTTAAAAGTGTGTTGATTTCGATATTGGAAGCATTTATGAAGGCTTTATAGTTTTGCCATGAGAACATTGGTATACATTTCTTATGGGCGGCGAGTGCGCTTATTAAGCTTGAATATACGCTACCCCTTTCCGTTGTACACAAGCGAGCAGCATATGACGCATCTGTAAAAACTTAGCCAGGATGCATGAAGACCACTTACTCGTCAGGCCGTGATCGGTATATAATATTGCGATAGTATTGAGCAACTCCTTTGTTTCACTATCGAGGGAGTTGTTAGTACTGGAGCCTAGTATATGTAAAATAAAATCCACGATCGGGTTTTCCGTGGACGGTATATTATCACTCGTTTTGCAATGCCATTGGCTCATTATGGCTAGACACTGACCACAAACAGCTTCATATGCCAGTTCCTCTGGATTAGAATCCATTTCCAAAAAGCTCAAGGACGCCATTAATACATCCTGTAATATATACGGGTCTATCGCTTGTCACGTACCGTTACATTAGCTTCTGGTGGCATAAGACCATGGAGCGTATGTATTGACGAAGGAAGGAGGTTTATACCTTCATTCATCCGATTGATAAATTCTTGCCGGCTTTCTACATCTGGCAAATCCTTTTTCAGTAGAAGGTGTGCTACGTCTGTTATTGTACTTTGTTTCACCAGCTGCCTCAGCGGGTATCCTCGATAGTGTATATCTAATAGTTCCATTATTTTCCAGGTTGTTATTAACTATACCTGAATTGATCGAGGGAGAGTATATTTCAGTTTCCACTGCGATTAATTTCCTATGCCTCGGTTTAATTGAAGCCTGAGACATTGAACTCATGGGTCTATGGAGCCAACATAATGCCTTCATTTTGCTAGATATTTTCTTAACCTTCTTTTCATTCTTGATCGAAATCAATCCAGTATCATTGTTTTGGGGGTCAAAGAAACCTTTAGACACATGTGATCAAGAAGTTATATGATCTTCATCATATGCCGCACGTTATCAAATGTGTTGCCTTAGTGCTGAACATTGCGATGTTGAATTGTAAAAATTTAGTTTCTCAATAATGAATATTGACGATGGCGACTGGCTAGTGTACGTTTCTATGTAATGTGCATTGTATTAGCCCTTTTACGGCTATTACTGCTGTTCTCCTTGGGTGTAGGTCAATTCTGCCACTGCTACAAACCATTACCTTGTCTTCCACTAAAAAAGCGACAATCTAGACTCAGTGGAAATCCAATACATCGCAGCAATCAGCATTGGGGTCCCATTGGTCGTGGGCGCAGTGCTTCTGAGGCAGAATGGGATAAATTTGTAGAAGAGGTGTTATCCAATCCCGCTTTGGAAGCATCTGAGGCAAAGGAAGAGCCGAAAACTTTGTTTAAGAACACCGAGAATGATAACATTCTTAAAGGTTTAGGCAAAAAACATTACCAAGGCACCTTAGACGAAATTAGGACAGAAGTAAATGTTCGTGTTCGAAGGGAAAAAGAATCTATATCTGAAGATGGAACAACAGAAGCTGTTGAAAAACCGGTAACAGAGTCGGTGGATAATGCCATATTTCGTGATTTCGATGCCTGTGGTAAAAAAACAAGGTTTGTGGCTGCTAACAACTTTCCTACTGCCAAGGTATTGGATTCGAAGTACATTATTGAAGGTATTATACAACTTTTATTATTATCTGAGATGTATACAGGGTTGAAGTTCCGACGTTTGGGCGACAGCGACTTGGTCATAAGTGAATTGGGTATTGGGACATCAATGTATGACAATATTGAGCTTATTGACCATGATCATGCCGTTGAGATTTTGGAAACTGCGAACAAACGCTATGGAATCAATTTTTTTGTTGGTTAATTCACAGTTTTGATAATATATTTTTAGGACACTTGTGAGTACGACCCTTATCCTTATGAGCCTCGGAGTTACCTTGAAGGGCAGCATAAAAGCCTGAATGCATTTTTGAAACGCGTCCGAAGGGAAGACGTTGTCATTAGCGGCCGAATATCATCCAGCAATTTGGGCAAACATCGCACCTCAGGTCGCTTTCTTTCATGGGTTCGCAATGACATTTCATCTCCTCCCAAACTGTGAGTTGCTATAGCACCTCATATATATCACAGATCGGTTATCGAAGGTGCCATTGATCGTCTATTATCTCGATTAGGCACTGACTATATTGACATCATGTCTTTTGTCCACCCATACCGCTATGTACCTAATGCTCATCTTGGTGAGGACACTTACTGTTGGGGTTTTGAGAGAGATGTTTTTACTGGTTCATCTCCATCAAGTGCTGAAGATCCTGGTTACGATGCTGATGCATTACTCGATGCGCAGTGTGATATATTTGAGCAACTAGTAGCCAAGGGTAAAGTGAGGGCCATTGGACTGTCTAATGAGACTGTTTGGGGTTTGTATCAATTTACTCAGAAAGAAGGTCGTAAATTCCCGATAGCTTGTACTCAGCAGATGTATAACCTACTTCATCGCAATGAGTTGGAATCCAGTGGTATGTACCTTTTACGTTACTTCATAGTATACAGGCATGTCTGAAGCTGTTTTAAAGGAACGGTTCAACTGTCCAGTGGTGGCTTATGGTATCCTTGCTGGTGGCATTTTAACTGGGAAATACATTGATCCTGAGAGGTGTGTCGATCGTGATTTTGATTACCATGCACCAGGCATAATCCTATGGGTGCTGACAAGACCAAGGAGAGATCTACTCTTGCTGATACTAACGACTATCCTGGTGACTGTAGGTTCAGGTTAGCACTTATATAAGTATGAATAGACGAGATACCCGAAGACTATGGTCACTTGCATTACGGTCCTTCTAATGCTCGTTGCAATCTATTTCCCGATACGTTCCACACTCACAGGTTAGTATGAGATAGTGTCATCTACATTGAGCAGGACTATTTGGTCTCAGCATGCTACCGCTGAATACTTGAAACTAGCTCGCACTCATGGAATGACGTTGTCTCAGTTGAGTATTTCCTGGTCATTGACCAGACCATTTGTATGTCCAGTAACTTATATGATCATTTATTACAGATTGCATCGTGTCTAGTTGCTCCTCGTACTATAGGTCAATTACACGAGACTATTGGTGCAATGAACTATCCCATGACTCGCGAGATAGAGCGTGACGTCCATGAGATATTTTTACGATACCGTGCTCCCACTATGGGTGGACCTCAATTGTTGACTCGTTTGGATGATGACTTCTGCGTACCCATGTCACAAAACGAACGGTTGCGTCGTGGCACAGTTCCCATTTGGAGTGGCGGTTCTTACTGGGACATGGACAGGATACCTACCCTAGAGCGCATTGCGAATGAGCTGCAACACGATGAAGAGTATATCCAGATTAAGGCTCTTTTTGGTTTGTTGGACAAGCCTAATGACCTTCGGTGGAATAACTACCGTTGCTGGGTTGAGCGTATCAATGAGGGTTTGCCAGGTGAGTGACTTTTCAGTGTGATGGAACGCCACAGGTGAATACGTTGCTATTAAAGAGAGCAAGCTATTTGGTTGGGACATTATGAAACTTGACGAGTTTACGTTAGTCCCTAAAACTCCTGAGGAGGTTGCTGAAGATGACACTAGCGACTTCCACTTTTATTGGAAGGGTGGCAAGGTTTGTTGGATGTTGTCAGTGTATAAATTTTAGGTTTACGTTGGCCCAACATCTGATGCTGTTAGGGCATTTTACGACGACCGTGTGGCTGTTTGTAACGTGATTCACTGGCGTGAGGAGAGCTTTAAGCGTGGTCATCGTGTAAAGGAACTTCCTGAAGGCATGCATATATGGTCACCTCTTGATGCTGATCTTGTATTCAAGCGTTTGCGTGACAAGTTCAATATAGACATTACTGAGCCTCGTTTATTGGAGCGAGTTCTGTTAGAATGTGGTAGGGATGTTGTTGCTTTATCTGCTGATGAGCGTCGTTGTGAGAAGTTTGCTTACTACGAAAACCGGAAGCACCTTTTAGATCGGGATAATTCAGTTGACCCTGAAACTCAGCGTCCTGTTGGTGAGCCATGAATTTGGCCAGTCGTGAATACCATTCTACATAATATTGCGATATAAATTATTATGTTAGTTGTATGAACCGCCGGTATAATTGGGAAATGGGACTGAAACTATCCTGTATGTAGTGTTACATCCGTTAATTCAGTCCGGTGTTTAGTATTTCCTTAGTACGATTCATGTTCACATTCTTCTTCTGTTTCTAGTTCGTCCTCATTCTCTTCGGTTGGACGGCGTATAATGATAAGGTCAGCTCCAACTTTTACTCTACAACCTAGGACTCATGATGTTATTTATTGTATACATACCTTCATTTCCAACGGTTTCTACTATAGTTCCCGAAAGTTGTGACTGTACGTTTACCAGCACCTGGGCATTGTATTCTCTCAAATAAATAAACTAACCTGGTCTGTCTCTAGAACGCATATGAGGTCGCCGACATCAACTTCATCACCTCTTTGTTTGTGCCATTGTTGTATTTTACTGTGTTTGACATCTCTCCCGATATGCGGTACTTTTACTATGAATAGCGTACCAGTGTCTACTGGCGTTCCAAGTTCATCGTTCTTTGGCTGCAGGAGTCCTTTGGCATCAACGGTGGAATGTGTTCTTAGGGCCAAATCTTGGCAGTATGCGATATCATTTGTTGACGTATGTGCAGTAATTCCCCTGCTAAGTACGGTAAATTTCCGTGTTACTTGTCTTCTTAGGCAGGTGGGAAGTGCAGGGACCAATTTCGGTGCTAATCGAATTCGGATTATGTTATACATTATGCTACGTTTTTGTGTTAAATTGTTTTCGGGGTAAGGTGTACTGTTTTGATATGGACTATCTAGTGTGTCCGTTCTTTCCCAAGATTATAACCAGTTCATGTCCACTTTCCCTTTTATTCGGATACATTATACATATCCTTAATTCTACCCATTAGTTGCATATAGAAGGACAGTGTTTTGAATGTGGTTATAATTTCTTGTTTATCCTGTTGGTTTAAGTTAAGCGGTGTGTAGCAACTTACGTCATCTTCAAATGCGTTTTCTAACGCTTTAACACAATTTTGTATAATGCTTGCAAAATTATTATACATTAATTTTGCTTCTTCTGTGTTTTGTAGTTCATCTAGTTGTTCATTCATCTGGGATATGATTTTGTTCATAGAGACACTCTAGTATTACCTCCATTATTTGTTCTAGTTGTGCTGGATCTGTAGTTTTCATGGCGTTATTAAATTCCTGTTATAATCTTAAGGAGTTATCTGTGTGCCTACCTCTTCTCCATATTTGATACAAAAGCACAGTTTAGCTCTTGCCTTGTCGTCAATTAGTGTCCGATATGATTCGTTGATTATACTGGAGTTATTATTTATAATAGCCAATTCATCGGTCTCTTTTGATGTATGTTTATCTGGGTGAAGTAGAAATTGATATCTTTTGTATTCTTGGCTAAGTTGTGTTCTGTCTATTTTATAACGTGGTTCCCTACGTCATATTAGTTACACATTTAATAGATAACACACATTTTAAAAATGTGGAACGGATTTAGCTGTTCCAGCTGTTTGGAATCCACGGGCCAGTTGCAGTCCTATTGTACACATTAGTAACTCATGAAGTTCCCTACTTTACAGAAGAAGCACAGCACTTCTGCTGGGTTGATTATTGTACCGCATTTTTTGCACTTTGTATTTATTCTACCTGTTGTAAAATATTTAACGCTATGTGTTATGTAAATCTTGCGATATTGTAGCACATTAGTTCTGATGTTGATTATTTTCCACATGTTGTTGTTGTGATTACTTTTTGACAGATACTGTCTGTTTATCGATGTATATTTCCTTGTCTTTTAATTTTTGTGCGGCATCTGGTGTGCTTTCTTTAGGCTCCAATTGCAGCTGCATGAGTGGTGACTTCCTTTTCTACACCGGGTGATTCCATTGTGTTATAACCTACATTGTTTTCTATCATGTACATTCTATCATCTTCCGAGAGTAGTTCATCTATAATCCAATCAGGTATCATTTTTTCTACTTCATCTCTTAGTTGCATTACTGCTTCTACAAAATGCGGCTCAGTTCCTTTCAAATCAGTTCTGTAGCGCTCTTGAACATGTTAGGGATACCATACCTCTCTTCTGGTGGTTTGTTGATGAGTGAGTTGCTGGCAGATATGATTAAATCCTTGAATGCCTTCCAATCGGACCTTGGCATAGTTGCTAGGAATAACTCTAGCATGTAGCTTCTCACGAGTGGATCTTCGAAGTTTATGATTGTTGTGAGTATATAGCAATCTTCTGCCATATCAGCTTCTGCCATTGAGTAGATTGCTCTTTGTATAATTGTCAATAGGCACAGCCATGGGTGTTCATAGGACTTCGCGGTAGCTTCTGACAGGGGTGTATTTCCATATTGTTTCCTGTGGGAGATATCAAATAATTATTACAACCTACTTTATTCTTTCAACTTCTTTTGATATTGCGAGATTGAGGTAGGATACAAAGTTTACATCATATTTATGCTTATTTTCTTCCAGGAGGTCATTTAAATTTTGGAAATCCTCTAGTGCCCATTGTATTATTTCTTCTATTTTCTGCAGCTGCAGATGTTCGTCATGCAGCAGGTATATCGCCTGGTCCTTATAGAGGCTGATTACGAATTCGTTGAGAAAAGTCAGCCGGTTTTTCTCTTGTTCATTTTGTATTGCGTTATACCTGAGATAGCTCTTCATTAGCGTTGGGTAATCTTCTGATATTAGCAGGTCTCTGTGTGCCTTTGGGTTGCTGTACGCCTAACCTACATATAATTGTTGCATATGGTAGGGCATTTATTTTGCGGTGCTTCTATCAGTTCTGCTATGAGCAGCTTTAGCCTTTTTTCCTGTGACACATGACCGAATTTTGTGTTATACTAACATTTGATTTCCATCGCTTCCTTAGTTGTTCCTTTTGTGTACTTGAAATGGATGCATACTTTTTGGCCAGCATGCTACTATCTGGCATAGCCATAGCTACATCGAAGCTATTATCTGGTGTTTCACTTGTTAGATCAGGTTTGCTAGACTCTATGAGACTATCAACACCTTCCAGTTGTGCGAATGATTTCATCTTACTGACGGACTTTTGCTGTTGCTCTATCATAGAAGCTTCTTGGCTAATACGTTCCTTAACTTTCCTGGTACCACTATAGGTTATGTCAAACAACTTACATCATGATTTGGTCATATTCTATGTTATTTAGTGACAGTGCTTGTTTGACATTGTTAACCATATCCTTAATAGTTTCCTCTGGTTGTGGTCGTTTGGTCCTTTTGATGGCCTCTGTTAGTGTATTAAGTAACACCTTTTTATTCTTTTCATCTTCCTGTTGTCATATGTGTGATCCTAGATTGCAAAATACCTCTTTTGATACGGTGGGATCATCACTTGTCTTATTCCAATCTATAACCACTCCAGTTGCTTCATCTCTGAATACTTTTTTGGGATCCGGTTCCAATCTCGATCCTTTAGTTTGTTCTTTTATCTGTTCGTGGTATTTGATATATGGTTCCAGGTTTTCAGTATCGATAAACGCTGAGCTTCCCATGTAGTCGAACGTATCTTTTGCGGAATTCCGGTTTTTGATCAGCCCATCTAGTTTGTGCACATCTCTTTCAAAGTTTTGTAGCAGTGTATTCAATGATGTGACTGTAAGATCTGCTATTTCATTTCCCAATTGCCCCTGTATAATTTTGGTACTTGGGCTATTGATGAATGTAACTTGTGCTCCTTCTCCCGTATATTTCTTTTCTTTAGTGTCAATAGGTCCGACTATGACATCTAGGTATTCATCGAGATCTGGATACTTGCTTTCGTATATCAGTTTACCTCCAGCTCCTTCTGGTATGAATGTAATATTGATGGGTAGTTTCGGTTTTCCATATGGTATTTTATCTGATGACTCACGGCTCATCCATCTTTTTAGAATTTCTTCAAGTTGGTTTTGATCCACTTCTTCGAATACATATTGTGCGAATATACCTTTCGGTTCTTTACTTTGTACTTTTGTCACTTTTGCATCTTGTTGTTTGACTGTTTCGTATGTTTGTTGTTCGACTTTTTCATCTTTTATAACACCGAACCA
Source organism: Babesia bovis T2Bo (assembly GCF_000165395.2). Lineage (NCBI taxonomy): Eukaryota > Apicomplexa > Aconoidasida > Piroplasmida > Babesiidae > Babesia > Babesia bovis. The sequence goes on from NC_010575.1 coordinate 741,490, forward strand.
TAATCCAGTTTGTAGTTCACTTTTCTTTAGTGTTATAATTAAATGCTTCGTTTTATGAATTTCCTCCACTGTCCAAAAGCTTCCATCTACATCAATTGGTCCCTGAACGTATTTCATGAACGATGTAAGTTGATGTGGTCAGGCTGGAATAGATACTGTTGTATATCCACATTGAGGGATATGTATTACATGAATACTGACGGTAGTAATACTTTTTACTGGAATAGTGTATTAAACTCACTTTTAGTGTACCTCTAATGAGTGGTTTCTTCGGTTTCCTTTTATTTATGGCATTTATTGTACTTGGTTGTATGGTCACTTCTAGGTCACTAGTGGATACACTAGGTTCCAGTGATACTGACACTTGCACGTTGTGACCATCTTCATTCCATGTATAATCATATGTTCTTCCCCAACCGGCGTGTAACTCTAGTTTTTTTTGTTTTCTGGACAACTGTGACGGAGTTGCTAGGAATGCGTGCCACTGCTTTGGTGATGCACGATTTACATAGATTCCATTGTACTGTGTAGTTACTACGTTACGATTATGGTTTCTTTGTGCATTATTATGCCCCAAGGTTAATGCAACAGTACAAGTTGCGATAGTCTGGATGTTCATCTATTCCATGTCCTGGTGGATGCTAGCATCTCGGTGTCATTGGTGTGTTAAGTGCCAGAGATACTGTGTAGTTACCTAATGTTATTTTGAAAACAATGTGCACTTAATTAGTTATTCATGTCTTCTAGCGGACAACATCATGTCCATTGTAGACACGTTAGGGTGTATAGCGTCGGTACAGACATAGCATGTCGCCATTATCTGTTACACACCAATGTATATTACATTTAAAAATGTTTAAAGTACCGGTGTGTATATATTTATTGGTGTTATATGGTTACGTTTGCTTTGGTGAGCATCCTCCGGACGCTGTTTCTCCAGAGCATCCTCTTGTTGAGATACCGGAAGCGATATCTCCTGATGACTTAGGTTGGTTGTAGTATGCTCCGTAGCTAACTGAATGGCTACTGCATGCCTAATGAATTCGGATGTATGCATTGTTGTATTAAGGGTGTACTATCTAGAGTGAATTTAGCTTTACGGCGTCCTCATATTTGTCTAGACCGTGCGAAGCAATCTCAACGCAATGAGAAAGTCATTCATGCAAGTATTCAGCACCAGGAGGCGTTGATGGACTGCATCAACAAGGAATTTGCTGGTAGGTGCTCACCTAGATCACGTCTTATACTAATCTTGGATATATTACGAACGTTACAGGTATAGCTGGATACAGTAACAACGATGCTGAGTGGGTGATTCATGCACACATATAACGATTGCAGGGATCATCCATATTTTAACTGGGATTCTGAAGAGACCATTATCTATTCAGGTTGGCCACGATAATGCCATTATATACATTCCATAGAATCACATTTGGACGACTTAGAGGCTCCGGTCATATATTTAACACCTCCCGTAGTACTTCCTGATGAGCAGATGGAGGTGTGTTTTTGATGGATACCATGACACCTCGTTTTCAGGCTGACAAGGAGCTTGAGGATATCCTTATTGACACTGGTTTAGAGAAGCGTCCTAAGGCTGTAGATCCATTTCAGGTAATGTAACAGTCAGTCTGAGAATCATACACATCCAGATAACTGACACTGATACTGCGAACACTGCCATTAAGGTCTCTAAAACCAAAATCGACAATCTGCGTCACAAGCGGAGCGCTTTAATGCGAACGTAGGTTATACCATATATTTACCACATTGCCACAGTATGCGTGAAACTGCTACTTTCATGTCCTCGGACCATTCCAAGCATGTTCACTACAGATCTCAGTCTCAGGGTATGTTACTCCAGATATGTGTACATTATATCACAGAGCTTAAGGAGGTTGAAAAGCAGCTTGATGAAGAGCTCATTCACCTATTAAAGCTGGAGCACGTTAAGAAGTCCCTGTCAAAGGTTGGTTTATATTCCGTGTTTCTATAGCTCTATAGCTACGCGGCGCTGGCCACGACACTGAGGTGGCTGAGGAAGAGCTTGAAGACCGTGAGAATGAGCTTGCTAAGGCAGGTTTTGACGACGACGATGAGGAAGGTTTGGAGGAAGACGATGGAGGTAGATCATACTCCGACGAGCTTTAGTGCAGTAGAGATATTTATTATTTTAACATATTTTAATCATCTTGCTCTTCCTTTCCGTGTTGTAAAGATGTGTATTACTTTGGCTAGGTAGGATGTAATACAGTAGCATCCTGATGGCGTCTATACAACTTAATAGCCATTTTATGTTATCCCTATCATTTGTTTAGTACATTTCATATTTTGTATATAGCTAGGTAACAAATATATCACATACCAGCGTTTTGGCTATGTATGTATTGTGTCTAGTGTGTGTTACACATTTTATGTGTGGACTTTTATGGACGCCGTTAGTTCATATTCGCTGGATTCTATTCTATGTTGGACACAATATATTTACTTCTGCCATTAAACGCTTGCTGTTATGACCCTATGTGAGTGTTGGCGGTGTAAATGCTCTCTGAGTATGGACTCCAGCCATGGCCAGGAGCTGATACGAGCCCTCTCGGATCTTTATGATCCTCTTCTTGAGTGTGCTAATCTGCAGGAGATCTGTATATCAGCTTCTGGTAAAGGCAATGTCTATCGCATCGCCGAGTTGTATGACTTTTTTGACTTGTCTAGTGTTGATATAACTTGCCGTAAGGATGTTGAAAGGATTATTGAAGCTGACTTTATGAGAAGTCTAGATCTTTTAGGATCAGTAGTTTCTTTAGAATTGCATTTATATGAGATTTATCCGTTACTACGTCGTCTTTTAATTATTATTGAGGGTAGTCTTCTTCATGTTGATATTAAGAAGGACTGTAGTTTTCGTATGAGTGACTATCGGATGCAATCTTTTATAGAGTTACCTTTGTTTACTATATTTGATAAGCACTATGACAGGGTTTTCTCTAGGGACATCCAGAGTGACATTTTATGTTCAGCTTTGTCGTGTATGTCGAAGTCATCATTCTTCCGTATAGACAACTTGTTGAGCAACACCAGTAAGTTGGTTGCTGTCCTGTTACCTATTGTTCGCCACATTTTTGAATTTAAGACTGCTGACAAATTGGAGTATGCATTGGGATCTTTTACCTTTGGTGCTTTTCAGCGTATTGCTGGTTTGTTTCTTGTGCTTCAGGTAGTAGATCCTATGTTTGGGAAGTCTTGCATAGGATCTGCTAAGGTTGCTGATACTGCAGGTAATAAGTTTGGCACTGCTGTATTTGATGAGAATTTAGTTCGTTTATCATCTTTAATCAAGGACACACTGCATGTTCCACTGGGTATGCGTGTGAGTAGTGATTTTCTGTGTTTACTATGGGAGGATTTTTTGGTTATTCCTATATTCCGCATGTTTGAATCTATGTTTCTTTACTCTAACAAGATTATAGCAACTCATGGTCCCTTGGTTGACCTTGTGATAGACGGTGTGGCTAATTTCATGCGTAAGGTTTTGAATGACTATGACCCTAGTCATATATGTCAGGATGTTGTTGTAAAATTCACCAAGCGCTTTTTGTCTATATTCCACTTTGGTACTGTACAGGTGAATAAGTGCCTATCTAGTTATTTCTTCTCTCGCTTATCGCATATGATAAAGTTACGGCAGAACTACAGTAGTCACGGTCCTGGTGTAAATAACCGTGGTTACGTGCATAATGTGGACCCGTTACTTGATGGTTTGGTATCACCTCGTCCTGTAACTTTCAGTATCAATGCTTTGGTTGGTGAGGGTACTTTAAAGAACACTCTATCGGAGTATGTAGGTACTATGACATTTTATAGTCATCATGTTGATGACCTATTTTATGTCATGTTTGGTATATATGCTTTGGATGCTTCATACACGTTGATTGAGCATTTATCATTGATATATATCCATTTTGCTGGTCTTGTTGAACTGACTGATGTTTTGGGTTACGTCACTCAGTTAAGTCCTAATGTTGAGATTGCTTCTCTTTTGCAGAAGGGTGTGGGCGTGATGTGGTCTATATTAAAGTCTATGAGTTCCCACATGTCATTCGAGGCCTTTAAAACTTGTTTTTACCACATGGGCAGTGAATTTCATTCGTGTAATGTTGCTGCTCAAATTGTATCCTTCAATTCCCTTGATTGGAGCTTGGAGCGCTTGGAGATGGGTTACCTTCGCAGTGAACCACACTACATAACTCGTGTTGAGATGTTACAGTCCATACTTAAGAATGCAAGTCGTTATGCTTGTACTTGTATTGCTTACGCCACTCCGAAACATCGTCGTCCTCTTAACAGCTACTCAACTATTTCTCACATTTCATTGTCTAAATGGTTGATTATGGAATTGCGAGCCCACAAGTTAGAGAAGCGGGGGTAGGTTTCATTACCTTTGTATATTATCTGTAGGCTCTTGGACGCTCTAACTGAATGGTGCACCAGTTACCGTGCTGAGGAGTACATTCTCGCTCAATACCTATGCCGCGTGGTGGCAATGTAAGTTTGTCTATCTCATATGTTATGACTTTACAGGCTACACAAGGCCGACGAATCATTGGTAGCTTGTACTCGTTATTTGTTTGACGTTCTTATTGGTATATGCATGAACACTGATGGTTCCATGGGTCTATCCACTGTAATGGGTGATATGAATCCTGGTAAGAAGAATCTTTTCCGTTGTATTGGTACCATATTACGTCACAGTCTCATTAGTTCATGGTTCATGAGGAATGTAATGCTACCTCTGACATGTGTTTTTATAAATGAAGTTCGTAAGCACACATCATTTTTGGAGTCTGCTAATCATCAATTACCGGAATGCTACTTTGTTAGTAATAACAAGGAGTGTCGCTGTTACCGGGCATTGATTGTTGGCAAATCCAAGAGTTTCTTATCGTATATTGAGTTATTATCGCATGTACGCTTCAACCAATACACTCCCGTTAAGGACGATGAGATGTCGAATATAACCTCTTATGTGATTAACGTGCTTTCCACTTTAGAGATTGATTTGATCCAGTCACTTTACATAAGTGGTGAGTGCGGTACCCTCGAGGACAGGTTTAGTGTGTTTGTGTTGGCTATAAGGCTGGGTGGTGCTTTAGTCAAGGTGAGTAACTTTGGTCAGAAGGATGCTGAGGTTGTTTCTATATTGAAGTTGTTTTCGATGTTGTCCAATCCATCGATTTGTGTTGCGTTGGATGTGAAGGTATACTTGTCGATAATTGAGAATGCCATTCGCATTTGTCACACTATATACACTGATGTTCCCGTTAAGGAGCAGTTGTTAAAGCTACAGCGTATATTCATTACTTTGTTGTTTACCAAGATGGACACTAATCCTGTGGTATTACTTAAGCACGGTATGTTGGTATTGTTTGTTACGAATTACGCCCAGATCTTTATAAACATGTTCCCTCGGAGATGCTTGGCCAGTTGACTGCAAACTTTCCCAATATTCTGCAGAAGGCGCGTGGATTGGGTTATTACTTTACTATACTGTACAACTATCGCATTTGGCATGCCATGCGTCGATACAATATCCATTCTGCTGTAGTCAAGAAGGAGTACATCGACTCTACTTTATGCACCCAAGGCGAGTCTCCTGAGGTACGCATAACATTGAACGTTGCTTTTATATCATTTTCTCGTATATCTGACATACAAAAAGCGGAGACAATTCACGAGTTCGTTCGCAAGGGCAGTTCCATTGGGATGTACACCAACCAATAACTATTTCTGGGTGGTACTGTATACAAATCAGTGCATTGCATCATGGTCTGCTAAAGGATTACATTGGGGGAAACATACACCCCGTGTTGTTGTAAGGTCACTAAAATAAGTGTTACCAACTTTATAAAACAGAATCACATTGAATACAATGGGTTTGACACACTAGACACTGTAATGTAGTGAAGGATACCTAGTATCCCAATTTATGGCCCTATTATCTACACCTTGTGTTATTCGCACAGTTCTAGCATTTGTGTACAATGTGCTATAGTCACTCTACATTTTGCAGACCTGGTATTAGCATTTAATGGCATGGTAGGTATCCCTCAGCGGTGTGCGCGTCCATCGCCTCCTTCTGACGCGGATTCCTCCGCGATCGCATCGCATAATGTAGCTCCTACACACGCTTTGGCTATTAATCGATTGCCTCTAAATCGATTACGTGGTTTGGGTTTATTTGTGACTACTGTATTACTTGGTACGAATCCTGTTTATGGACTTCGCTATTATCCGCGGCGTAGCACAAACAACTCCTGTGCATTCATATCCAATATTTACAGTTGCAAAACAGGATTTGCGCAATGCCGGGGGTTGGAGTTACATGGTTCTAAGGTGGATGATATTTTGGAGGACTTGAAGACTCTGACACTGCTGGAGACTTCTGAGTTGGTTAAGAAGATAGAGGAGACTTTTGGTGTATCAGCTAGTATGGCTGTCAGTGCAGCTCCCGCTGTGTCTTCGGGTCCTGCGGTTGCAGCACCTGCTGAGGAGGACGATGACGAGGATGAGCGTAAGAAGAAGACGTCGTTTGAGGTTGTGCTATTGGAACGTCCTGAGGAGCAGAGTGTCCGCATGGCATTATTCCGTATGTTGCGGAAGGTCATGCCTGACAAGCCTTTGACTGAGGTGAAGGCTGCTATTGACAATGCTCCCAGTACTCTTAAGGTTTGCGGTCGTGAAGAGGAGGCTAAGGAGGCTTTGAAGATCATTGAGGGTGCTGGTGGTAAAGCTGAGATTAGGTAGTATTGGCCATTTGGTCGTCTCTTTATAACTTTGATGTATCGTATAATGTTGAAATTCAGTATTCATATGTCTAGTCTATGCAGTGCTGATACCACTCGTTGTGGATGTAAGCTGGGTAGTCACGTTTATTTGCTATAAGCTCTGGTTATGTAATTGGATCATTGTTATTAGTATAAAGCCCGCACGCTGGGAATGTAGTACCCTAATTCTGTCTACCTCCAGCTCTGATAGTGCTATGTAAGTTATTCAGTGATGACACCCACTTGAGGTGGTCCTAGTGGCTATAGTACCTAAATTCTGCAGGTGACTACCTGTGTTTACGATATTAAAATCTCAGTTTAATTGGCTATTTTGCCTGAATTCATTACTCGTTAGTTAAGTATGGGTGCTGATGCAGCCTGTTGTGCCTGTAACATCTGTTGTTGCATTTCTAGCAGTTGGCATTCCTTGTCGTAGTGGAACATCACTGGTCCCACTAGTGTCACTGCTGATGTGCCGGCGATCCACAGTACCCATCCTATGAATGATATTGTGCGTTTGGTGAATCTGACTATTGATCTTCTTAGGGCGTTAGCTTTTCTTCTGACCCTAATGAGGAAGGTTGGTTTTTGTCCCACGTCGGCAATCATTGTGTAGTCCTGTCGATATGATTCTTGTTTTCCAAAAGTATTCTTCTGTGGAAGTAGTAGATAGTGTTCGTAAATTTAACTATTGATTCACAGAAGATGGATATAACTGTGTGGTATCCTCTTGTAAAGCTTATGAGGTGTAGAATTGCTTGAGGGTCATAGCACTCATGGGGTCACTGTAGCAAAAATTCTAATTAAAATCGTTATTAATTGATTCAAAGATACGTCTTATTCTTTATTTATGGTATATATGACGCGTCGCCGCCGTTAAAGGAAGGTAGTACTGAGTCTACTTCATACCTGCGTTGATTGCGGCTGTCTAACATTCAGTTATCACATTATACCCAAAAGGTGTACAATTTTATCTAGTTTAATTTAGAGTACATACCGCTTTGTTATCTCTGTTTTGGGGTGTGCTTTGGGGCAGTTTCATTTGGATCCAATTTTAGTGAACGCGCGTAGAGGAGGTACGTTGTTTTAGATTTATACATATTGCCTTTTCAGATTCGGTGATTCATAGGACATTTGTATTTGGAGTCTATTGCGTTAGGCGTCAAAAGTCTAGTTATGTACACATTTAGTGGACAAGATGCCGAAGTTTTACTGTGAGTACTGTGGTATTTATTTGACTCACAGTTCTCCTGCTGGTCGTAAGCAGCATTCTATGGGTCGCAAGCACATTAGTATGAAGGTTGAATACTACCAGCGTAGGTTATTTCATTTTGTTGGACCATATTCTATAGGTCTTGTTCGTGAGCATTTTTTCCAACCACCTCCTTATACGTTATCTGGTGCTCATCCCGTGCCTGGAGGTAGGTTACATTCACTTAATCTACATACTTTGCAGCACCACCGGGTATAGTTCCTGGTAATATTTCAGGACCTGTTCCTGATGACAAGAGTGTTCCTATGGGATATCCCGGTGTTCCTCCTGTTGGTGTTCCCAGGGCACATCCTGGTCCTCCTCATCCGGTCGTTATGTCGCAGCCACCACCACCGTTCGCCCCTCCCATGCATACGCCAGCGCCTGCTTACGGTAGGCGCTGATCATGGTCTGCAACCCGTGATTGCCCTATCTATCGCATATAATCTGGCTAAACAAATTCCGGGTTATTAATAGGTCACCCTAGAAGGGTAGCTACATCGCACCATGGTTTGATATTCATGGACTATTTGTGCTATATTGTACAAATCACGTTGAACTAACGTATCTTAATGTAGTATTTACATAGTGTAATCTTTTGGGGATAGAGTACTTTTGCCAATAGTTGCATACTAACCATGCCAGGAAGTTTTGAACTAAAGGGTTCATAGTGAATAAGACCCCTGGAAACGAAAAGATTGTCTTTCTGTGGCCACATGGGTGGTACTGTTACACTCTATAGCTAATGAATCAAGAAGCACTGAACACTCGTGCTAATACCACTGGCATATGAATTTCATTTTGTTAAATATAGAAATCGATGGAATTACGCCATTTGCATTAACCAGTGATTATATAGCCGAGTGTAGGCGCATAACAACATTTTATGGCACAACATACCTTCTTTTGATTGCCACCTATAGATGTATGCAGCCTTCCTAGGTGATATGCCATATAATATATTTTAGGCGGGCATTTGTCAAACTTATTATTAAACATAATTTACATGAGATATCACTTGATGTGTATGAATATACACATGAGGTTGTACCTTTAGTGGTACTGTGTTGGTTACCATGGCTTGCGTTAGGATTCGTGTTGCAAATTGGAATTTTGTGTGAGGAATAAACTTATTTTAGGATTACACGGTCTATATCCATGGAAGGATTATTAGTTTGTGTGCTAGTATCAAGTGCAGGTTGATCTTTCCACGCAGGGCTTTATTCCGTTGTATATATTCAGTCCACTGAGGAGTCAAACCTTTGTATCTGGATCACAGAGTGCTGCTTCTACTGGATGTAATATTAGTTGATATCCTTGGATATTGTATCGCCTATTCTGTGTATTATTCAGCAATTGGTAACAGTAATATAGAGTGTTGGCTTCTGTCAGTTTTACTACAGTTCTAAGCTCTTGTGTTATGTTTTCAAGATTTAACCATTTTTGGTTGTTTTATACTCTCTGGGAGCACTGTATCAATCTATGGTGGATACCACTTTTGGAACTCTTGTTCCGTTAAAGCTGTTTTTTTTGGTAAAAACCAACCCGTGTAGCTATATCCTTTAATGGTAGGCTACAGTGTTTTAATTATATAATATGATGGATAGTGAATCTGGTTCTGAGTCAAAGTACTACTTTGACGTCACTGAGAAGCAGTGGTGGGTACTGCCACCTGGCCACTCCGAGTGGGTGGTCCTGCCTCTTGACGACGCCATTAATTTGGGTTTACATGATGCTGTTTTGGAGAGTCAGTGCACCTTTGTGGAGTCCACTGTTGATGAGTACAAGGCTGCAGTGTCCTCGGTTGATGAGTCTACGTTGGAAGTCTCTGGCACAGAGTGCCCAGTTGAGTCGGTTGATGATCAATGTGCAACGGTCCAAGACACTGCTGAGTCTTCTGCTAATCAGTCGTTGCCAGATACTGTATATGACGATATTATAAATCCTGAATCTCTGCCATCTATTCAATTTGGCAAATCCCTGGATTCATTTTTGATAGAGGGGTCATGTTCACCTGACGACGATTCAAGTCGTTCTGAGGTTCCTGACGGCGCTCCTCTTCGTTTTACTAAGACGCGTCTTGATCTTGGTGATAATTTGCCTGATACTTTAGTTCATTCTCAATCTGATGGTAAGGAGTACCCTGTTAATTGGGCCAACATGGATTCTAATTCGTCGGTTACTAATGACAGTAACGCTGAGATGCCAGCGCAAAGCTTTAGTGTGGCGGATCAGTTAAACAGTTTGATTGAGGACAGTTCCAATCGTCGTTCTAATGTTGCGTCATCACCTGATGTGATTAAGCACGAGTCATTTGTTCGTACTGCTGTACGTCAGGCTACTATGCGTCACGCGACTCGCAATGAGACGGGTGGTCTTGGTGATTACATTCGTGAGGTTGCTGCGGAGCGTGAGCGTATGCAGAAAGAGGGTATGTGTTCTATGTTATTATATATACTTTGCAGCGGCAGCTCCTGCTACGGAAGTGCCGTCCGGCGGACGTTACGAGCGTATGAAGGAGCGAGCTAGGACGTTGGCTGCGATATCTGTGACTCATGAGGACATTAGTGCTCGGAGCATGACCTCTGGTGAACATCGTCAAAGTATACTGCGTGACCTTCGTAATGACGGTATGTTGTGGTTAATGTGTTTTACACATTGCAGTGATTGGGAGTGAGATTGACTCTAACCCTGAGGGTGTTGCTTTTGACGTATCATCTGAATCTGAGGCAGATTCTGAATTGGTGCAGCAGGACAGTTTACAGCCCTTGATGTCGCAGCGTGTGTCCTTTCGTCGTGGTACTACATACTCTGGGTTTGATCCCTCTGGGTGATGTCACCGTTTCGTATATATCGCATGGCAGAAGGCTGGCTTATGTTGCGTCCATGTGTACAGCCACTTCGTTTCGCGGTGCTGCCAGGTCTGCTCTGTACTTTAGTGGTTTATACTTTGTTCGACACAGTATAATCCATTGTTGTTAATTATTTATATCTGTGTGTACTATATATAACTATGTCGCGTAGTAAGCGTCGTACTTTAGGTCTCTCTTCTCTCGAGTATGAGGAGGGTGTGATCCTTGAGCGAATATTTCAATTGGCTCACCGTAATCGGTGTGCAACATGTTTGTTGAAAGTGGGTGTATAAGTTGCTGATTACACATTTTTTGTAGAAACCGACATTTGTGGATCAGGACCGTCTGGAGTTGTTGTGTGACACTTGTGTTCGTCGCTGTCCGTACAAGCTTCACATTGGTCACGACCACATTTCTAAGGTGTTACTAGAGCGTTTGGAATCAGTTTACGATCGCAAATCAGGTCACCATCGCAGCGGTGGTCACAAATCTGAGCATAAGAAGCACGGTTCTCATCGGCGCAATCGTTCAATATCATCTTCTGATCGTGGCGCATCACCTCGTCGTGTAGAATCCCATCATAGACGTAGTGCCTATAGCAAGAAACATGTTAAATCATTTGAGAGTGCGACTACAGAAGAGAGTTTGGAGCGTTATGGTGGTAGATCAGGTTGGCCTGAGCACTCCGGTATGGTAACACCACCTACCAAGGGCCGCCAGAGATCAAAGCCGGGCTGTCCAGTTGACGAGGACTTATTCGACTCTCGTCAACATCGTTACTACCGTGATGATGACACCGGGGTCAGGTACCCTGGTAACGACCCTGTTGATACCTCGGGTCACTACATGCAACCTCACAGGGGCGATCATCGTTCTGAATATCGAAATGCACCATTCGTACCGCGGGAAGCTCCCAGGTTACACCGTGACCCCTATGGTTACGACATCCCCGTTGTTGACGACATGCCGGGTATGAACGGTATTATGATGAAGGGTTGCCCCGTTAGACAGGAGGAATCAATACAGGGTCCTGGAATGCCTGTTGGTAATCCTCGTGGTTACAGGGCGCCATTAGCGGACGTCCGCAAGCCTGCTGAGATTCCTCGTGGTGGATACCAGGTTGGCATTGATTACAAGATGCCACAGCGGTTACCTGCCGTTAGGGCTGAAGCTCCTTCATCTCGTGGAGTCCCTGGTAGCAATCCCTTTGCTTCCAGTATAGCTCGTGACTGCGGTTCAACATCAAGGCTTGACATGACATCTATGCGATTGGCGTTACCAGAATCTGGTTCTGTACCGGTTTCTAGGATTGGGTATGACAAGTACTCCCGGGTTTCATCTCAGCTTCCTGGCGTTTCATCTTACGGCGGGTTATATGACCGTCGTGGGCGACACTAGTGTGTCGTCTTAGAAATCTCGATTCATATTACACACTTATGTTTAATATAGTATTTCATGATGACAGTGTGTGATATATCTGTAGTTTTGGGTGCTGGGTTATTATCTTGTCCTAGTGAGTGTCCCTATTGGTCTCAGAGTGCTGTATGGAAGGGTGTTGGTGTTTGTACTACTAAGGATCGCTGTAGTGTCTATAACCCGTTACTATCATATGCTGACGAGCGTACTAAGGTGTGTCTACCTTGTTCTGTGTATGGTTGTTCTTCTTGTACTTATTCCAATTCGGTTGCATTCACAGATTCTGATTCCTTGGTTTTACCGGATATTTGTTTGAGGTGTGCTCCTGGTTATCGTATGCAAGATGGTGGTAATGGTTGTTACCTCGTTGAGAGTTCGTTATGGTCTCGTTCATTTTATGCTATCGTTGCTGCTGTCTTAGTATGTTTACTTGGTCTTGCTCTTCGTATGGCATTACGTCCATCTCAGTTAGAGGCTAACATTCGTCGTTATCGTGATGCTCTGAAGTCTCAAAAGATTGGCAATTGGTCTGATTCTTTAGCTTCTGGATTCTTTCGGTCACTGATCGATCTTTGTTCCGTTGACGTATCTGGTGTTGGCGTGATACTATATTTCCGTTTTTTAGTTTTTATGGGCGGTATTATATTCTTCATGCTTGTTATGACGATTGCTCACGCCCACATACCATGTTCTGATATGATTCGTTCTTTTAGTGCACCTTTTAGTTTGGACAAGCCTGGTGAGATGCTGGAGGCTCGCTCATGGTTAGACCTGTTTAAGCCAAAGGGCTATTTGGGACTAAAGGACCACTTACGTAACTTCAAGTACGTTGATGACGCCATTGAGTGGAGTGTAGGTCAGTATGCTGACGACACAGCTCGTGTGATGCGTGTGCTTTATCTTTGTGTTATGGGTTCAACTATAGTATTTGCTATATATCAGCGTGACTTTCTAAAGGAATACTTCCGTGAGCACGTTCGTACTCAGTATTTTACTTTAATGCTAGATCGTGTACCTCCGTTACATTCCTTGGAGGAATTTGTTCACGGTGCTACTGGTGTCCGTCCCAAGTCAGTTGCTGTTGTTTATGACCTTGGCGATCTTCCTGAGGGCATGGACAAGTTACTAGACGGCTTGGAAGAGGAGGGCGGCAGCGGTGGCGTATATGTTAACCTTGATATGTCAGATCAACATCGCTTGTTATTGCGTGACTTGCAGCCTAGCGGATCAGCCTTTGCTGTATTTAACTCCCGTCAGGATATGCACCGTGCGATGAAGACCTTGGAGCATAATGGCATTTGCGATTCCCGGATATGTGAGATAGAGCCTGAGGATGTGATGTGGTTTAACCTTCATGGTCCAGAGCTTCAGTTTGGCCACAGTCTTGGGGTGACATTCTGTATCTGCTTAGCTCAATTATTATGGACCTTTGTCTTCTTTTTACCTTATGCTGCTTATAAGTTACATTCTGATTCTACTGATTTTTTTGAATGTCTTTGGTTATCTTGGTTTGCTTCTATTGGCAATTCATTGGTTGGTACTGCTATTCAGGTTGGTACTTCCAGGATATCATTTGTCAATCGTGAGCATTCTGAATCCTACTTAATGTGGATCTCCGCATTTATGCAGTTGATCAATGTAGGTTGCAACTTGTTATTGGCCCATTTGGTTAACTACGGTGGTCGTTACAAGGTAGTATCTATGGTTAAGGACTACCTCCTTTACATGCGTACTCCTACATTTCGTGTTGGTGAGGAGGTTTCTATATCCCAAAGTCTCAATTCCTTTATGAAAGGCGTTTTGCTATCGATACCACTGATGACTTTTCTATGTATCTATTATGCCATGCCTATATTAAAGTTGTTATTCCTACTATCTGCTGACCTTGGCGAGACTGAAACTAGTCGTCTGGTTCGTGGTTCTAAATTTACTTTACCTGATCGTTACTGTACCTCTATTGTGTATCTAACATCTTGTTTATTATTACAATTTGTTATAGAGAGCAAGTTACAGGCTGTTACCTTATCATTATGTTTATTGGCTTCTTGTATTTTGCACTATGTTACTGATGGTTACTTGTTATTTTACAAGTGCAGGTCAACTCGCATTTCAGGTTTCGGTTCATTTTACAATGCTTTGCTTCTTTGGTCGTTACCTACGGGTTTACTTGCTATATGCCCCTCTTATTGGCGTTGGCGTGCTGCTAATGGTCGTTTATCTACTATTATCATTATTTTCTGTGCTCACATGTTATTTTACCATTGCTTTATGCGTCATGCTTATGGTAAACGTTGGCGTTTTGACGTTTCTGAGCATAACACTTCAAATTCAGATTACACTATGGGTAATCCTGTGTACACTCTTCGTCGATTGGTTCCATCTTAGTTACCGAAAATGGTAATTTATGGCCCTACCCCGCCAATGTGCGGGATCGTACTATTTTAACACTGGCATTAATATATTTGTCACAGTTGTTCATATGTATTGCTGGGCTTGAGTAGAACCCCTAACTTCACACTGCTTACTAGTTCTTCAAAAATTCGAGTGGCAAATCTCGTTTTTCTTTATGTTGCTTCATTAGTTTTACCATTTCATGTTGTTGCGGTTCGCTGAATTCATCAAATCGTTTTACCGATTCTATTTGTGTAGCATCTATTTTCGGGTGTCCTACTATAACGGTATCCCACCACCTTTCTTCTGTTTTTTCTATTGATATGATTAACCTGGTTCTATCTTCTACACTCCACATTGACTCATCTGCGTTAATTTGGTATGGGAATTCACCTTCTATAATAGTTTCATTGCCGATGTAAAGTATCATGCTATTTCGTTTAAGTTGTAAATTCACTTCCTTAGGTGCCAGATGTTCCTTGGTTACTATTTCAATGGTCAGATCCGTACCTGTTTGTGCCCAGCAGTATACGTTATTAACTCCTCCATTCCACGTATTAAGTGTGTATTTATTCGTAAGTAATTCCAGGGCAGTACCAGATACGTTTGGTACTTTCGGTAGGTCTTCATCTATGACACAAGGTTTTGGTTCTACACTTCTAGGTGCCTGTTCTGTGGACTGCGATATAACACTTGTTGGTCCCGGTAACTTTGTAGTGGGTGCCACTTTGTTATCAATATGCTTATTTCCCACTACATGTACCTTTTTCTTGGTCATTATAGATTCTTCCTGTTGCAAGAGATAAGGTTGATTTCTTTGTCGGTATATATCAAGGTACTTATCATTGATATGCATGATAAGTTCCTTGATATATCCCGGTTTGAACCCTCTTTGGTTAACTGTTTTATCTATTCCATACTTTTTCATTTGTTCATCGCTTATTTGTGTATGGTAGAAATCAGTTTGTGTGCACAGGAATCCAAAGAATGCATCTAGTAGTTCTTCTATATTATTGAAGTTCCTTGCTGCCATATGCATGACATTGTTGAATTCCTTCATCTTGTTTGGTATGATAGGATCAATGTCTAGACTATACAACTCCTCTTCACTAAATCAGGTAGTTTCCTGGTGAGTCGATATAAACAAGCCTAATCACTTAGGTCATGTCCTTCTGCCTGTGACTCTGCTACTGCTAAACTTTCCTCTACGGTTTCCTTCACCTTTCTGATATATTCAGTTCTATTTTCTTCGAACATAACTGCAGCTTCTCTGTTAGCTGGGCTTTTGTTGTTTGGATCTGTTAGTAGTGACTGTATAGAGGTCAGTATTGCGCATACGTCGAAAACCGGGCTCCACTCTCTGTCTAGTATATCCAGGCATATACTTCCGTCTTGGTATACGTTTGGGTGGTATACCCTCGTAATGAATTTGACTACTGGCGGCCTATGTGGGTAGTTGTTTGGGAATTTAAGTGAGAGTGTGAATATTCCTGATGGTGTTATTTCATTCTGTCCAGTACCTACCTCCTTCCCACTCTGTGTTTTCTGGTCCCAGTATTACTGCTTGCCACTGGAATATATCTCCTTCCACTGGGCTTGCGCATACTGTTTCTGGCAGTTCTTGCCTCAGCTTCCGCAGGTCCAGCAATAGTCTTTTTCTCTGGGTTAACTATTAAATCATGTTACACATGTTTTGAATGTGTTTTTATACGGACACTTACCGCTTCTGAGCTCATGTGTTGGTGTTATGTATTAGATAATGTGACTGTTGTACTTTATGTGTGGCAGTATACATTGTTATTGTATATTAAGATAATGGATTCCATTGTTTCTTCTGACCAGAAGCAGCTAGCTCGTGAGTTTTTGGATTTGGAGGAGCTTCATTCTCGGGAGGCTAGGTCTCGTGCTGTAGTACTTGAGATTCTTGGTGACATTCCTGATGCTGACGTCGCTCCTCCGAAGAATGTCTTATTCGTCTGCAAGTTGAATCCTGTGACTGAGGCTGATGACTTGAAGTTGATATTTTCGAGGTGTGTGATATGGCGTTAG
The DNA here is from genome assembly GCF_000165395.2 of Babesia bovis T2Bo. Lineage (NCBI taxonomy): Eukaryota > Apicomplexa > Aconoidasida > Piroplasmida > Babesiidae > Babesia > Babesia bovis. The sequence continues at coordinate 758,274 of NC_010575.1, forward strand.
CATATAGAGTGCCTTAGGTTTGGTCCTGTGGTTAGTTGTGATGTGATTCGTGACTACAAGACTGGGGACTCACTTCAGTATGCCTTTGTAGAATTTGAATCTGAAGACAGTTGCAATGACGCATACTTTCGTATGCAGAACGTTTTGATTGACGACCGTCGGTATGTTTGTTTTTGATAGTTCCATTTTCTGCAGGATCCATGTTGACTTTTGTCAATCTGTATCTGGTTTTTGGAAGCGCTTCAAGGATAATCAAAGATTCAGTCGTATTTCTAAGATGGCTGGATCCACTTCACATCGCAAGTCGCCTACAAGGCCAATATCGCGTGATATTCCAGGGGACAGGACTGTTGATCGATCAACAAGTGGCTCACCTGGTAGACATCAACGCTCACGTAGCACTTCAGAGGAACTAAAGCGTACTCGTTACCATCGGGATAGGTACCGACGTGTATCACCTGATCGCAGGCGTAGTCGTCGTGAGCGTTCCTTCAGTATATCACCTGATCGCAAGCGTACTCGCTATCGTCATCGTAGTAGCTCTTTTGACCCTAGTCCTCGAGGACGTAGGTCGGGTCGTTACCGCAGCAGATCTCGCAGCAAATCTCCTGGGCGCAAGCGCAGCCGTCATCGCCACGACCGTCGCAGTTAATTGGTTTTTGTACTATTAATATATATCGGAGTAGTTGGATGTATATATCTAACCTTAAGCGCGGGTATATAGTCCCATTGTAATTAAATCTAGAAATTACGATAGTATCTTAATTTTCGTTGTGCTCTCCTACTTTTATTCTATGTAATCTGTTTGTTTTGCGATAATATGGTTATTCTGTTGCATGAGTCCTGCTAGTTTAAACAGCCTGATATCTTCTGGTGTCGTCTGGTATTCATTGATCACTTTCCCTACAATCTCTTTCAAGCTCTCGACAATATCCTCTGGTAGTGTTGCATCGACTTTAATTTTCATATTTCCCGTATATGGCCCAGGTCCTTTATAAATGCACTTCATTCTGTATTTCAATTCATCTGGTGGTACTATTGCCTCGTTTTCGTTTATGGATACTGGCACTATTTCGCTATCTTGTGTTGCATCCTGATTCATGACACGTCTAGGTAACTTCCATCCTCGGAAGTCAACTTCATATTTTGGGTTATCCGATACTATATCCATTGACAACCTATCCATATCACTTTGTGGTATATCGTATAGCTGTAGATAGAGGTACCACCTCAGTAGCTTAATGGGTGTAACTTTAATACTCAGTGCATTTTGCATGATATCTATTAGTACCCTATGGCATAGATTCGGTATAACTTCAATGGCATTACATGCTCTCATCATGAGCATGTTTCCTACATTCTTGACTCCAGTGTACTTTGCCATCTTAATTGCCAGCAATATATCGTTAATATCCTCCAGTGAGAGCGTGTGCTTGAATATATTTAGTAGCTTGAGATATACTTCCCATGTTTCATCGTGTCTCACTCCTAGTTCAGCTGCCACTGTGAGTACAAATGTCAAAGTTTCCAGTGGGTAATCCAGTGCTTCTGCATTGAGTCCCTGTATCTGTATATATGAGTAATCCGTGATATCATGGAATATCTGTTGGAATATATGGCATAGTTGCTTTTTGTTGAGTCCAGTATTGAAATGTTTCAGCAAGGTCACTGCCTGTTTCAGTATCCTTGGTTTTGGTGATTTCATGGTTACAAACTGATCGTACATCCTAGATATAAAACCCTGGTTAATCTGTAGTCGTGCCTCCCTATCATTTCCAGATGTTGCTTCTTTGTACACTTCCATTATATCCAGCCACTGTTCAGCTTTTAGGTCCCACTTTGCTTGTATGATACTATCGTATGCTTGTAGTAGCATTTCATGTTCAATTTCTGTTTTTGGTCTAATTGTTCGTAACACTGCCATTGCAGTTGCTGAGTGTGGTTTGAATTGTGGCACTGCTATTTGTAGCTTCTTAACAAGATCTTGGTATTCCATGGTCATATCACACCAGCTCAGGCATTTCATGAGGCTGGTGATATAGTGGTGGTACCTTGACCTAACAGCTTGTATTTTCATTTGTCTATCCATTTTCAGGTACATTAAATCTTCCCACTGCATTGATATTAGATCTTCTTCATCATCCATTTCTTCTGTTGTTCTTCCATATTCCCATTTATCGGTGTCTACATCACTTTGTTTACAATGTGTCTCTATAGTCTTTATATTAGCCTTGTTAAGGAACGGGTCTCTCCATGGTTGTCTTAAATTGTATATAAGTTCTGGGTGTATAGGTTCCTCGGCAGTGTTACCACTATCTTCTGGTGACGCCGCGATCTTACCTTCTTGTGTAAGCTGCTCTAGCATACGCCCCGGTTCGTAGTGCAGTATATTTTGGTATCCGTGTGGAAACGTCGGTGAAACTTGTACCTGTCCCGGTTTTGGTATTTTCAGTTTAAGATAATCCCTTTTGTATATCTGCATGAACTTGTTCATGAATACCTTGTTGAGGCACTGTGGATGTTGTGCGAGCAGTGATAGGGTCCTTGCTGCAGTTTCAAAATCCATCCATGGTTTACTTTCGGGTTTCACTGCGATATTTCCCAGATCAATATCAACCATGCGCTCTATATGTGCTGCTACAGTTTGTATGAACTTGTAGAATACCTTCCTGGGTAGCGTGTGTATATATTCCAGGTTAATAGCAGTTGCTATAAGGTACTTCGGCCTCATTTCAGTCATTAACTTCAGTGTGAGTACTATAATGGCATCCACTATGCCCTGGATGCCATTTCGTACATTCCACGCTGACAGTGCTGCTGAGACTGTAGCTAGCAACACATCATCCACATGGCACATTCTGTGGGTTCCTATGCTTATATCCGTTATACCTAGTTTCAATCTTTGTATTTCCAATTCTAATCCATGTTCTATCGTTTCTAGCATTTTTTTCATTCGCTGTTCCTTGAATATATCTGATGCGTATGTTTTGATTAACTTTTGTGACCTTACTAATGCCACTACTGCATTTAGTATGTTAAATCGGTGCTTTAAACTTCCCATATTATCCATACTCCTTGGGAACTGCGCGTCCTTATCAAACTTTGGGAACCCCTGTGAGTTTGGGAATAGGAACATCATGAACCTATCGAATATCCCTGTTATTTCTGGTTGCGGTTCTCTATCAATTTTGTCAAATATATCAAATAGCTTGAGTACATCTTCTAGGCATTCCGCTTTATTGAGATACTCCAAGGTTTGTATATCCTCTGGGAGCATGAGGTAGTAGTGCAGGTATCCCTTGATAAACTCCGTATGATCCACTGTTTGTGACTGGATCTTATTTAGTGATTCCTGATCCCCGGGTACTACGTAGCCCAATTTTACATTGTTACCTGATATGTTATATTTAATTTCTAGTGTATCCTTTATACTAGACTCTGCCTTTTTCATTTGCTTGTACTTGTCCCATGGGTTATATGGGTTCAGTGCCAGCAACATCTCAAGTTGCCGTTGTCTATCCTTGGATTTAAGCTCTAACTCCCACTGGTTGTTTGACATGTCTATATTGAGTACGACAGACTTTATGTCGGATGTAACCTCACTGGTCACTCCATCTATATTACTCAGCAGCCTATCTACTCGTATGGATTCTAATCTAGATTCAAGTTCATGTGCATCCTTTTGTTTATCACTGGATAGTATCCTATCCTCTATAGTACTTGGTACGTCTTGAACTAATCCTTTGGTAGTACTTGGTGCTCCCATATGCTGGGTATGATACAGTGGCGTTCGTCCCCAAGATTTGTATACATTCGGGTCATTGTACAATTCATCTGGTGTACCCGTAATCGGGTACTTGTATCCACATGATTCTTCTTTTTTCAGGGCTTTGAGGCATTTTTCAGTTACTTTCATTTCGTCCATGTTACTTTGTGCTCCAAAGAGCGGTGCCACTTCGTGTAGTCCTGCCTTTATCAATTTAAGGTATATTCCCAGCAATTCTTGTGGCGATGAGGGATCCTCCGTTTCCTTTTGTGGTTCGTTTAATGACTCTATAATCTCATCGTGGGTAAGTCCTCTTGTTTCTCCAGGCAATCTGTTTGGCACTTTCGTGTACATTTCATCTATGCTTTCCCTTACAAATTGATATTTCTCTCTATCTTCTTCTGACGTAGACTCTGCCAGTGCCATTGTATCTTCATAGAACTGCTCCAACTGTTTGGCTTGATCCTTCATTTCTGTTCCTTTGATTCTTATTTTCGGTCTTTTTTGTGTACTTTTCAGTTTATGATTATATCCTTTATCCAATGTCATTTCGTCACCAAATGACTTTTGCTTTGGTAACTCTCCTTGGTTAGTTTCATTTGGCTGTGCTCCTAGTTCGCCAATGTACCTATATGGTGTATAGCACAGGTTCACAGATCCGGGTCCTATGTCAACCAGTGGTAGCCCAGTTTCATTGGTACTGTACTTACTCCCGTGAACTGTAAAGCTCACTATTGCTCGATCTACCGCAGTATCAAGTTTAGGCTTCCTTCCGTAGAGTGAGTCGATATCTCTACCACGTCCTGTTATGAATGCGATATATTTTGGTCTTGGTGTAGTTGATACGTGTATATACCGTGCATCGTGCTTCTTGAGGTATATGCAATCACAGTGCCACGTACTGCCATTGTGGTAAAACTTGTAAATGGCAAACAGGATGTAGTAGAACAAAGCCCCTGTCATACTGGATTGTACTCTACGTTATGCGTTCCATTGAGGGACTGGCATACCATTCAGTCGGTTTAAAGCCCTATTTAATACTTCGGTCCCACGGTAATCTCATCGTGCCTCTATAGCAGGGAAACACTTTACTAGTGCATATACGTAGGACCCATAGAAGGCATAACACTCTTGTGTCTACATTGTCAATTTCATACCGTTATTCATACCACTGTCCATGGTGTCTACATAAGATTCCATGTGAATCCGAAAGATGTCTGTTCTAATGGATCTATGTAATCAATAAACTAGTTCCTAGGTGCTATATATCACATGTGTACCACTATATGTGATGTCCAGGCCTCACTTGGTACTGGGCATCATGGATGAATAATTACATTCTATTTATATTATATTATTTTTGCGGTACGTTTTCCCGTGTTACTATCTGCATTGCTTTGTTAGTGTGTAATAGCTGCATGATTTGTGTTGATGGGAGTTATAACCCGGGGTTTTGACGCGTAAACTGGGTATGTAATTCATGTTCATTCTGCTTTACATAGTATCTGGATATGATATTGGTTCATGTGTTACTCTTACCTGTTCTGCTGATGTATGTACCCTTTTCGAGTTGGAACAAGCTGCACAGCCAATCAAGTCCCTCGTGGATACCTTCTCCGGTTGCTGCAGAGCAGGCGTAAATACGTCTGGGTGGGATGTAGATTTGTATATATAGACTTACACATGTCTGTCTCTTATTTTATCAAGACCCAGGGCATCGTGTGCTTCTTCGAGGAATATGAAGGAGTGCTTATCGCACTTGTTGAGTAGTATGAGTAGGTTTGGTGCTCCTGCTGTTTGTTCAAGTTGCTGTTTGAGGTACTCTTTGGCTTCCGCTAGTTTTTCGGGTATTGATCCATCTACTATGTATACGAGTGCTCTTGCTACTTCTCCTTCATTGGCGATTTCCTTTTGTACTGATGTTTCCGATAGCCACAGTACCATTTTAACTTTCCTGTGGGTTACCCATTGCATGTCGTTATCCACTGCGTGATATGAGTCGTGTCGTAAATGTACTTACCTTCACCTTCCTTGGATTTCAGTGAAGGCACTCCTGTGGTTAAAAATCTGACTACAGAGCTTTTTCCTGAGTCTGGTAGCCCGAAAAATCGTACTTGCAAAATTGGTGTCGGTGCTGTGACTCCGGTGTCCCTTTTACGACACGATAAGGAGCCGCCCATGTTTGCGAGTTTTACTATTTTTCCTCGCAGTTTATATATGTTTTTGTTATTTTTGTGGCACCTGATGGTATTACCGTTACGAATGGTTTATAATCGTCTCCGTTGGCGAAGCGCATTGTTTCGTTAGGAGTACTACGCCGACCACGAAGTGGCTGTTTTCCATGTTGCCGTATATAGCCTGGTTAACGATTCTCTAGACTATATCAACTATATTCATTATTATCTAAGGTAAATTAGATGCCACTGTAGCGAATTTAGTAGCCCTGTCTAATATTTATGTGTGACATTACTCAGGGTGTTCTAAAGGCACATTTATTAACTTGGTTTTCCATGATACTATAGATAGTCTATTTTCCCGGATCAGTGTTTAATGAATCTCTAGTTTACGTATATAATCTTTCCATCAAATGTGTAGTTGCGCCGCGTCGTTACCGGAGGTGGTTACTGATTCACACATATTTATCTATGTGCATAATTCGTGAAACTCATTTAATGCTAGTTATACTCATTCAATACAAGTTAATTTCTGTAACCGGAATCTATACTTCCATATACCACGCGTCGCGGTAATACCGAAGTCACCAATTAGATGTGCGGGGTACTACCTATATCTTTATAGTTGCGAAATAATATTATTACCGTGATTAGATAATGTATGATTCCGTACTGATTGACGTGATGCGCACCACTCTGCAACGGTGTCCGCGAGACACACATTACGGGAGTTTCATTTGGTAACATACGTGTTTTTTGTTATGTAATCATTCTGGTGTCATTGGGTAATGATTATACATATTTGTACATTAATTTTTTTGTGTCGTTGATTTTAATTCGTATTTAGCATGTCCCGGATCTATGCCGTGTCTATAATTGGATATTAGTTACGTGATTGCTTATATACGCTTACACCTGGGCACAAAACACGTTTTTTTATGATTAATATGCACTATGTTTTTGCGTGGCATGTTAGTGTTTCACCTGTTGCCTGCATTGTAAATCTGTAGTATTATCCATTTGGCAAGTGTTTAATATTATATCGTAGATGTCGGTATATACTCTACATAACATCGTCGGAGTACTGATGTTTATATAACACTGCGTCAATTGTGGCGGTGGATTTATATGCCATGATGGCTTCGAGTGGCCCTGGCAATGTTCCCGATGTGGTGGAGCCAACCAGCGGCGATTGCTGTGTACCTAACTCTTCTGACGGTGACGTTCATATGGGAGATGGTGTTCGAGGTGAGCACGACATCGCCACTAGCGCGGCCGGTGGCGATGTTGTAGACAGCAACGATGAACATACATCTCGTGTTGTTGATGACGCCCTGCAGCTGCCGGGCACATTGGATATAAAGGGCTCCTGTGAGAGTGTTAAAATATCTTCATCCTCCGATGTCTCCATTAACGAGGGTCGTACTACGATGGGTATATTCATTGTTATGGCATTATTACAGTGTTTTGTGAATTACGACATGGGTGCTTTAACGGTGATGTTACCATGGATACAGGAGCCTTATCAATTATCTACTACGGACCTTGGTACTATGGGTTCCTTACCCTACATCGGATTGATTTTCATGACCCCCTTTATCGGTATTATATTTACATTGTTTCAAGCTCGTTGGATCATTTTACTTGGTCTGATACTGAACATCCTCTCGTTATCCCTATTTGCGTTAGCTTATAACAAGGCAATGTTCTTTATAGCTCGCTTCCTTATTGGTGCAACCCAATCCTTTTTCATTGTGTATGCACCAGTTTGGATTGCGTGCTTCGCTCCTAAGGTGCGGAAGAACTTGTGGATGGCCCTTATGCAAGGTTCCATTGTCGGGGGTTTTATGTTTGGTTACCTTTGCACAGCTCTCATATCCATTGCTGACAACACTTACTGGCGTACCAGTATTTTCACCCAGATGGCTGCTTTGCTGATCCTGGTTTACGTTTTTATGCGTATGCCTAAGGAATTCATTAACCTGCCATGTAGCAATGAGGCACATAGTGGTGAAGTTTCTGGTTACTGCGGAACGGTCGTTCCCTTGTCGCCCCAAACGAGTTTGGAATGCCGTGTACCACTCAAGTCAGCTTCCAGCAACGACAGTTCTCGCTCTGCTGCACGCTATACTACAAACTGTGTATTCAACTCGTGTGCCAAATGCAGTTCGCGCAGCTTTGACAACCAGGAAACTCAGGACTCTATGCGCGGCCGCGTTGTTTCGTATGACATATCATCGTTGGGTCCCTCTGAGAACCGTTCTTTACGCGGTCACCACAGTACCATGTCGCATATAAACTACTACACGACACAGAAGATGGACATGTTACGTATTCCCAGCGTTAAGCAGAGTTTGAACTCTCTGGAGTGGATGCGCACATATCACTTTGCCACTACTAAGTTGAGTGACCTTGCTGAGGAACCCGAGGAAAAGATGGGATTATGGCAAAGTTTCTTCACTATCATTCGCGATCCATATTTTTGTTTCTCCACGCTTGTTATTTCTACTATATTCTATATACTATCGGGTATCCAATTCTGGACTACTAAGATTGCTGTCAGTGTCTACCGCATGAGCCACACGTTGATCTATACGCTCTTCATCGCCACTTCAATTACTGCTCCCTTTGTGGGTGTCATTGGCGGGTCTTGGATAATCGACTTGATTGGTGTGAAGTACCCCGGCAAGCCTGTGATAGTCCACTGGGTAATTCTTTCTTGGACTGTGGTTGCGCTTTTGGCTGGTATATCCGCCATGGTATGGCGCAACTTCTATAACCTGGTGGGTTGCATCTGGCTGATTCTATTCTTCGGTGGTGGGATGTTACCTCCACTGACGCTGATCACTATCTCCAACGTCTCCGAGCGTCTGAAGCCCATGGCATCCAGTGTATGTATGTGCGTGTACCATATACTGGGCTATGTTGCTGGAACGGCGTTACCGGGTGTTGTGATCGACCTTACTGGTGACGAGTCCACTGCCATCTATGCTACCTACCTCCCAGCCATCCTGGGTACAGTAGGCGCCGCGGCAAACGTCATTGCCTGCTATCGTATATCGGCATCGTCTGAAGAGAGCACTAGCGAGGACAATGCTGTCTAATATAATGTCTATAGTTATTCACTGAATCACCAGATGTGTAGCGACACACCTTGGGGGTACCGTGTTGAATCACTTACAATGGAGGCACCATCTGAAAGTAACGTGCCTCCGGTATCGGATTCCGATAGTGATGTGCCTATACGGCGGCCACGGCGTCAACTTGACCTCGTGGCCGCGCGTTGCACTCGGGAAACTCAAACTGGAAACGCTAATAACGTAGACACAGGTCGCAATAAACAACGAAACAAGAATGTGGATACCTCATTAGTGGCTATATCAATTGAATGTGCCCAGCGGTCAATCGATAGCCTAGAGCCACTTCTAGACAAGGAGCTGCTTCTCATAACAAGCTATCTGTCCAAGAAACTGGTAACCCTAGAAAGTAGTGACGAAGTCATTTCTAAGTTATATCGTGCCTTGGAGCGTCTGGGTAACTTGGAATCATCGATCCGGAGCATAGATTCTGAGGTCGGCCAATATCTGGATCAGCTTATAGCTCGTTTAGGTGTATTGGCCGATGGCCAATCGATCTATAATAGGTCCAAGGATGACACTGACTTCGACAAGCATCGCAAACGTGTATCATGGATAGCAGCGAACTATCTTTGCCGCAAGGGTTTCACGACAACTGCGGAAGAGCATATGAGGCACGAATCACTTGAAGGCCTTGTGGACCTGGATGTTTACATACAGTGGGACAAGATTCGCACGGACCTTCGTGGCCGTCGGTTGGGTTCAGCTATAGAGTGGGCCCGTGCCAACAAGACATACCTAGAAAAACTTGATTCCAGGTTCCTGGTGAATCTCAGGGTACAGGAGGCCATAGAGCTGATTAGGCGTTATGACATAACTGGTGTAACTGCCATTGCACGTTCATTTGACAAGGCTGATCGTGACCGATGTGACGACATTGGGAAACTGTTCGCGGCTTTGGTGATGATGCAATCCACCAAGCCGGAAGTTCCCAATGTCGATCCTGGTAACGACTCCTTAGGCGCACCAGTGGACCAAGGCAAGGAACCCAGGTACTGCTGTTTGTACTGCACAACAGCTACTGATGTATGCGAGCTATGTGGGCGGTACGCCGACCTCTTTAGTGACGACCGCTGGGATAACTTATGCCAGGAGTTTGACAGTGTATCTGCTGCAGTCTACGGCCTGAACAAGCGGCCGCTGCTGGAGAGTTTAGTACACACTGGTTTATGTGCCATCAAGACCGCCGGGTGTAAGGATCAGCGGAATAGTACCTGCCCAGCGTGTTTACCTGACCTCCAGGAATATGTCAACCAGATACCCTCAACCACCAAGTTGGATTCCGTGCTGATATGCCCGGTAACCGGCGAGCTCATGGACTACGATAACCTACCATTCACCAGCCCCGGTGGATGCGTGATATCAGATCGCGGGCTACGCGTATTGGAGCATACCGGTGAAGAGGGGCACATTATATGCCCGCGCACTGAAGACCGCATCTCCCGTGAGGAGTGCCAGAAGGTGTTTGTTACCTAGTTATCGCATGGGTGTTTCAAGTTCCTAGCGGCAGAAACTTGCCCTAGGGTATCCTAAAAACTAGTTACACTAATATCAAGAGATGACTATCTAAGTCTAAAGGTACTAAAGACATTTTATCAGTCCAATACCCGGATTCCATGGGAAATTAGAGGTATCTCTAAAGACTCACTGGACCATGTGTAGTCCCTTGGCTTAGGTGACTGTAACCAATCCTAAAATGATTACGTAAAACAATTCATAGATACATGCAGATGTGTCTTGTAATAGATTTACTGGGTACCGTATGACTCGGGTTACGATAGGGTGTATGTGTCGCGACACTATACTGGCAACCCAAGGTGTACCAGTATTAAGCATCGTGGTTCGAAACTTTGTCCATGCAATTTTGCAGCCAGTTAAATTAACTACCACGTGGCTTACAGGGCGTAGCCACCGCACGTAGTGCGTTACTATAGGGAGCATTCGTCTGGAGCCTGTACACAATGGCGTTCGGTAAGCGTCAAGGAAGGCCATCGCTAGGCGATCGCGTGATCAAGCTGCTGCGCCTTAACAGTGGCGAAAGCCGTATATATGCAGGTTTCTTTCTAGCACTCATTTTTCTGTATATGTTTTTCTCGGACGGTAACTTTTCGTTTTTGCTCACGCTCTCGTCACTTCTCAGTTGCTTGAGTTTCATGGTGGTGACATACTGCATCGAGTCTGGCAAATCATGTAAAGGCATATCTCTGCAGACCATGTTCTGCTACGTGGTACTGCTATTCTCTAGGTTAATGGCCATAGTGCCTTATTATGGGTATGTTGCATAATTCTAGTAACACCTTATGTTTGGTTATAACGTTATTACAGCTACCTTCCTGCGGACGCTAGTGGAGACTTTCTGTATCAGTCTTCCGAATTCGTTGCCTGCTGTTTCGCGGCCTACATCGTATACCTCTGCGCCGTAAAGTACAAAAACACGTACGAAAAGGAACTTGACACAATGTCAGCGGCCTATATACTGATACCCAGCTTTGTCATGGCAATGATATTGCACCCATCACTCAACCGTAGCAAGTTCGGTGACACTGCGTGGGCCTTCGCGCTCTATGTCGAGACGTTCTGCGTACTGCCTCAGCTGATCATGTTCCAGGCATCGGACCGCGCCAACACTTCTACGGTTCACTTTACCGCCGCGCAGTCATCTGCCAAGATACTGGGCTTCATATTCTGGATTTCTACCTACAAGGAGTTGAATGCCAGGGGTAACATACTGACACACTACGTTGGACACTGCGTGATATTCACGCAGTTCCTGCAGATTCTCATTGTTGCCGACTTCTTCTTCCACTATATGCAGTGTATCACGCGCGGTATCCCGGTTGAACTCATTATGGCCGAGGATGTGTAGCCCTACGTGGCAAACATCGTAACCTCTATAACGATTAGATGTAATCCCGATGCTTATTTTTGCGTGTTTAGTGGTGTTCAGGGCGTTGTTGCAGGTAGCTGTAAGGCGCGTGGCACCTATTATACCGTTCCTTGTGACGCGCAACTCGCGCGACGTCCTGGAGTATATCGCCCTGCGGGATATCGGCTACTTACACAAGTATGAAGCTGGTAATTCATTTATATACTCACTGGTGTACTGGCTGTCATCAAAGGTACCTAATGTGGACACCCTGGACTTAACGCGAATCGTTATATACCTAACTGACATTGTCTCCGCATGGTTCTGGTACATGACATTACGTTTACTGCCAGATTCTAATCTCGATAAGAACAAGCATGCAGAAGGCTATGGCTTTGTAGGTCGATGTTATGTCTAATCACTTTTTAGCAGACTAAGCTGCCATGGCTCATAGCTGGACTGCATCTGCTGAATCCCATATCGGTATGTACTACAATGTCACCGTGACTTATCCCCCAGGTAATCTATAATGAAGCTGCTAATCCCGATGGAGTGGGTTACTTCTGGGTATCATTTGCCGTGTTGGCTGCGGTGCTACTGAACGCCCTCAAGAGGCCCAGCCTACTGGCGTACGTGTTGTACCAGGTAGCCGCCACAGGGCTACTGGTGAACAACTCGTTCAAGATGTATGCGGTACTGCCGGTATTGACCATGTTGGCCGTGCACGTACGGTTTAGATTCAGCCACAAGCGTTCAGTGACGTACAGTGACCTCTGCCAAATGTGCAGATACATTGTACCGCACATGGTGGTTACACTGCTGCTGGCACTGTGCTACTATAGCCTCAGCGGACTGGGTGAGGTAGGTACCAGACGTTGCTCCTTAAACTCACACAGCTAAAACGACACCTGGTTGATCAATACACTGGACGCGGTACCGGGATTGACTACTCACTCTACTGGTACATCCACCGGGTGGTGCCGGGAGTGTTCATAGCTGGTAACATATTCAAGTTACACGTAAGTTAGACTGGACAAAATGGTCATATGCATACAGATGATGCTGTTTTGCCTGCCGATGCCGCTGATGGTGGTATTGCGGCATAGGCCCCTGGAGGCCGTCATCATTGCAACCGTTATCAACATCGTGCAATCGCCCAGCCTATCGTTGCTGGGATTGTGGTACATCGTGTCATTGCTTGCACTGCACTACCCACTCATGGACAAGGCATTCGGGTTCACTAAGATGGTACGTCACAAATATACTCCAGCATAATGTCCAGGCCACCGTGATGTTTGGAGCCATGATATTCTCAGTGGTGGCCTATGTAGTTTGGGTTGGCAGGTATATAGCCAACCCAAACTACTTCTTCGCGCCTCAGCTGGCCATACTGGCCACATTATGTAAGTGGAACTGTGTAGAGATGCACTACTTACAGGCATGGTACTGGAAGACTATACGTGCGCCACAACGCAACTGGCCAACTCAGCGATGGCACATGAAAAGAAACATTAGATGCCGTGGATAGATAATATAATTGTACCACTAAACCTATAACATTGTTACATTAGCTAGGGTACTAAACAGTATATAGCAGTGTGTGGCTGCAGGAAGGCTGGATTCCAACAGCTACACATTGCAGTATAGTATACACAGAACGTCATAACATGGCAGATGCAGTCAGGGAGTTCCGTGAGGCCGCACGGTGTGTAATGGAATGCTGGTAATGTAGTTTCCCAAACGCCACAAATGTGCAGGACTGCCCTGAACCTAGCAGTGGAGAACAATTGGGGAGGTGATAACTCAAGTGGAAAGAAAGATGAACTGATAAACCTAGTGATTGACTTCTGCTTGTCTAGTAAGTACCAGTACCACGTATAACATCACATAGAAAATGATCTGTACCCATATGAAGTAGAAGATTTACTATTCGAACGTATGCAGACCATGTTCTGCGTTGACATAGAAGATGAAAGTGAAGTAGGTAACGTACGGCGAGTATATAAACTACAGGTCGAAGTAGCAGCACTACTAGCAAGGCTACACCAGTCCTGCAAAGCAGGAGATATCGCATACGCACATGAACTGCGCCAAAACCTAACGAAATGTGATAATGCACAGTGTAAGGGAAGGGATAATATACAGGAACTATCTGAATCTGAGGAAGATACAGAATCACTAGACGTGAGTAGGATAAGGCAACCCAAGACAGAGCTACTAGAAGATGGTTGGACACGAGTACTATAATGTGGAGATATTTAATACTTAGTCTAGACACATCTTAGCACGCTTAGCAGCCTCGGTCTTGCCCTGCTTGATGTAACGTAGCTTGCGAATGCCCTTAGTACGCTCCTTAGAAGCAGCTGCTTGACGCTCTTCCTCCAGGCGCAGCTTGGCCTTATGTAACTGGCGCTCAGAAGCACGCTTCTCCAAACGACTCTTACGAATTGTCAGCAGGCGCTGCATCACATTGGCAACTGAGCGCTCGTACTCAGAGTGGCCCAAGGTAATACCGGAGTCTTCCTGCTCGTAGACCTTAGGCCTAGAGCTAAATGGAAGGTTGTCAATAATCTTCTTGGGGACTTTAATGGGATTGAACTTGCGTTCAGGACGTTTAAGCAGTTCTTTTGGCTCATAGACTGAATCCGGATTAATACCAATATCAGTACGCAGTTCAGCAATAGTACGAACACGACGGAACGATGACCAATCAACCATAGGGTTGAAAAACTGACGAGTAGGTACTGAGACAAACGCCTTGAGCAACACAATGTCTGACATTAATATCTTATCCTCGAAAGTAGCCCTAAATGCACCATTCTTACCAACAGGTTTCTTTATCTCACCACGGATTCCAGATGCCGTGACCAAACGGGAGCCCAAGCACTTTATAACCTCTAGTTCAGAGGTGAACATGTCCTTGATAAACGCTGTATGCTTAAGAATCTTGTAGGGGTAGCCCTGGACCTTCAACTTCTTCTTTATCGAAAAGTCCTGGTTGGTGCCAACAACCACGCCAGTAGCGGAAATGCGATAGTGAGGAACACGAGACCAGTCCTTCACAGCAACGACACCGAGACTGGGAGCTGCTAGGGGAGCATATATATTAGCAATGCAGTGCATATGCTCAGGAGTGTACTTGAGCATCTTTATCCTGGTGTTGTTGCGCTCGTCCATGCAATATACTGGTAATGACTGGAATCGACGCCAACCAATCGAAAACAGTAGTGGGTCATTAGTCTTCAAAATACGAGGCGCCCACCGGTGCTTGCGTAGTTTCAACTGTAAGTAACCGGTAGATTGCTCGCCAGATTGTAAACCACCAATGATAATAGGGTGGCCCCGATTATCAGATCGGTGCTGGAAAAAATCCTCAGGTAGCCCACTTACAGCGATACGTACAAACTGGCCAACATTGCCATTAGTAGACAACGCAAGCGCTTCATTGTACAAGCGCTTCTGCTCAGCCTCCTCTATACGAGCGACCTTCTCATTCTCTAGGTCGGGAATTGCAACCTCCTCAACGGGCTCGTCATATGCGTCCGTGAAATTCTGAAAGCACGTTGCACGCAATTCCGCAAGGTCGTCCTCAGTCCAGTCGAGGTTGAACTTGTCATCAGGGAGCTTCGCAAAGTCGTTGAATAGAGTGTCGGTTGTCACCTCATCACAGTAGACCTTGGAGCCAACCTCGTCAGTAAGGCGTTCCAATGCCTCGCGCATGGCGACGCCAGAAGACTCGTCGTCAGAAGTTACCTCGTCACTTTCCGAAGCTGTGTCCACGGGGTCCGCCTCACGGGGATATGCATCCAGGTCAGAGTCCGAGTCATCTCCACCTGAGCCCACAGTGCTAAACTTGAATTTCCGAATCTGAGTGCGCAAAGCGTTTTCATTGCGCTGGAGCTCACGAACCATCTTGACTGACTCAGATTGGATGGGTCCCTCACCAGGAGTCTCAGTAAAATGCTCCTTAGCACGAGAAAGCTCAATGTACATGGCGTCATCGTCAACCATGATGTTGCCAACCTCACACTCGGGAGCGTATATGTTGCGATTCTTGTCCTTCAATGTACGGCCCCTATATTATATATATACCATACCAAAAACATACTCTGTCTGGACAGGACATGGATCTTGCATATTAGTTATAGAATCAGGGATGAAGTCACCAATACCAGGAATGTGAATGGCCTGATTGTTAACTATTCGAGAACCATATACATAACCGTAGAAAGCAGCTTTAACACTTGACCCAGAGTCATCAGTAACAGAGGATAGTAACTCATGACGAAGACTCACACAGTAAAAGTGAGTTTGACGCCATGAAATGTTGGTAGGCTTCTGCGATGCAATAGCACGAGCTAGGTTAAGGATGTCGTTACTCTTGTAACGACCGTACTTCAAACCACTAAGATATACCATCTTAGCACCGTCATATATCTCAGACCAAAATCGATTCTTAAGGCGTTTCTTAACCTTACGCAAAGTACTATTATCAGGGAATCCCTCAAGGTGATTGACCACAGCACAAACACGAGGAAAACCGTGAGTCTGCATAATGTTCAAGAACTCCAACGTCTCCATCTCGTAGCTGAGGTATATATCAATCACATAATTAACCTACCCAACACTGCCATCGATCATTACCAGCACTAGATCGGCAATCTTGCAGCAGTCTAGCATGTCAACAACAGAACTGCCACATTCTATAAGCGTAAGACGACGAGTACTGGAAGACACCAATGTAATGGGACCCTTAATGTCACCCACATTGCGCTTAGAATAGTGCTTACAAAGAGATTGGATTAAAGTTGACTTGCCAACGCCAGAAGGACCCTGAACTACCACAACAAAAGGTGGTGGTACCTCAGCAGACTTGAATATACGAGGACGCCGAAGACGACGCTCAGCAACGTCACAAGCATGTTGAACACGACGGTGAACTGCATTGCGACCACCACTAAAACTAAAGGCCTTAGGATTGTGACGTTTCTGAGGCTCAGTAATGCCCTTGCGCTCAAGGTCCTTCTTCTTCTTCTTAGCCTCCTTTATACGAGAGTTGCTACGCTTGTGAGACCGATGTTTCACATCGCCAGCCAAAGCGTCCATTGCGATATAAAATAAATAACACAATTGGGTAAAAGAGAAAAACTACCACATAATACCAGGGGGTATTAGAAAAACCATAAAATCTGTACACAGGAATCTATCTAGCCATAGATAATAACACTGGTAATATAAACTGTTAATGTGTAGAATTAGTATATCTTGGGAGTTGATGCTACTATGCAACTGCTGTACCACTAAGGCGATATGATTAACGGGGCCTCGGAAATAACTAATAATATATAAATTATAAACAAGGGTCAAAGCTAGGGGCCCAGCCACCGAAGCAATGTACAACACCAGGCGATCGTGAGTATTATACCCAGTGTGTATACCCAAACTATACCAAGGCAGTGTGTATACTCTTCAAGGCAGAGTCAATGTCATTAGATATGCTGCTCATCAAGCTGTTCTTGACGTCATTACCAACCTCAGATAAACCACCAACCACAGTGTCGGTAATAGAGGGATACTCGTGCTGATCACGCTCAATCTGCTCCTCCAACTCGTCGGTTACATCCTGGTGGTGACGCTCGTGCTTGTTGCGATCCTTGCTACCGGAGTGCTTGAACATTGATTTCCTCTCATGCTCATCGCCAGAGTCATCATTATCATGGTCGCGCTTCTGTTTCTTAGATTTTGAACGCTTGAACAAACCAAACTTGCGCTTCTTGCCCTTCTTGGGGGTGTCTTCGTCGTCCTCGTCCTTTTTGCCCTTACCACGTAATTTAGAAAATACACCACGCTTCTTCTTTTTACTACCAGATTTTTTAGTAGAATTGCTGCCGCCTTTGGACTTGCTCTTCTTGCGGAATGACCACTGCAGAAGCGATGGCTGCACATCATCCAAGTGAGGACGCAGACCAAAGCAACATTGGACACACGCCAAAAGGAAACATGCTAATAATAGGCGAAGCGCCTTCATCTTTAATAAATAAGACACATGGATTAAACGAGATAACACATATAAAGCACCCAGTGGCACACACAACTACAGATGTCTACACATTAAAAACATGTGTAATCAACATAGTCACTGCGATGGTATAACCAAAGAACCCATGTCTATAGGTTGGGTTAACAACTCCAGCGCATGACTGCTGGAAAAACTGCCGTCCATACCAGAAACCTCCGCAGGAGGTACGTAATCAATGGGTGTAGAAAGCTCCATGAGTAACATCGTATTTATAGGATTAGAAAAGGCCTCAACGGGAGCACGTAATGTACTAGGAGCTACTGTTTGAGGCTGACGGCGAGATTGACGTTTAGGCACATAGTCACCCTCATCCACATAAGGCGTACCACGCTTAGTATATCCACGACCAGTACTGCCCTTTAAGTAGTCATCACGTAATTTACGTAACTGCTGGTCACCCTGAGGTAGCTTTTGTAAAGTAGAATCACTCTCTAAATCAGTATAAGCCAATGGCTCTGAGCTGCTATCCTTTATGGGCACAGATAGCATAGATAATGGCTGTAAAAATGTATCCAAAGGCAGCGTACTTTGTCTTAGCTTCTCTTCTAGGCGACAATGCACTTTAGGGATCACTTTAGATTCACGCTCACCGAAAACAGATAGAACTCCACCCAAGTCCTCATGGGTCATACATGATAAGGCGGTGCTGTCGTCAGGGACAGAATGGGTAGGTAATGGGTCAACGGGGAATTCTGGAGGTTTAGGGTTCACAACAGTTCGTTTGGATCGACCGGGAAGTAAACCACTGAAAGAAGGCACCTGTAAAGCCAATTTGGGAAATACAGATGCTAGGATGGAGACAGGGACACGAGATATATCAGTATCCTCAAAGGAATCAACAGTAGAAGCATCATGGTCCTGAGATGGCCAGTTTGTCTTCATGGCATAACCAATAGATAAAACACCATCAACACGAGGCATGTTTTCCTCCTTCAACAGATCATCCTCAGGACGTAAAAAGTCATTAGGATCCATACCAACGGCAGTAGTTAGACCCATAACAGCACTGGAGGGGTTATCCTCAACCATCAAGACGTCATGAGGCAACTCAGTAGCCAATAAGCTGTTCTTGTCCAATGAATGGATTGTAACACGATTGAATAATGGGTGTTTCCGGTTACCAGAAAATAGCATCTCAACCACCTCGTGGTCCATAAAACGCTCACCACGACCACGATGACCTACCACCGGACGAATGGGTAGTATCAACTTCTCCTCAACAACAGGAACCTCAGGTGCAGGCTCAGGTAAAGCAGCCAAAGATGTGTCAAGACTAACCTCAGGAAACACCTCCTCAGGAACGTCACAAGAACTGCGATGAGGATCCCAGACGTTTAATGAACATACCCATAAATCGGGTAGCTGGTCTGTATTAACACTAGCAGGAAGACGACGCCACTTCTTGCAACTCTCACACTGAGCCCAGTTCTCAACAGTAGTCACGGGAGTGGGACTTGGCTCAGGTTCAGTGACAACTGAACGGGCTGACCTGCTGACCTTAGAATCACCACGACGAGATTGACGACCGCCACGACCTGATCCACGAGCACGAGCAGGTGATACAGAACGAGAAGTACCACGAACTGGTGATAAAGAACGACGATTTAGATCACCATCAGATTCATGACGAACACTACCAGGAACTGATATACCATGAGGAGATGAATCACTAGTCAAACCAGAGTGATAGATATCATCCGGAATAGAGCCAAATAAACCAGATTGAGATAATATGGAAACCTCAGGGATATAGAGCTCAGCAAGCACACTCAAAGGACTCGATATCACAGCTCCAGATGAAGACTTCAATGCACAGGATCTTGAAAAGGTACCAGATTGCGATAGTTGGTTGTAACAACAACGGTCTCCAACATCAGAGTAATGATCAGAACGTCGAAAGGAATCAGACACATCACCGTAAGTTGATGACAAAACATCAGTAGTGTTACCAGTATAGCCAGTATTTAAAGATGAAAGGCATGGTAATGGTATTGAGTCCAACTTCCTTGCTAAATGACCTAATCCAAACGGCTTTAAATGATCAACAACAACCATACCAGCCGGAATGGGCTGCAATAGCATGGAAAGGTCCAGCGCCATTTTCAACAGTCACATCATAGAGATACAGGATACACACACTAAGCAAATAGTAAAAGAAGCACTAATAACGTGGAACAATGATTATTGCGATATGCATATACACCCAAGATATGGAAACACTAGTGGACAATATAGCCAGAAAATAACACAATAAAATGTACTACCATACCAAATAAGTTATATATAAAGGCAATATAACCATGAAAGTGACCATTAAATGACCGAAGGAAGAACAAGCGATGAGCTCCCCATAGTAGTGAAGCTATAGTATCAACATCGTCATATACCAACCACTTGAGTCAATGAAAAAACGATTTAAATTGTCTTCTAGTAATGTATAGTACAACTAATTGATAAGTGTCAAAATAAGTTGGATTTACGCATAATCTTGACAAACTCAGATTGATTTACCACACCGTCCTTGTCACGATCGGCCTCCCGAATCATCTGAATAGGGATATAGGGTCACCAGACAAATATATAACATGTATATCACGCCATAGAGGGTCACTAAGTGACCACCATGTATTTGTGCGATTTAATAACCTATGGACACCAGTGGCAATATACTAGACATATGAAATGTCTATCGATATACAAGATCACAGAATGCAATATCTCGACTATTTGTATAACAACAGAAGACATAATATACATACCTCTGCAAGCTCCTCATCAGTAACCACTTCACCCAACTCATCAGCAATATTACGCAAATCCTAACACAAGTGCACTAAATGTGAATGTAGACCCACCTTAAGACCGATTGTATTAGTGTTTGGGTCAGCAAACAACTTAAAAGATTTCAAAATGTCTTCCATAGGGTCACGTTCAAGCTGTTTATCATTGAACACAAAACAAATAACATACCATCTTAGACTTCACCACCTTAAAGTATTCCTCATATGTAACAACACCAGTGTCATTCTTGTCAACAGTTGCCATTATCGAATACATCTCGTCAGTACTGGGATCAAAACCAAGAGCTTTCAATACCATCTTGAACTCACGAGCCTCAATGCAATCTGAATTCGTAAATAAAACACAAACAAGGCACCAACCCCTGCCATTGGTGTCGAATATGTTAAAAGCCTCACGAATCTCAGCAATCTGCTGGTCAGTAAGCTCACGACGACGACGAGGAGGCGCACCGGATAGTGGAACGCGCCCGGAGGACATACCAGCCCATCGCGAACTAGACATAGCGCATTGCCACCTTAGTGGCAATAACGATACCAAACACACAAAAGGACCCTATAAAAGAACTACGCCATAAAATAGAAACGACTGTATCCAAAAAGACACTATACGACAACCTTCCACACACAATCAAAAGGGCTTGCGCAGCACTAAATGAAATAACTACTTTATACACACCCAGAGTTACACATTATCGTTACGAAGTCTGAGTACCTCTTTACAGATACGCTAATGCTTTATAAAGGGTAATGTTAGAACAGTAGCGATACCCAGACACATCACGGAAAATATATCTCCTTCAAATAACTGCTGCATATAGGCAAATCATAACTAGTAGTCAACTTAATGTTCATGCGATGGCCAGGAACGAAACATACGCGATGCGTGCCAAGCCGCTCAACGAAACTGGAATCGTCAGTCAACATAGACATAGTACCAGACTCCATAGCCTTCTCATAGGCTGTCCTGAGCACAGAAAAAACAAAAGCCTGCGGAGTCTGCACAGCGAATAGTGATGACCGAACCGGTGTATCAAATACAAAGTTAACATCACCCGTGCTTTCACCAACTTTTATAGTATCAACAACACCTATAGCCGGTATGGCACCACCATACCTACGAGCAGACGCTATGAGGTGGCCCATATCAACACGACGTAACATTGGTCTCGCCGCATCGTGGACCAATACGATGCCGTCAGAACTAGTAACCACTGGGAATTCTGCACCCAATACGTTCTGACCAGTAAGAGAGTTGTACACAGTTGAACCACGAGTGTCACCACTTAAACAGAACTTTACAAGCTTATATCTACCCGGGGAACCACTGCAAGCTATAGATAGTGCCTCGGGCCATAGCGATGATGTAGACAAAACACAACGTTGAGAATCCAGATCGAATAGTACAAATGAATACCGCGATAAATGTAAACGATACTCCTCAATCCTAGCACTGTCAGCAGGGTAAATACTAGCCTCCCTAGGAATCATGTAACCAGAATCGCTACGGCCATTAACGTGAATTATGTAGTCCTTGTGCAACGGATTCTCAATGCGATTTGATATGTCCTCGGGATTAAAGGCTTCATTAGAAGGAACCTTCTGAGTGTAACAATCAACGAGCTCCAGCACCTTCAAATGCCATTCAGGCTTTGTAGCTATAGTGACCTCACTGACTAACGATGATCTTACAAACTCAGCAAATGAATAGATAAAAATGGGAACTCCGTGAACCAGGATGAACTGTTTAGCCCGTGGGCAGTTGTCTAATATAGTAACGTTAGCATTACTGGAGTCCAAATTGTCAAAGACATCATTGATACGTTGGCCAACACCACCGCAAACCAATATCGCAGAAGCACCCTTTTGGCACCTTCCTAGATCGTTATTGTGGGCAAACAATGGATTGCCACGAGGAATTGCTTTAGTCCCATGGAACGGAGGTGTACCTATAACACCAGGGGTGTTACACACCCGCTTAACGTTAAACGCCCATAATTGGTGTATTAAACCAAAATGAAACACATATTGCCACAAATAGAAGTACATAGGAAATGTAACATTGAGGTAATGCGAACAATTACACTATCCCGCCTCTACATTATATACAGTGTATGCTATTCCAAGGGATAAATAGTACCACACATTACACATTTGGGAAAATATTATCCATAATGTATACATTATTATCATATAGTGCACATTACCAAATGTGGATTCATATACCGCCAAGAAATATAACGCCGATACCGGCATAAGGCAACCTTCCTTGTCTTCCGTGAAATGTAGAAGGATATATTCCATGTCTAGTACTTTCTAAAGCAACAATGGGATCTGGAAACGATGTTTCTCTTAACTGGGAGGATACCGTGGTCATTATGGCTCGTAACCATCTTGTCAGTCTGTCTTATCAAGGATTCCATAGCTTACCAGGACTTATTAACTGGGTTCAATATAGAATATCTACGAACTAGTAACTATGTACAATGTAGTAAATGGACAATTGAAAAAATGAGGTATGACGTACTGGGAAATAAGGGAGCGGGTACACTTTTACAGGAAAAGATGAAGTGGAACATCAAAGCCGCAGCGAGGAATTATATATTGCCAGAGGTACCCATAAAAGTTATATACGTATTCCAGATGCAATGTAAACTTACAACAGGATGCCTAGATATGATCTATGTTCTACCATACCATGAAGCAATGCAAATGACATCAATCAGTGCAACCAATACAGAAACTGGAAATAAACTAGAAGTGACTAATATCAACCCAATAAAAATGAATTATAACTGTATCGAGCCACTGGATCTAAAGAATGAAGTTATAAGACCAAGGAATATACCAGATTGTACCATGTGTTACCCTGAATTATATAGGATCACAATGGATAAAGCTGTGAACAACGATCAGGTCATACATATAAGAATAGAATATTACCTCAACAGACCATATGAACCGTTACAAAAGAAACTTGCACGAGGATTACAACAAAAAGTTGTATTGCCACTACATACACTTATAACAGTACCATACCATATACAAGTACAAAGAACTAGATTCACATTTGAAAATGATATGGAATTTGATATACACTCGCTACATACATATGCTAATATACAAAAAATAAAGCATAATGTCCTTGTTACAAAGCATTTCGAAAAGGTGGAGTTCATGTCAACAGGTGAAACCATGGTATTGAAATTCAATCATGATGAAACCATGGAATATATTCCAAAACTGAACAAAAATGTATACATACCGCTGTGGTCATTAGACGGGAACATTAACATACAAGAAGGTTATGTAGTCTACAACGACGCATCACCCATAGAGGTAAGTAGCAGTGATACTACATATCAATAACAGGGCCACTTCTCACTACAAATAGAACATAGTGAAGAATATAAAGGACATAAATCAAATGTAGTCACACATATGGAAGCAATATTCCCAGAGCAAGCTAGTAAACTTAGATATTACGATGTCAACGGCAATATATCGAGATTGTACCGCTTGGAGCACAGCGTAATACCAACATACAAGACCGTAGAAGTAAGTTTGAGATGTAACCGCCAATAAACACCCAGATACAACCCAGATACCCTATACTAGGGTCATGGAAAGTTGTATTCACACTGGATTATAGAATGCCACCGCAAAAATCAAGGAACGCAATACAAAAGGATTGGATAGGTTACCTAATACACAACCCTGTGTTATTATCGCTAGGATCACTATTGCAATGGATTTTGAAATACATAAAAGGGGATGTAGTATACATTGAAGTGCATGTATTCCCAGTGATATACTACATGTTTATACACGATGCCGTTATAACCATCAGGCTGCCACTTGGTAAGCAGATATAGTCAAATGATATATACTGTAGGAGCACATTTACACAAAGCTGTGTCGTCATATCCGGCTATAATACATATAGAAGACAATACCTGGAGGGTACTTGGCGTAGCAGTAAAGATGACAGAAGTAAAAGTACAATTATACAGGCTCTATACAGATGATGTCCATAGATATACCAAGGAAACCATACAAGTGGGATACACAATCGGCTTATTCTGGGTTATCAAGGTCATGGCGTCACTAGTACTACACATAGCAACTGGGTACTTAATTTGTATGACATGGAAATGGTGAGTAATAACCACGGTGTATATTCAAAGACAGGGTATCCAGAGTCTATTATGACTATTTCCAGGGATACAACGAACTTAGTAGTGATGTGTGTGGCAAGTGATGTCGTTTTACAAAACATAACCTGAGGTACACATGAACTTGGTAATAGGATATTTTATATAAGAATCGCTTTATAGAACTGGAATGTATGCCGAAATCGTCAATGTGTAGTGACACAGGTGTTTTCGGCCTATAGACTAACGGGGTACACACATCAAAGGCTCTGTTATATGCAAAATGCAACACACTAACTCGGTATGAAGCTGTGACCCCGTAGAGATACTATACAACTAGAGTACGAACTAAGCATAGACAAGGCATGCCTAATATGAAGATATCGGTGATATCGGTACTGAGCCTTGTACCGGCATTCTATCAACATGCCAATGCACTAGGAAGCGGGCTTAGAAGCTTAAGCAACGGTCTTAAGGATGATATCGACAAGATATACATCGATGCATACGATGTGTTGGACCCAGATGCAGTTCAACCTAGATGGAATAAAACAGCACAAGCATTACAAAAGGCACTGAGGATAAACTACCCAAGAATGCTGTCATCACAGCTATTCGTTAAACCGAAATATGAAATCCAGCTACATAGATTCACACAAGTACATCGCAAGAAAAAGGAATCAAGATATCAGAAATATACAGAACATGATCCATCATTCCTAGGACATGATGTAGCAACAAAACAAGACAATATAGATACATTTAATAACACAGTCACGAGATTGTCACAGTTTCTGCTGAATTTCGAAAATAACCAGTATTTTGGAGAAATCGAAGTGGGCACGCCGCCAGAAAAGTTTGTAGTGGTAGGTTCATATTATGCAATAATATACCCACCAGGTATTCGATACCGGTTCAAGCCAGCTGTGGATACCGTCCAAGGAATGCTCAAGGTAGGTGGTGTCTAATAGATATATCATTAACAGCACCGGGTGCTCGACGCACAGGAAATTTGATGCCAAGGGATCTAGTACATACAAAAAGGCGCCATTAGATGCAGCCAATGCGTATATACAATATGGAACTGGTGAATGCGGTATGTTTTGGTATATCCATTTCATAGTACCCAGTACTGGCACTCGGGTCAGATACAGTCAAAATCGGGCCTCTTGAAGTGAAAAACCAATCCATAGGATTGGCGACATACGAAAGTGATCACCCATTTGGAGATTTACCATTCGACGGACTTGTGGGACTGGGCTTCCCAGATAAGATGTACAAAGATACCGATGGAATGCTGCCATTATTGGATAACATAATGCAACAGAAGTTACTTAACCGGAATTTAGTGGCATTCTACATGTCAAAGGATAAGACGCAACCCGGTTCAATGTCATTCGGAAGCATAGACCCAAGATACGTACTGCCAGGACATAGCCCATGGTGGTTCCCAGTGGTAGCCACTGATTTCTGGGAAATAGCAATGGAAGCTATACTAATTGACGGAAAACCAATGAAACTAGAAAATAAGTACAATGCCGCAATAGATACGGGAAGTAGTTTAATATCAGGACCCTCAGAAGTAGTTGGACCATTACTGGATAGACTAGCACTGTCACCAGATTGCAGTAATCTAAATCAATTGCCAACTATATCGTTTGTATTCGTGGATATGAACGGAAGGAAAATAAAATTCGATATGTCACCAGACGATTATGTTGAACGTATCGAATACGATGACAGTGAATTTATCGCAACAAAAAATGAACCAAACAATGACGCAACGGAACAAAATAAAAATGCTGAAATTAAAGCAACAGAAAACACACAATGCGTTATAGGAATAATGACAATGGATGTACCCAAACCTAAAGGACCACTGTTCGTAATGGGAGTCAACTTCATCAACAGATACATGGCAATATTCGATAGAGATGCCATGGCAGTTGGATTGGTGCCATCAGCACACAAAGTTGACGAAAGAGAAGAGCAACGCAAGCTAGAAGAGGAGTTCAATATCATAGAAGGTATGGCAATGTAACGATGTAATAATGACAATGCAGAAAACGAACGCAAAGCAACGGCTGCAGCAGCAATATTCATTGTCGTAGTGATAACACTAGTCATGGCACCCGTGCTATACCTGTCACTACAAAGTTGATATCAATATATAACGCATTAGGCTTCTTTACATCGTTAGAATCTATATACCGCTATATATAGAACTGGGACATAGTATGTCTCTAGAAAAGGGCCACAGTACTCCATGAACTATGAATGGCTATTACACACCGGCATTCATATTAGACAGAGCACATACTGCCCCGAGGAATAACACAACAGCGTGACATACAACTTAATACTATAAATAACAAATGTTGAACTCCGTAGTTCTAGTATGGAATGCCAAGTAGCAACATGTTAACATAGGTACAACAACAGAAGGTGGGGACTTGTTCACAACGGATGATGTAACATAGGACAAAAAAACATATGAAAACGGCCGTAATACGTACGTAATCATAATGGCAACTATCAGAGCTCTTGTCAATTGTACCAGAACACTAAGAGCACAAACAGGCTCTGGTACTGGTGTAACACAATCATGGCTTAAATTAGGGAATTACGCTGCTACCGGAGATGTAGAACAGGAAGCTTGCTGGATAGATTTAAAAAACAAAGAACTTGCAGTGTCAAACACAGTACAGGGAGCCGAGAAGACAAATGAAGGAGTGGACTGGGACAAGTGGGAAAAGCTTATCGCCCACAAGGATATACTCCAACACATGAAACGAACATATGACGCAAATATGGCAATGATTGAGCGTACAGCAAACATGGAAGGTGATATGTCACACCTAGATACAGACTGGGAGCTATATGAAAATGCTCGACAAAACTGTAACCAAGCTACACGGACAGTAAAGAAGATCATTGCAGATGGATCCAAGGCATTGTGGGTCTCACAGAACAACCCACCAGCATGGAAAGTGGATACCAACGAGGTATGTCTTATCTAATTGTATTCATCTTATGCAGTGGCTGGAAAGCGACCAATATTGGCAAGCATTCGTCGAGAAACATGCCATGTACTCACAATCAGGAGATGCACCCGACCCAGAAGCACCAGCTATTGTAGAAGCTAACAAGGCCACGTGGAATACTAATATGGCCAAGTTCAACGAACGTACAGATACACCAATGCTGTACGATTACATGCATCACCTGCCAGCATGGGAGTTTTACGATATTAACAGAAAACAGTTCTACGAACACATGACATACTTCCTGCTACGAACAGGTGATGATTTCAGGCATTTCCCAGATATGCCATCATGGAAGTGGCTGACCCACATAGAGGACCTTAGGTTCAAACAGTTTGCAGTGGCACATCGTCGTAGAGAAAAACGCCAAATTGAACGTGTAGCAAGATTCGAACCGGATGATTTCGGCACCGGAGAGGAACAGACAGGTGAAGAAACTGAAATGGCAATACTAAACCACGAGAAACATGCTACAGAATTGACATTGGCAAAACTAATGGGCAACTTCGCATTCTTGTGCGATCCACTAGTACCAGTACAAACGAGGTTCCAGTTACATTATATACTGTCAAAGGACGGATATGCCGAACATGGACAAACAAAAGTGTTGACACTGGGAGATGATATCAATGCGCTTTTCGTACTACCCAAAAATGCAGCGATAGGCGCACCGCTGCCAACACCATTGGAATGCTTCCATAATATGATGGAACATTACCGAATATCAGGAATGAGAATAAATCCCACATACGCAACAAGAACGGAACACCAAACCGAGCTCATACACCAACGTGGACCTAATTGGCTAAAGCTGCCACATGAAACTGTAATGGAAGCCTATCTACGACGCATGCGCAAAGACGATCCATTACGCAATGCATTCACAGAATATGCAGCAGAATTAAGGGAACGAATTGCAGGAGCAAAGGAAGTACCAAAGGAACAATGGGAAAGTATGATAACAGAAATTGAAAAGGCATCAAAAGAAGATGATATGGCCATAAAACAAATGGAAAATGCTAAACACGGAAAAATGGCACAAAAATTGATTGAAAGTGATCTACAGAAACTAATGGATGAAGGACACATACTAGTTCTAGACCCAACTAACAACAACATAGTGAACAACGCTACAGAAGTAGAAGCAGCACTAAAAATGTGAACACATAACTAATGTACATGGCATATTTTACATACATTAAACGTACAAGTAATATACACGTACTAAGAAGGCTCTTGAACCTAGATAAACAAGAACTTCCAGAAACAATCAAGTATGTAGCAGCAAAGCTACTGACCAACAAAAAGATAGATGTGTACCACCAAAATAACGGAAAGCTATTCCCAAACAACACAGATGATTTTCGTAGATACACAGAGACCCAAAAGAACATTTCAAAGCTAATACAAGACAAAGTCACACACACGTCAGCAAAGGAATGGTCTCCAAGCGGAATAATTACAGTGGTATACTACCTAGCAAGAGCTAGAGCGCCACTAAACAAGCAAACAGAAGATATATTTCGCAAGAAGGTTGATGAAATCACCCAATTGAATGTAATTGACCTCTGGCAGGCACTCTGGGCTATAAATGCCCTCAAACTGACAGTGCCCTTAAAGCCATTCAAGCATTATATCGATCACAATGCAACTTTGATATTCTGTGGAGCGAGATCTAAGAATATCTCTTCAGTACTTAATGCACTATCAGTACTAGGGCAGGCCCTGGATACCGCTACACTGTTATATATTGGTACCAATTACCTTCAACGCTCAAGTGGAAATCATAACTTCAAAGATGATACGAACTTGTGCAATGCCTTAGTATCGCAAGTAGTTAGAACACGACACTATATAAAGCATACAGATGATCGCATTAATCACCCAGGAAAAATCAATGAAGTCAAACAATCGCAACTAGTGTACACAACACAAGATGTGATACAAAGTTGTATAAATCAGTTAAACACAAGTGATCTCGAGGGTGTGGCAGATCTACTGGATGCTGTTGTTAAATTTACAACATGGGCACGTAAAGATTGGACCGAGAAAGTGTACCGCCTCCTTGAAGTAATCAACAGGTGCATTAAACAGTCTATAGATATACCTGAGGATTGTCAAGGGAACATACAACCTAAGGTCTTGACAGTAGTGCTGAGATGCATCCTGGAAACAAGAATATATAACCCAGAACTTTTCAACAATATCAGTATCGTATACTCCAACCAACCTCAGGTGTGGAGCGCCAGAGGTAAGTTACTGAAGCAAAGGTTAACATAACATAGGTAATGCCAATATGCTATATATAACAGCATACTACGGTATACGCAACAGTTCCGCAGAAAATATCGCAATACGGTTATATCAATGCTACCAAACGAAGTGGTTTCGATATGTAGAACCAACAGAAGTGCTCATGGACGCCTGCGTACTGGCGGCATTGACACATCATGAAGCGTACTATCAGATAATAGCAAGGACACTGGAATGCGAAGTCAGCCTTAAGCACCTGGCATTGGCCTTAATGACCCTGAAACTCGCGCCCAAAGGCTATTATTGCATACCCTTTGCAGTACTGGTAGCCATTGCTAGGAAGCTACGACCACTGAAAGTCAACATAGAGCTACAATCGTACACACCGGAATATATAACAACCTTGGATAATGAGAATATAGAACAGAGCACTTATATCAAGCTACAAGATATATGCAAGGTTAATTTGAAGTGTGCCATCTAGGGAAGCAGGTGTGGCGGAGACGTCAATGTAATACTGTGATATATAAACATAAGCAATGGACGGACTTGATTTCAATCAGGCCGCGCAAAATGCGCAGGCCATCTCGCATAATACACAAGAGGTATGTGGAATCCAAAAAAAATGTGCACCTTGTCCAGAAGCAGATGCAAGAGGAAGCAAAACGAGAGTATGTGGGATCAAAGTGTTTAATATAGATACCCAGGAGCATACTGGAAGCAAGACGCATGACACTTCGGACACTTCTCACAGTGGAAGCACAAGAAAGACGTAAGGAATTGGTTGTATAATTCATTACCGATAGTCCACCGCATCGCCATGGTTAAACCAGAAAAGGCAACGCAAATTGAAAACTTCCTATTGCAGGTAATTTATAAATACTCTATTCTATACGATCCAGACAACATTTAAATCTGGAAGACGTACCAAAATGGATGACGAAGAACTTAGACACCTAATTGAGGTATTGCATATAACAAATACACACTGATATACAGTCTATGAGCACTAACAGCTCCAGTAAAATATCAAATATAAAGGTATGTGTACCAAAGTGAAACGCCAGCAACGACGTAGATACAACGCAAACGCTGGAACGACGATTCAGACTCAGAATCTGATATTTAAATAACAGAGCAGTGCAACGGCGGAGACTCAATACTAGAATCTAGCACGCCATCAGGAACCAGCTTCATCACACAGACGCACTTGTTCAGTTGCTTCTCATGAGTATTAGCAGATATGCTGTAATCCACAGCACGCTCAAAGGAACCGCTAAGAAGAACAACACCGCCCTCTGAAGCACATATGTGCTCAAATCGAACTCCACGGGTCTGTAATATTTGACAATATATAGCAAAACATACCTCCGGAGTACTGCTAGAAGATATCAGCTCCTGGCGCTCTGGATGCCAGACGTCCACAGTGGCAACAGCAGACTCACAACCACCAGTAGACACTATGTACTCACCGTAGGGAGTAAATACAAACGGATTCAAAATGCCAGGACTACGGTTCCTGAATAACCTATGACGGGATGCGGCCTCCGCACCCTTGGTAACCGATATGCAGTCCAATAACGAGTCGGACCCAGAAGCATCGCCCGATGATCCACCGGAGTATGTGAAGTCACCACCGAATAAGCAACCACGATGGAAATCCTCAAGTAAATTAAAGTCGTCACCGTAACTAAAACGCTCCACAGGCGTAGTAACCCAGTTGTTACTCTGGAAATTCAACATAGGCCAAGAGACAAAGTTATACGGATATGGAAGTGGTTCATCGGACTCAGGAGAATCACTGTCATAATTTACCTGTATATATCGTTTACAACGCTCAATACCAGCAAACAAGTCATAAGTAGCACAGTAAAGCTGAAGGTCGTTCTGACCAAAGTGAATTGATGTAGCATAATCATCCTTAGGAGATAAGAAACCCATCTTCATCACACGGACGTCCTCATGAGCTGTGCAAATAGCCAACTCAGACTGAGCATTGCTCACAGCTATCAAACGCTCATCATGAGTAACAGCAAGGTCAGTAATACGACCCAACTTCATGTGATTCAAAATCTGCTGAGAACTCTCATCCATCTCCGAATACTTTGTCTGATTGCGTAAGTGTATCTCAAAAGTACGCAATATTAACGGACACTCCGTAAATGAACTGTTAACATGGTCATAAGGATAACGAAGATCATAAAAGTGAAGCTTGCCGTCCTCAAAACCACCAGATATCAGACTAAAATTAAAACCACGAAAATTATACATAGATGATATGGCGCCTGAATGACAACGACTTAAACGTATCACAGGCTGACCAAATTCACCCTTCACACCAACACGTAAATCAATGACATTAATGTCACCAAGAGCACTCGATAAAAAAACCAAAGGACTGCTGCAATCAGAAGCAGCACTCAAATGAGTGCAGGTGCCACCCAAATCCGGAACGCCATCCGTAACACGAGATGAATATACACCACGCGATATGCGACTAATGCATTTACCAGTCTCCAAGTCGTGATACACACCAGCAATGGAATCACGGCAAACACTCAAAGCAGTAGAAGGAGCATAAGGAGGAATAACAGAATGTAATGAAGGAAATGTACATGGCGCAGAAAGATAACGCTTAATGTTGCGATCAATGCGAGCCTCAGCACCGCAAAATAAACTCGTAATATCAGAGTTAAAAAAACAACCACTCTGAAGATGAGCTAAAACACACTCAGAACGATAAGTCTGTAAAGATTCAATTAATACATTGTAATCCGTAAGTAACAACATCGTGACTGCATTACAAAAAGTGAACTACTTCACAAGATGCAACGGTCACAGACATCGTAAGCGCCCAAGACGCGAGGAATGGACATAGGAGTTACTAGTAACTAGAATGGATAAAACGATGATATAATATCCCTACGATAAACTACGTGCGCTATTAAGTGAAATAAGTCTAAACCAAAGTGTTTTGTGTCACATGGAACATTAGATGCGTTAACCAATGTATATACTACTTAAGCCATCTATAAGCACATATCCCAACTAGCAGATAATAAATAGTGGAAATGTTAAACAAGAAATAGTATTAACCAGAAATAAGCGCCATGTGTACCGAGGTAGATGCCCATAACCCTGGAAAGATATAATGATTGTATCGACACCAAACAAATTGGGCCAGATGCTATTATAAATAAATATAAGTCAATATATACTATAGAAAAGGCACTGTGTAAACACTGGGATGTAAACACCTCAGAATCCTATTCATGGGGAGGCTGAACACCACCCCTCCCCATCCAAGGCGAAACCACCTAACGTACATGAACACAGCCTCAGAACAGTCGAAATCGTATCGAAACGCAGCCAATATATCGTAGTCTTACCTCAAAAATAAGACTTTGCTTTGAGCTGTACGGGAACCACTAAAAGACGACCATTATCGACGGGCCCCAACTACTTGCGCGAGTAATTTAAGGAAACGCGCAATCAAAAAACTAATCAAGTCGCAAGATTATAATAATTATATCACAGAGAACGTATAACAGCTGGAAACATGGATTTTGACATTCTAAACGTCGACCCCAAGGTCGAAGCCAGGAAACACAAGCTTAAGCGCTTCATACAGTCACCCAACTCATTCTTCATGGATGTACGCTGCCCAGGGTGCCTCACCATCACTACCGTATTCAGCCACGCACAAACCGCTGTCATTTGCGGAAGGTATGTTTTCCATACTGTTTTTTATAACCTAAGCCATTTGTTATACCTAGATGCTTTCTTGACACTATTGTGATCTATATTGTTGAATTTTAATAACAATTTTTACAGCTGCAACGTTGTCCTCTCGGAACCAACTGGCGGAAAGTGCAGGCTCACCAAGGGATGCTCTTTCCGAAGAAAGGTTGAGTAAGCTTCTGTTGACATATGTAACTAAAGCTTCATGACCTTATATCAATGCCCGCAGTGTTGGCTCGTAGGCTTTGATACCGGTTATCGCGATCGTATGGTAAACCCTGACCTTTAATTCTCATAGTAAAACAATACGTGGCTGCCGTCGCGTGTTTTGGGTTTTATAGATACCTTTTAGTGTAAACCGAGCACCAATATTAATACAATTGGTCGTCATCAGCAATTAACACAATATAAAGTTTTCCCAACCTTACACATCAGAACATTTGTTAATTCACAAATTATCAACATGTGACTCCTGTGTTGCCCAAATTTGATAGTTATTTAAAATATGGCATCGGCAACAGAGCGCCAGGCGCTCATTAGGCAACATAACAACCTCAAAAGGGATCTACAAAGTATGTGATATCACGACAGTAGCCAACTAACACAGGTATACACGAAGAAATAAGAAAACTTGAACATGCGAATGAATACCTAAGAAGAACAAATGCCGACATGAAACTAAGATTAGAAAGTACACAGGAATGTGAAGAACAATCGTACAATGGGTATGGAATTATACATATGCATATATAGATACAGGAATGCTGGATATAAACTAAGTATAATAGGATCGCTCTCACAAGCAACAGCTGCAGTAGTAGCCGCAACAACGGAAATACCTAAACAAACGCTAAACTTGATAGACGATTTTACAAAGGAAGAACACTACTTCCAAGAAAACAAAAATCGCAGAATGGACCATGTACTACAAACAATACTCAAAAGATCTGAAATGATGGGACCATCAACACCAAGCCTCTCCCGTAAGGAATCAGAAGCAGAGTCAGATAACGCCATGTCAAGCGCTGATATGTCGTCATATAAACCAATGATAACCACGCAAACAGATAGCCACGACTCCATATTGTCGTGAACGTAGATATATACCCATATCGCAAAGCATAAAGTAAGAGACATGGTATCCCAATCAATATTATAATCAAGGTTACTTGCGCATGGCAGGCTTGGCCATCTTCTTGGGGATGGCAGCAGGCTTAGCCTGAGCAGGGCCAGTGGCCTTAGCAACAGCACCCTTCAATTTCTTGGCCTTCTCCTTAGCCTCAGCGATCAAAGCCTGCTTGGAATCCTGAAAATAATTATACACAAATGATATCATGTAGCTCAAAAGTAAAGCAGACAAACATATAGCCCACAGAAACAATAGAGCGTTATTGTACGAAGGGCACTAGGTCCCAGCCGATAATGTCAACAAGAACCACTCTGCCTTCATATAGAACAAAAGAAACATACCATCTTTGCATTGGCCTTAGCAGCACTGGCACGCTTAGCCTTAAGCTCCTCCAAACTTAAACCCAAAAAGGCCTTCTGATAACGAGCAGCCTTCTTAGAACGACGACGACCAGATACCTCAGTCTGGAACTTCTTGTTAGCCTTGCGCCAACTAGGAGTCCACTTCACCTTGGCGGGCTTCACACGTTGCTTGTGTAAAGAAGCAGACTTGGAGCTCAAAAAGAAGTACACCTTGCCATCACGAGCAACAAACTTTTGACCACGACCAGGATAAACCCTGTAGTCGCTAAAAGAGCAAAGCTCAGTCTTAATAGTTGTCGTTACAGTTGCCATCTCCTAAACAACACGTTAGTATAAAGATTTCATAGCCATAACATACCGATATTTAACAATAAACAACAATTGTTGTTATTATATGCCGATTTTGTAACGGCAAATAGTGGTTATAACGGGAAAAACGGAACAAAAGGGACACGGTACGACACGACCCCACCGAAACCAATAGACCTTAAACAACCTATGTATTATGTATTAACGTGAAAAACAATATTATTCTAAATCAAAAGGTATCAACTCGCGTTCCCTTTTCAACGCAGTGCTACCGTCGGGAGACTGACCGGTGTAGGTGGACTCGACACCAAACTTCTCGCGATTCACGCGGAACATTTCGTCCGCAGACCAACCGCTGTTCTCACCAAAGGTAACCAAACAGTCATCCTCGTTGTAACGTAACGTGCTCTCACTTTTAGAAGCACTGTCGTTCCATAAAATAGGTAACATGCGATTTGGACAATTGCCACCCGTACGTAAAAAGGTCTCGTAAGCTACCGGAAATTGCTCACGCAACTTACCAGCGCGAAACCGTTCAATAAGGTCTATGATATCACGCGTAAACTGCTTTACATGGAATGTTAAGCAACCACTGTTCCGACGAGTTGGCGAGTCTTGAAACAACTTGAAGCTAAACCATCCAATGCTGCGAATCTCGTAATCTGTCTTCGGTTGCATATCAATGGAGTCACTCACACCGGGTATAAAAAATAACTTTACGTTGCGACCCTCAATCTCAGATTCAACATAAATATCAGGGTTAATCAAACCACTCACGTCAATGCCAACCTCTTCTAAAATCTCACGAACTGCACAAGAAGAATCCAATTCACCCTCGTCAATCTTACCACGAGGAAATGTCCAACGGTTGTTCTGGTAACCCTGAACAAGAAGAACCTTGTCACAACTCTCGTTTATTAAAACACCACCACGCAAAGGAATGCTGCGGTTGTAAAGTTTCCAACGAGCTAATAACGACTTCTGATCCTCGGCACTTACAAATGAACGCAATAAAGCACAATCCTGACATACCAAAGATAAGAACTGGCCGAAACTCATACTCTTAAGGTCTAAGGGATAACGAACAACCCACTTGTCGCAATACCACCAATATGCATCACGCAAATAAAAACATAAATGAACATGATCTCGAAGTACCTCCTCAGGAAGTAAAGCAACGAAACGACCATAACAATCCGATAAAGCTTGATCCAATATATCAGGGTTCACATCTTTATTAGCATTCAGGTATTTAGCACGTGATAGTGATACGTCCATATAGTCGTCACTATCATCGTCCTCATAAGAATGTTTAGACATACTAGATACATCAGGATGACTTAAAGATGATACAGCGTCTCCAGCCACAGTGGCAGAGGAACGTGGAGAAGGGGGAGGCAACCCCGCATTCATAACATGCGATGGCGATCCTTGGTGAACAATATCAGTTTCATGCTGAGAAACTTCAGTACGACCCTTATCAAGACCCAAAGCACGCTTCAAATGAGCGCGTAGCGCAGAGGAGGAACTGTCCTTGCCTAAAACGCCAGAGACAGAAGGATCAGAACTCATTGACAATAAACAATAATCTAAACACACAACAGCGCCACCATCAGACGCAGCTTAATGAGGGTAGCTCATAGAACATGTATACTAAAAATACCGCTTCTATTCAAAATACTGATGATTTAAAATGATATGGATTATATCGAACAAAATAATAATGCTGCATTATAAATTGTGAAAATAATTTTATCAAAAGCTTCGTATAACGCACCATGTAGATCGGAAGACCCGCACGAATATGGAAGGTACACAACATCGACACACTGTGATATAACCCGGGCAATATAGTACCGTTCTATTTTACATCATCTATTTTAGCACCGTATTAACAGATATAACCTTAAATGGTTTCATGGCTTGTTAATGAACTGATAAATATCAATATCCCAGTGTGTAAGACACGGGGCACCGGTGAACAATCTGGGCCGTTATCATTAAAGCATACTGAATGGTGGTAATATGTATAATTGGTACCGGATTGTATTATGCATCCATGTGAAACATTAGGTCCCAGTACTGTCAAAAGGGCAGTGAACTTAGACAAATATCACTAACATGATAAATCAATGACTTTAACGTTGCCAGGAATGTATTACTAAAGGATGATAACTAATTCCACAAAGAATAAAGCAAAACACGAAATATTAGAAACGTTTTAACAACCCTCAGAAGTAACCTAATTCAGATATTCCTGATGACTCTTGTTGTGGAAAAATAACTTCCCTTTAGCAGTACGAATGTGACGCATCACCAAGGCGTCAATAAATAACTTAGCCAACTTCATGCTAGTTATCAAAGTAACCTTGTTGTCAACAGCTGCACGACGCATAACGTAACCATCAGATAAACGATTTGGAATGGCACAACCCGCAGCATTGATAAACATGTCAACAACACCAGATTTCATCAATTCTACAGCCTTAGGTTCACCTTCCTCACTAGGTTTGTAACAGCAAAGTAAACGACCACACTTATGAGAACTACCAGCGTGAAGTAGACTATCCCCTATGGTGTCCTCAAAAAACTGAAGACTACAAGCCAATAAAGATTGAACATCAAGACCTTTGGTTATAGAAGCACCCGAAGCAGGGACCTCATTAATCCTAGAAAGGAATTCGTATGTACCCTTTGTAGCATACACGTCGTAACCTAACTCCAATATCATCTTTACAGTACGAGAAATCAAAAACTTGTCAACGTCACTGTCAAGAGATATCAACATACCACTAGTAGGAAGACGAACATTGCTAGCCATCATGGCCTTCAATAAAGCCTCGTACTTGTTAGCGCCGAAACCAACAACCTCACCAGTGGACTTCATGTCAACACCAACCACAGGGTCAGATGGTGATAAACGGTCAAAAGAAAATACAGGAACCTTAACAGCAACGTAATCAATGTCCATCAATTGAATATTGTGAACACGAGCTGGACTGCCAACCATAACACGAGTAGCCTGGTCAATAAAGTTCACATTCAGTGTCTTGTAAATGAAAGGTAAAGTACGAGATGCACGCAAATTGCACTCGATAATCTTGATCTCGTTGTTCTTGCAAAGGTACTGAACGTTGAATGGACCGCTGATGTTAAGGTAACGAGATAACTTCTGAGTTATCTTCTTAACACGACGGTGAGTACCAACGAAGATGTTTTGAGCGGGTAAAATCAATGTGGCATCGCCTGAATGAGTACCAGCATGCTCCACATGCTCACTAATGGCGTAGTTCAGTATAATACCCTGAGATGCCACACAGTCAACCTCAACCTCATTGGCCTTCTCAATGAACTTAGATATCACAACAGGGTGCTCACGATTCACCACAGCAGATGTCTGAAGGTACTTTTCCAACTCCTCAAAAGATACAATTACACGCATAGAAGCACCAGAAAGAACATATGATGGGCGAACTAAGACAGGGAATGAAACCTTTGTACAAAATTGCTTGGCACCCTCAAATGAAGTAAACTCCTCCCATGCAGGTTGATCAATGCCCAAAACATCACACAACTTCGAAAACTTGTTACGGTTCTCACAACGGTCAATAGATTCAACACTAGTACCCAAAATGGAAAGACCCAAACTATGTAACTTGCAAGCAAGGTTGTTGGCAGTCTGACCACCCACAGATATAACAATACCCTTGGGATTCTCAAAGTGATATATCGCATCAACAATCTCAACAGTCAACTCATCAAAGTATAGTCGGTCGCTCACATCATAGTCAGTGGAAACAGTCTCAGGGTTGCAGTTAACAATCACAGCAGCGTGACCCAAGCTACGAAGAGCCTTCACACAGCTAACAGCAGACCAATCGAACTCTATACTGGAACCGATCCTATAAGGACCACAACCAAGTACAACTATAGATGTAGCACTAACAGAATCCTTGGAATCAATAGGACCGCAAGGTAAAACGTCACTCTCAATGCCATTGTAAGTTAAATAACAGTAATTAGTCTTCGCAGGGTACTCAGCAGCCATAGTGTCAATCACCTTTACAAAAGGTACTATCCCCCAAGACTTGCGAAGTTCGCGAACGTCATCCTCAGAAACAGTAGATTTGACAATCTCACGAGATATCTGACGATCACTGAAACCATAGACCTTGTAATAACGCATCATAGCAGGAGTAAAGGATGATAGAGATGGTAAAGTTGATAGGTGAGCATTCAGAATGTGGAGATGATGTAGACGATGTAAGAACCAAGGGTCAATCTTAGTCAAACCATGAATGTCAGAAACAGTCATGCCCAGCTCAAAGGCACGAGCAATGGCAGCAACGTGATCAGGAGTTGGACGACGCAAAGCGTCGGTGATAGCCTCACGATCAGCACCGGACATCACACCACTGTTGAAACCAAGTACGCCGTCACCTGCCATACGTAAAGCTTTCTGCATAGCCTCCTCAAAGGTACGACCAATGGACATGACCTCACCAACTGACTTCATGCTACTACCCAAAAGATTGTCGGCATACTCAAATTTACGTAAATCCCACTTGGGAATCTTAACAACAATGTAGTCTAAACTTGGCTCAAAACAAGCAGTGGTGACCAACGTAATGGCATTACGCATCTGAACAAGATCAAAACCAAGAGCTATGCGAGCAGCAAAGTAAGCAAGAGGATATCCAGTAGCCTTAGACGCAAGTGCAGAACTGCGACTTAAACGAGCATTCAATTCAACAATAAAGTAGTCGTCAGTGTCAGGGTTCACAGCAAATTGAACATTGCACTCACCAACGATACCCAAATGACGAACTATCTTAAAAGCAATCTCACGGTACTTGTAAAGCTCAACGTTAGTCAAAGTCTGAGCAGGAGCAACGACAATGGAGTCACCAGTGTGAATGCCAAGAGGGTCAAAGTTCTCCATACTAGCAGGTGATATGCAGTTGTCATTGTTGTCACGAATTATCTCAAACTCGATCTCCTTCCAACCTTTAAGGGCCTTGTCAATGTAAACGCAAACGTCCTCAACAGGAAATGATGAACCGGAGCCCGCTTCAGTAGTGTCAGAACCACCCTTGCGACATGAACTCGTACTGAAAATGTTAGATAAAATAGAACGTAATTCAGATTCATCAGACGCCAACCCTGAACCGAAACCACCCAACGCATAATTAGTTCGAACTAATACAGGATAGCCCAGCTCTTGAGCAGCAGATATACAAGAACCAACATCAGTACCCACCTTGGAAGGAGCACAACGCTCACCGATCTCAGCCAGCTTTCGGTTAAATAAAGCACGATCCTCAGTGTTTATAATGGTCTCAATGGGAGTACCCAAAACCTCACAGTTGTACTTTGAAAGTATACCAGACTTGTACAAATCGATACCACAATTCAATGCCGTTTGACCACCGAAACTACACATAATACCATCTGGACGCTCCTTCTCAATAATATTTGATACGAATTCAGCAGTAATAGGCTCAAAATATACAACATCAGCCAAACCGTGGTTAGTCTGAACAGTAGCAACATTAGGATTCACCAATATAACCTCAGCACCAGACTCCTTTAAAGCCTTTATAGCCTGACTACCACTGTAGTCAAACTCACCAGCCTGACCAATTGATATACCACCACTACTCAATAATAAAATACGCTTCCATTGAACGTGAGGTGAAATGCTACGAATGTGAAGAGGAATAGAACCACTCTTACCCAAACTATAAATGAAATCACGCATCAAAAATAAGGTATCAGTAGGACCACCACTAGCCTCAGGGTGAAATTGAACACTGAACCAAGGGTAAGTCATATGAATTATACCCTCAACACAACCGTCATTAGCATTCACAAATAAAGTAGACCACTCAGATGGCAAAGTCTCCTCATCAATAGCATAACCGTGATTCTGAGATGTCATGTAACATTTAGAAGTACGCAAATCAACACAAGGCTGATTAAATCCACGGTGACCATAACGCATCTTGTAAGTCTTAGCACCTGCAGCAAGACCCATCAGTTGATGACCAAGACAAATACCAAAAATAGGAGTAGTGCGCTCCATAGCACGACGTAAATTAGCAATTGTCACTGTAGCATCGGAAGGGTCACCAGGACCGTTGGATAGAATCAGACCGTCATAAGGGATACGATTGAAATCAAAATTGTGAGGAACGACGAGAGCACGAACTTGAACGGGTGACATACGAAGAAACAGGCGAATTATGTTACTCTTAATGCCACAGTCAACTATCACTACCAAAGTCACGCCCTTAAGTGATAGTGATGATGAATATAGACTACCAGATCCACTAGCACAATCATTAACCGGTTTATTAGGATAACCACAAAACTTCTTTTTCGAAGCAAAATGAACATCCAGATCAGATGAAGTGCAAGCATACGGATCACGAGATAAAATATCATCAAGCTCAGCAACCGTAAATTCATACGATGTCACGTATCGCTCACCATCAATTTCAGCCATTGTGTAAAGAACTGGATGAGGATCCGGCAGACTCCTCATTAAATCAGGGTTGTTAGTGTCATAAAATGATGATGATTCCAACAGACGAGGGCTCACCAGACCCCTACTTTTAGGACCAATGATAATACGAGCCAATGTAGAACCGCAATTACGTAAGTGCTTTGTCAATGCGCGAGTGTCAATACCAGATATGGCAGGAATACGCTCCTCGCGTAACCATGTAGACAAGGATTTACAAGATGACCAATGCGATTCGTATATAGAGTAGTCACAACACACAAAACCATTCACATGAATACGGGAACTCTCAAACCACTTCGAAACACCGAATTCGTCCTGTACCAGTCTATTATCTAATCTATAACACTAACCTGCTCACTTGGCGGGACGCCCGTGTTACCAACAGATGGATATGTTAGCACTAAAATCTGACCTAAGAAACTAGGGTCAGTCAATGCTTCGGCATAGCCAACCATAGAGGTAGAAAAGACAACCTCACCAGTGGCAGATAAATTAGTAGGATCGGCATAGTCATAGTTTTCATCAACATAACCGAAAGAATACCCATTGAACTCAGTACCATCTTGGAGAAGTAACTTAGCTGGCAAGGGAGTCGTCAACTCTGGTAATAAAAGTAAAACTAGGAATTTCATAACATACCCTCTGGACGCCAAACGTCAAAAGCAGAATCCGTTTTATGACCCATCGTAACAAAACCAAAATAAATAAATGAAAAGTAATAATGAAGGAATCAACAATGTCTAGAGTTATGTCATAGAATCAATAGAAACTACGCATAGACAAAGTAACACCAAAGGAATAATCGAATCAAAGATCAACACAGAATATCAGAGAGTTTTGTGAATATCCCAGGTACGTATTATAAATTATTTATAACGTCTTCATACTGTAATAGAAGATTTTTGTGCCCGACGAAGGAATAAAAAACCCACAAGACGCGTTTATGTATAGTAACGTCAACAAGCCTATGAAACAGACTCACACATATTACGCAATAATATTGTTATACACACTAGGCAAATTTTGTTGATAGTGGAAAGTACGATATTGGATTCAATAAAAACAACAACACAACAATGAAATGCGGGTTTAATAACCAAACCTAAAGCCACCAGCTTATGAATGGACTGTTTGTATATACAGACAGATTAAACATGAACGCTAATGTTATATAACAGGAAACAGTGGAAGTTAGAAATGTTGTCAAACATCTGTTAAGAATGCACACACAAGATAGTGAAAAGTGTTGAATAATATAATCAAATGAAATTGTATATAGCATATCAAATGTTCTTTAATTTAATAAAACGGCATTTTTTGGCTTCA
This sequence comes from Babesia bovis T2Bo, assembly GCF_000165395.2. NCBI lineage: Eukaryota > Apicomplexa > Aconoidasida > Piroplasmida > Babesiidae > Babesia > Babesia bovis. Next base: position 801,941 of record NC_010575.1, read on the forward strand.
CTAACTATAGAGAAGTTGTTTGTATAACACAATGATTGACCCAGTATACAAATCACATTTTTCATTTATCGGGAGATACAATATGCAAATCCAGTTATTTCATTGATAAACGAAATATTAGGGGTTAATAAAATGGCGTGTTGACCAGCGCTAGTCACTGCCAATCCTGTGGTATAATCACCACATTCCGCCGCATTGGTGAGGTAAATGTATATCCAGCGGTCGAAGCATAACAAATCTTATCTTTAAAGGTGTTTAATAAACAATTTAAAATTTAGTTTGATTTTATACGCCTTTGTCTAAGCAAAGATTAATCGTACCCAATGCGGTATTTGCCAATGGACATTTAAACCTAGAAAGGTTAGGTTGAATAACACGTTCATCAGGCTGTGTGTGAACCGATTGCTGCAAACATTTAATTAATTAAAATACATTAGAGATTCCCAACAGAATACCAATAGCAAATCTGGATATTGTCTGAGGATAAGCTATAGGGAAGGCCAAAATTGACATACAAAGTGTGGATATGGATTCCATTAATGCACCAAATTCGAGGATCTCTCGTGGATATGCGCAAACTAACAGAATGGCCGCATCAAATACACAAAGCGCCATGGCGTCCACCACGGACACACAGAGCGCACAGGCGACCGCAGCGGATACGTATAGCACCGACCTGAATATTTCAAACAGCAGCCATATAGCGAATATAGATTTAATAAATGAAGGTGGGATGATAGCATACAATGAAACAACGGGAACAACCACATTGAGACCTCCCGAACGCCAAGTCGTATCTCAGGCGCAAAGTCGCCATTTACATGCCTCACATCGTAATAATCAAGTGGGAGCGGATGGTACGATTTCAGAAGGTATATACAATATGGATGCCATGCATTGCGGTAGCCATCCCGCTCAACATGTGCCCGGAGCAGATACATTACCTGAAGCCGAAAGTAAATACCAAGTACAACGCATGATCGGTAATGGATCATTCGGAGTTGTACATGAGGCTATACATGTGGAATCTGGAAATAAGGTAGCCATTAAAAAGGTGCTACAGGTAAGCACAGTTTATTCAGATTTTAATAATCATAGGACCCACGTTATAAAAATCGCGAACTTAGCATCATGCTAGAACTTTCTCATCCAAACATTGTCTACATGTTTGACCACTTTTACACCGAAGTTGTGAGAGAGCAGGAAACACAAATCTATCTCAATATAGTCATGGAATTCGTACCGGGAACCGTACACAGAATGATGAGGTCGTACTTCAAAAGATACAACCAAATGCCTATTGCACTGATTAAAGTGTATGCATTCCAGTTGTGTAAGGCATTGGGTTATCTACATGCCGTGGGCGTCTGTCACCGAGATCTCAAGCCACATAACCTACTAGTTGACCTAGAGACAAATGTTCTCAAACTATGTGACTTTGGATCGGCAAAGAAACTGCGAGCTGGAGAAATGAGCGTCGCATATATATGCTCACGTTTTTACAGAGCACCCGAACTCATGTTAGGAGCAACTGAATACACAACAGCCATAGATATTTGGTCAATAGGCTGTGTTATCGGAGAGTTGCTTATGGGTAAACCCATGTTTGCAGGCGATACGTCAATCGATCAGCTGGTTAAAATAATACAAGTTCTGGGAACACCGACGATCGAGCAAATGTATGCAATGCATCCGAACTACCAAAATGTAACATTCCCTAATATAAGGGCAGCGGATCTTACAAGGCTATTCCCAACCAACACCCCGCCTGTAGCAATCGATTTTGTGTCCCAATTCTTGAGATATGATCCAAAGGAACGTCTCAGGCCGTTGGAAGCACTAGGTCATGATTTCTTTAATGATATCCTGCACAATCCAAACTCAAATATATTCGTGCCTAAGAATCTCCTAGAATTCACGCAGCAGGAGTTAAGTGCAATGTCAGAAAACACCAAACGCAAACTTGGTATTGTGCACCAATAAATAAAGTGTAATTTTTTATATATAAAAAACCGATGTTAGTTGGCCAAAAGGCCGTGGTAGTAGTGCATCGCTAGAGCGTGAACAACAGTCAAACTATTTTCTCAAGCTCCTCAATGTAACTAAGGGAGTGTCGAAGCATATCCTTGGATGGAATACCCCCAAGGTCATTGCCCTCTCTAACAAATATCACACGCGTACCTTCGATCTTCCACTGAATACCACATGGGTCTGAACAAATTTGTAATCCAAATTAAAATACACACCTTCAGTCACCTTACTTTGATTGTAGTACTTGATGAACATGGATAGCTCCTAAATACATATAATATACAGATAAAAAGACATACACTGATGTCACCCAACTTTAACATGTGAATCGCTGCGTCGACGTTCAACGATAAATAAGCCGCCTCCATGGATGCAGCAATCTTGTTGCGAGCAGTGTCGGCCAGCTTGAAACTTAAACTCTGATAGTAAGGGCATGATGCAGTTTGACGCATGTCAATCAAACGAGTTAAATTACCCTCCATCATGTTGTGCTCTAACTCAACGACATACGTTATATTTGCACTCGACCTCACTTCAACGGGTATTAACTCCAAAAGCATGTAAAAGTCACCGATGCGATTCTCAGTTAAAAGGTATAATAAACGGAGACCCAAAATGATGTCCAGACGAGTACTAGGAGTAGATAGCTGTTAATGTATTGTACAATCACCTATATATAACCTACATGAGTATAATCAAAGTAAAATGGATGAAGGTAAGAATAAAAACAATCAAAGGAATCAATATCACCAAGCGTTAGTGAAATTAATGCGCCGATCTCATACACCTCACGAGCTAGCTGCAGAAAATGATCATCAAAAACGTTTCCATTAAGTTGGTGCCGAATTAAGTCCTCTTTCAATGGCTCCAAGAGTTCGGCACAGGTGCTCATAGCATCAGGGTTCGCAGAAGCATCCGCAAACGCCTGTTGCAAAGCTAATACCTTACGTTCAAGCTCTGTATTAGCCATTAATGCAATTATGTCAAATATAAAGTAGTGTATGTCGTCGAGGTGTACCACTTCCCAACACAAGCGAATCGCGACGGCATAGACACCAGTGTGTAACTAAAGCATATAAAACCTAGACAAAACAAAAAATAACATCTTCTGTTCCATCTAACCTATTTTATGTTATGCCAGAGAATGTTTATAGAATCATATACATATTGACTACACATACGACATATCTGAGCCATGTATTACGCGATAACTTCATGCACAAAAAATTATATAACCGTGCCTTTTAATGGGTTAAAACTAATAAAAGAGTTATCGAAATGGAAAATATTACAATCAATGCGTTCGGTCATATAATAGGCGGTAACGGGTGCCTGCAATTAGGGCATTCCATCTTTACGGAAGTCCAATCCTGCAGACAGCTGCGGTGAAACAAGTGGTCACATGGAGTTATACTCCAGTTGCTGTGTATATATGTGCATATAGTAACAGAACCCACCCCTTAGATTGTTCAATGGAAGTCATACAAATGACACATTCTTGAGGATCGTCCTGCATAAGCTGCGTCCAGGGACGAACGTAATTATAAATCTGTGGTAAAATAGACCATGAAGCAAAACATCTAGCACCACGTAGACGCTGTAGACACATTAACACCAACTGTAGCAGTGTAACCAAAATGATGTATGCTCCAACAGTACGATTTGTCCTACCAGAATCTCGAGAAAATACGTCAAAAGTAAAAGCGTTTTCCTTCAGCATGAATACGTAACAAGGTACATACAAACGTAGTAACGATACCGCTATCACCGTTAGAATGTTAAGCGAATTGCATTGACCACGCCATGCATCAAGAAGTATCTGAGGTATCCAACATAAATAAACTGAAATGAGAAACCAAGGAGAGTCAGGATAATAGGCGTACCAATTTATAATATGAAGAGCTATAAAGCTGAAATAGTAACGATAAAAAAGCTTGAAACGAGCTTGTGTAACCTCCCAACCCTCACGAATGTGCTCAGAATGGTTGGCGCGCCAAATCAATACCAAGTAGCTGTGGTCTACTACACCAACCAAAAAAATCTTTATAAAGATTGAGAAGGTGAAACACAAAATGTTTCTCCAGAAAAGGTTACGATGATAAAAGAAAAAGAAAATATCAAGCAAATCCTGGTAAGAAAACATACTAAATGCAATGATGCTAAGAGTCTTTCCATGAGAACCCTCATCAATGCCCCGTAACTGCTTGCATAACAAAATTATCTCCAACAGCGATTTCATAATAAAGAAAATGGCAAATTGTTGCACCATGACGTCACCATATGACATATCACGTTCCTGACCTTTAAAAGATATAGACACGCCACAGTCATTAGAGACGACACTGCCATGCATTGTATCAACCAGTTGCTGACTTTCCTCGCCTTCAGATATATACGGAATTTTATTATTAGGCGTCACGGGACTCATATTCTCAGCAACTTTGAAATCTGGAGGTTTCGGCTCAGAATATAAAGCATCAAATATGTTGAATTTGCGATCGCATAGATCAGATGTATGCTCGAATTCCTGCAAAAGGAAATGGTTTGTCCCCAAAATGTACAATTCATTAAGTTGACGTAGGGAAATCTGACTCATTTTAGGAAATGGGTGACGCAAAAATGCATTGAAGATGCAAACAGATCCCTGTGATTTACCTTCATACTCATTCCAATCATCCATTGTTAGCGCTAATTTAGGCCAATACTCCTTCAAGGGAGCACGGGAGGTAAAAGGTCCCAATACCGAAGACAATCCTGAGAGATATAACGTGTCAATGTTATTCGTGAATTCCAGGCCAGAGAGTCCAAGATATACACGACGATCCCTCTTAAATGTCCTTCTACCAAACTTTGGTGAATTCCAAAAAGCGAAACGGTTGCCTTCAGGGAGCTCAAAACACAATAGTAAATAGACTCGTACAAAAGAGTCAAGATCCATTTCACGGAATATAATCGTAGCATGCATATTGCCTGTCACACAACCACCAGCATTGTGAGTTTTGCTTCCATCAGGCTCTATGATTGTACGAGAAGTTTCACATACCTCGTACTCACCAGTATAGTAAGTACTGAAAATTCCTATATTGCGCAATGCGACGTCGTTTTTCTCTTCTGACTTTTCGAAGTCCCAAGTATGCATGTTTAACAGTAAATTAAGCATTACAATCATGCCTAGGAGAAGTAAGAAACCAACGAAAAACGTCAGGTTAATTTCGCGGTCATCGTTGTTATCATTGGAAGGGGGACGTGCAGACTGGGCTGGAGTGGAATATACGGATCCTCCTTCCTGCGATGCAATTGAGTTTATTAAATTTTCGGCATCTAGAGCACCTAATGGTGTCGCCGCCATTGTGATATCAAATACGACGGTATTTGTGTCCTTGTTTTTTGGTAAAGTTTACACCCAAATATGAGCCTATGAGTGACAACTGCTCATTGTTGAGAGATGCCAAACCTTTTTCGACTTTTTCAATATGAGAAGATGTCACTGCATTGAATATACGAATTCTACATTACTACAAACCTGGAGTGGATGTAGTTGCAGGATTCGCAATGTCGGAGTTCAATAATCTTGCCAATGTACCTCTTCTCAAGAATTTCCACCATCTAATGCTCTCATGTAAACAATCAACTCTGAAATTATTAACTTACCTACAACATTCAAGTGCAGAACCTACACTGGGAAAATGTGATAACCTAAATCCCTTGTTAGGACGAGGTTGACCACGACCACCGATACGTAAGTGAGTAGCTCCCCACCACTGCTTAGTTACTCGTCCAAAGTGGTTATACACTGCAATGTTTGTGTTTAAGGATTCTATAATATCACAAACAACAAGCATATAAAAACAAAACAGACAAAATAACCAAACACATCACTTACCCATGAACGAAAAAATTGTTAACGTATTCGATAAATCATAGTTATAAAATATAAGATAGTATTATATCACATCCGAAATCGATATGATATTCTCGAAAGAGAAGCTCCATAAAACAACAATAGCTAGAAGTCAAGGCAATAGCATCGTTTAAAGAACATATTACTTAATATAAATAAAAAAAATCGCAGACGTATTCTGAAAGTGATTGCCAAGCGAAATCAGAAGACCAACCCAGATCCACACATACAACCCACGAAGTAAACGATTAAACTTCTACCACGCCATATATAGACATGAAAAATATACACATCAGATATTTATGGTTGTTGTAAATTGTTTCAATACGATCGAGTGTTATCAAAAAGTTATTAAGCACCAACAGATTGCTCCTTGCTTCCTTCCAGGGTAGTGGATAACACATACGCGCCACTCTCGTCGGGGTGGTACACAAAACTTTCGCCATCGCACGAAACAATCAAACGGTCACTGTTGAACGAAACAGAAACGTGTGCCGATAAACGAGCGAGCCGAACACGCTGAATCATTGACCAATCGGGAGAACGCCCAAATAAAAACACATCAGAACCAGTTGCAGCCGCCAAACGACCACCACTCTTGTTCCAACATATGTAACGAACATGAGGAACACACTTAGAATCATTCTCCAAAGAAACCGTCTTCACCAACTGGAACTTGCGCTCAGACAACTCCCAAATCTTCACGCAGCCATCCAAACCACCAGTGGCAAGAAGACAAGGCAAAACAGTCGAACCTCTGTCCATAGTAGCATCATTAACAACGAAAGATACAGTGTTAACACCCCCAAAGTGCCCTTGGAAATTAATCGTCTCAAACGAACCCTCACCAATAATAACACTAACGCGGCCGCTGGGAGAACCAACGGCACACAACAACTCGCCAATGGGAGATACACCGATACTCATGCAGCTTATAGACTTCTGAACATCCATCATCTCATGAAACAATGATAGATAATAACCAGATCCAGAAGAAGAGTGACGGTAAAAGCAAACAGAGTTGTCGCTCAAAACCGCAATCAAAACAGAACCAAACTTAGGAGGAGCCCAGCCAAGAAATACAGGATCGCAACGAGTAGTAGTGCTGCTCACCAAACGTAACGTCGACGAATCGTCAGACGAACCGCTCTTCTCCAGTATCACAATCTCAGGGCCATTTTGCGATCGACAACCAGCAACCAAGAATTTGCAATAATAGTCATATTGCATATCATAAACGTGAACCTTTTTCTGCAGAATCTGGTTCAGATTCACAGACAAGGGGCTCGTGACCGCGTTCATACTGACCAATACACTTTGTAAACCGCAATGAAATAACCGATGATGGATAACATTCAACACATCATTAGGCATACAATAAATCCCTGATTGTAATGGGAAAATACGAAAGCAGACAAACACAATACTATCAACACACCAGGCGCAACTATCAGGTAACCCAGACAACGGACAAGCAGGGGAAACAGAACTACAACGGATGTGTAATAATACACACTAGATACAAATCGATACACACAATATTAAATCGCATAGACGTATACACAGCCCTGCCATACCTTACCAAAAAATACACATACAATGTGCAATGCCACAGGCTCCTCCAGGTATGTTAGTATACCCAAGCCACTCATCTAGTAGTCATCCGGATTTTATTTATTGTTGTTAATACATCTTTCAGGAATATTGCACCGTGAGGTGTATTCGGAGTCGCTTTTTAATCTTGGACTTCTTTTCGAAAGACGGTATAAAGTTCATCAACTATCTGATTTATCGCAACTTCAAAATCGAGCAAAAAATTATCTTGTGAGGTCTTTTGCTACTGGTATCAGCACTACTGTTAAGGAGAATGCTGTAGACACGGATGCTAATTTGGATCAGACAACCCCTTTGACTTTTACTGAGGAGGTTGATAACAAGGATATTGATGCTTTGGAATATGAAGATCATGACATTGTTGATTTGTTAAAGGTAGATGAAGACAAGGATATCAATTTGAACAAATTGGGAACAACTGTAGTCACACTTAAAGACGTATCTAACAGCGTTGTGGAAGATATTACACCTAATAAATTGCCCACTAACGATAATAAGCTGTCCGAAAAACTTTCACACTTGCAACCACATGTGGAAATAAGGAGTGCAGGGTCTTATAAAGCTAGCCCTTCCGTGGATAATGTGCTTGTAAATATTCACGGAGATCATGTAGATAGTGAGGGTGATTGGACATTGCCGAATAATAAGCGCTTAAGGATAGTGGCATTTTTTTGCTTTTTGGCACACATAGTAGTGTCGCTTGTATTTGCCTTAGTCTTATATTTGCATGTACATTTGGACTGGCAAAGAACGGTAAATAATCTCCATATTGTTTTCCCATTCGTTGCATACTTCACAACCAGAGTTGTTTTGCAAGGTTATTTCGATTGGGAATTCAAGAGTCTTATTCGACCATTCATGTCAATGTCTACGATAATTGGCCCAGGTGTCAACAAAGCAAGGATACTAAAGGGCGCGGCAAATAATATCTGTTTAATTCTTGCAGTTGCAACCGCTGCCTTACCATGTCATGTAGTGGATGATATAGAACCACGGAAAACCTTAAGCCATTTGTATTACGGCATATTTACTGCTCTCTTGATTACTGATATAGTGGCGGTAGCAGTCCATCATTATCTAATAAACAGGCATGTTGCAAGATTGATGTATAAGAAACCATAATGAATATTCTCAACTGTCTGGACACAATTTCACGGGCTCTAAAAAGTGGCTTCATAAGCTCCATCACGGCAAAAGCAACAAGCAATATAGACGCCGTATATCCAACGAACTCAGTTATCAAACCCATATATTGGATTCACGAGACACCAATCGAGATGGAATTACGGCGCAGAGTATATAAATCGTATAAAAGGCGAGTTCTTGGGTTACCTTCTACTAAATCACGGCGAAGGCATGCACAGAACCTCAGATAACTTCATATGCCTTTACTCTATAATTAATGGATGTAATCCCACGTCGACATATATTAGAATCATGTACACTCATGCATACAATGTGTAATAATTAGTGCGATTTGTTTGTATTCGAAATTTCCGTATTTTCATTTAGCTCTCCGGACAATAACCGTCGTGCGTGTTATTGGCTTTTATTGATATCAGAAAGCGACATGTTCTCCATATAGGTATTATTTTTCCAGTGAAAGCTTGTTGATTTTGGTAACACATTTAGTTAGAGCTTCATTCACATGTATGGGAAATCTTAAAATGTCTTGCATACTAAACGAATCAGCGTGAATAGCTGCGCCTGGAACGTCGGCCGCTATGCCGGGAAGTAGGACGGCTGCGGCTTGACCGGTGATAAGTGCGGCGTTCATAACTACGGCTGCGACTACGTGATCGATAATCATACCGATATTTCTTAACCGTTTTACCGGCATCCATGCGTTGGCTGCAATCCGATGTATGCCTATTAGATTGCTTCAGTTTCGTGTCTTCTAACCTAACCCCGTCACTGGGAAGGTTGGGTTTCTCACCATCCCCAACTAACTTACGTAAAGATTCCACATCAGTTGGACGTGACTTCAGAAGCATCAGACGTTTTGGTTTCGAGCCCCTGGAGCAATATGTCATGTAATATATAAAAAACATACAACATTTCCAACATAAGCTCATCCTCGTAAAGCTTAATTAGTTGTAGCTCCTCATTCGGATCCCCTTCGGTTGCTTTGTTATCATTTTTCAAATACCAATCGTGCTTATAGAAATGGTTTTTATACTTAACCGTGCCAATTTTTACACTGTGACCTGGTGTACATGAATTATATATAATAGAATCTCACCTAGATAGTGTTCACGTTCTTTGTTATCACAATTTTTTATATCTTCCCACTTAAATTGCTCTCGTCCACCTCTGGTCCCTTCTCTAGGAGGACTTAAACGAATGTCCATAATGGTGATGAAAAAAATACATATGTATGAAGTCAAGGAAATAACCAAACGGCATTAGTAACCATCATATAACACAATTAAAATATTTAAATATAATATAAGCGTAATGGTGGCAGCAGCAATTAATGAATGTACATACGAGTCAAAATGAATTATTAACATATAGTACAACAATATTAATGAATAAGGACGATAATATTATACACATCAGATATTTATGGTTGTTGTAAATTGTTTCAATACGATCGAGTGTTATCAAAAAGTTATTAAGCACCAACAGATTGCTCCTTGCTTCCTTCCAGGGTAGTGGATAACACATACGCGCCACTCTCGTCGGGGTGGTACACAAAACTTTCGCCATCGCACGAAACAATCAAACGGTCACTGTTGAACGAAACAGAAACGTGTGCCGATAAACGAGCGAGCCGAACACGCTGAATCATTGACCAATCGGGAGAACGCCCAAATAAAAACACATCAGAACCAGTTGCAGCCGCCAAACGACCACCACTCTTGTTCCAACATATGTAACGAACATGAGGAACACACTTAGAATCATTCTCCAAAGAAACCGTCTTCACCAACTGGAACTTGCGCTCAGACAACTCCCAAATCTTCACGCAGCCATCCAAACCACCAGTGGCAAGAAGACAAGGCAAAACAGTCGAACCTCTGTCCATAGTAGCATCATTAACAACGAAAGATACAGTGTTAACACCCCCAAAGTGCCCTTGGAAATTAATCGTCTCAAACGAACCCTCACCAATAATAACACTAACGCGGCCGCTGGGAGAACCAACGGCACACAACAACTCGCCAATGGGAGATACACCGATACTCATGCAGCTTATAGACTTCTGAACATCCATCATCTCATGAAACAATGATAGATAATAACCAGATCCAGAAGAAGAGTGACGGTAAAAGCAAACAGAGTTGTCGCTCAAAACCGCAATCAAAACAGAACCAAACTTAGGAGGAGCCCAGCCAAGAAATACAGGATCGCAACGAGTAGTAGTGCTGCTCACCAAACGTAACGTCGACGAATCGTCAGACGAACCGCTCTTCTCCAGTATCACAATCTCAGGGCCATTTTGCGATCGACAACCAGCAACCAAGAATTTGCAATAATAGTCATATTGCATATCATAAACGTGAACCTTTTTCTGCAGAATCTGGTTCAGATTCACAGACAAGGGGCTCGTGACCGCGTTCATACTGACCAATACACTTTGTAAACCGCAATGAAATAACCGATGATGGATAACATTCAACACATCATTAGGCATACAATAAATCCCTGATTGTAATGGGAAAATACGAAAGCAGACAAACACAATACTATCAACACACCAGGCGCAACTATCAGGTAACCCAGACAACGGACAAGCAGGGGAAACAGAACTACAACGGATGTGTAATAATACACACTAGATACAAATCGATACACACAATATTAAATCGCATAGACGTATACACAGCCCTGCCATACCTTACCAAAAAATACACATACAATGTGCAATGCCACAGGCTCCTCCAGGTATGTTAGTATACCCAAGCCACTCATCTAGTAGTCATCCGGATTTTATTTCTGCTTAGTTATATAATGCGGTTGGATTTATGCACATTAGTTAATTAGTCGTCAATCTGTTTTTTTGCCTGCGGACTATAGTATATGCTGTCTTTTCTCCATTCAGTATTTTAAATCTTGCAGCAAGTCATCAGGCTTGTGTATGCGGGTATTGGCTCCTTTACCCGTTAAAATCTCCCAGATATTCCGTCCAACTATCGACCTTTTTATTGCGTAATAATAGTCTGTGTTGCATGTGTTGAACAGATTAGCGTGTCCACCGTCACGAAACAGGTGTATGTTTACGTGTGATGGTAAAATCCCTTTGCTTAACTCATTGTGTAGCATTTCTGTGGTAGTTATGGGATCGCTTGAACCCTGCATAATATACACTTTGGCACACGTTTCAGGATTCCGTAAGAATGTTTGAAGAGATAGCTTGTCGATGTGATGTCCATCTCTGTATGTTATATTAAAAACAAACAGCGGAAATCCTACCCGTCTGCCGATAAAAGAAGCTGTTCAGTCAGCCACTTTACATAATCCGATGAGGCGTTAACTATGTGATCTCGTACATTGGCAACCGGAGATTCCATAATGATACGATCAACTGCTACTTTGCTTAAAATGTTAGAATCCATAGCTTTTATATATGGACAAGCAGATTCTACGGAATGATCGAGGTGGCCATTATTGTGTTTGAACTTGGTTACAATTTCATTAAACAATAAGGCGCTTAACGAACTGATGGATTGTGTGTATAGACTGAGCTGGTCAACTCCTAATTCATTTTGAAGATACGCAGCTGCATCGTATATGTCCGTAACACCCTTCAAACCAATGTTTGTCTCAAACGACTTTCCAATATCATCGTGCAAATCCAGAATCAGTATGTGGTGTGTGTCCAGACATCCCAACTGTATATAATTATCGTATAAATGGATGGCTATGAGCTTTGACGCCAACTTATGCCTACCTTGCTCAGCGTGTCAGCAAACTGCAAACAGGATTGCATATTTCCAAACCATCCATGAAGCAATATAAAGGCTTTATTGGTATTTGTACTTCTTGATCGTATGAGCCAACTTCGTATTGGTTTTTTGCCAATAAAACTTGATGGAATATCCACCTGAAAAGCATAGTGCATCGGGTCAAAAAAAAATACCTTGCTGTATGGTAAGTTGAAGGTTTCAGGGGTAGCATCCACTGGAATACCCAATTTGCTGTAAGCATATAAATATCATAAGTTTTGCCTTACTTTGTTATATAACGATCATTAAGACGATTATTCAACAAATTCCCTACACCTGATCCTAAGGGGCTTATTATGAAAAGGTGTAAGTATGATTGCGCCACTTTGTGCTTTAAATATTCTGCTAGATGGACGAATATCCGGCTCAGAAGGGTTTTGAATACATCCTCAAGTTTCTTTACTTCGGAGTAAATCTAACAGTAAAATGACAATTGTGTCATAAAAGTGTCAATATATGATCAATAATGGTATTTATAGTGCTCATCTAATATGTAATGTAGACAGCGGCCTACCTGGTCCTTAGCAACCTCATAGTCTGTATCGATGTCCTCTTCCTCAGGTATCCCCTCATCCGATATTGACGCAATCATTGCCATCCGATCGGAATAAGCATTCAAATGTCGTGATCTCAATGATGTCTAATTAACGCAATGCAATTTGATGTAGAGTGTATCTTACCTGTAGCGATGTTGGACATGATAAATAACGGTCCGATTGGTAATCTTTGCCAGAAACATTAATCGTAGCTAATGTCGGCTTAATTGAATGCTGCAAACTGTTTGCGATAGTTGTACAGAGGAAGAAAACGATAGACATCATTTTGAAGACACGGGTTCCCACGCCCTTGAGGAAGGACGGTCTGCACACTGGCCGTGTCTTCATCCTTATTCGATTTGTAAGATTCCACACATCTCCTATATTTAAATTGTAGGATTTGATGTGCTACTTAATTTGTTTCTTATTGATATGCGACGAAGGTAATAAACCTTCAAGCTCAATGAGGTTACACCGTGTTGTCAGGCAAATGGATAAGTTCAATATTTTTAATATTGTTTTTGTATATGTGATTATATATTTATCAGAGTATAAATGCTGTTTAAAATCTCAAAATGGTGTTACATTCCTCACGTGCTTCACCGGGAATTTCGTATCATTTTATTATATGTTTTGGCGTATAGCTCTTACATTATATCTGCGGTGCTGACACTTATAATCCATTTTGGTAGAAGATGTTTACATTATGTTCAGGATAAAAGTATGTGTTATGTCATATATTATTCCATTTCATTTTGATAAATGACTCCTTTGGAGTGACGGAATGCGCGTTTGTCTAATTTTATAATAAAATAATTATCATCCGTCAAATTTAGTTGTAATGATGAGTTTGTCAAGCCGTAGTAACTATTGCACCCGAAGATGTTTAACATAAATCTGTTTAAACGTGACATGTCATATGGAAAAATGAAGAGAGTAATCGTCATTTAATAACACAGAGCCATCTAAGGCTTATCATTGATGATATAAAGCATTGGCAATATGGAATTCGTGTTTCTAAGCCTGATTGGGCTTAGTTATAGTTACCACTGCCAATAAAACTCAAAATCACTTTAAGTATCCCTGAGGTCTAAATATTATTACCATAATAAGGCATAACTCTATTTATTTCAATGTGAGCAACCAAAAAATCTCTCATATAAACTCATGTTTCTTATGGTGTACAAAGTAATATATGTAGCTATAAATTACTTTCTAAAGTGATACTATAATGTATGTAACAGTCATTTCAGTTCTTAATAAGATCATATGCCTTTGGCGATGATTTTAAATACGGTAGTGTTCACCAGGAGATACCCAATAGTGTAAAGTAATATGCCGTTATATAAATAGACTAGTATACCTTTTAGGTATGTTACTAAATTCAATATAGTGTTGTAATAAGTGAGGTTTGCGGCTACAACATGACGTGCAGAGAGTTTGTAACCTTAACATGTATTTATAAATCAATATGTTTTGTTAAGGCACTCTTTTTATAAAAGTAGATTCTGCAAATGTGGAATGCAGTCATGTGAATCAGGTTTATCTGACCAACATTATACTTTGTATCTACGTAATGGTATGTGGATAACATCTGCATGCTTTCTTGAAGTTTCATGGTAACATTTCTATGACATGCTTGGTAAATACGAAGTTAATTACAAACCTACATACGACTCTACATATGTATGGTACAAATCGCTGACTTGTGAATAGTCAACGATATTTTCCTAATTTTAATAATATGCCATATGCGTTTCCATTGTTGTTACCTGCAAAATCGGTAGGCTTCAAACAATTTTTTCGTATCTTATATATTCCTATGTACTAACTCAATGCATTAAATTCAATGGTAAAGTTAATCACGCATAAGAACCATATGATGTATGGTAAAAGAACACTAGATTAAAGGGGATGAACACGACCCCATATTTGATTTTTATTATCTTTAAAACCACTTTATGTGTCAATAAAATGTACCCAATATTGCCCGACATTTTGTAATGTATATTTATTGCAACAGTGCTGCCACCATAATGTTTGCACCACATAATGTGGTGAAAAGCACCTCTATTGATTCGTATATAAATAACACGAAATCAAAATTCAATTGTAAGACTTTTCTTGGCAACATATCTATAATTGATTGCTGTGGTTTCAAATTGAATATGTTTTAAAATGTTGGGCAGTATGGCATATCAAGTCATACGCTGGCTATGCCATATAAGCTGAATAACAGAGACTTCAATCGTTCTTCCAAAACGTTAGAGTCATTCGTATTACCTATCTCAACATGCTAATCTCTGTTGTACGATTGTTGCCCAAATAATATGGAAAGGTCAGATTATCTATTACCTGCATCAACCCAACGTCCGATAATTGTTACGTGGAACAGCATTTTGTTTACTTCACCCTAATGAAACGATATCTTTGTATCTTAGCATGCAGTGAAATGATGCATTTTTATCATTTCATAAATTTATTCTTCATGTTTTATCAATATACTCTGTAGTGGTGTTATTTCGAAAGTCGCAATGTTGCATGTATTAGATTTTTTTAAAATAGTGAAATCATGTGATAGATCTAATGATGCTTTACATATGTAGGGGAAATTCGGAGATTGTGAAACCACAGTCCCATGTGAACTACATGACAATCATGTATGATATTTGACATTAAAAGTGGACTTCTTACAACATCACCATTTAATATAATATCTCTCTTTTATGTAGACTACATAATATGATATTTTTCGTAACCACTTTGACAAAGTAATAGGACAGCACTAACGATTTCTACATCATCGTTGTGGTGGAAGATCTAACAAAGTTTCTAGAGCCATATACCAACTCTGACTTTTACATATAATCTAGTATATTGCAAACATGCTTTCATGTTGACTTTTATATTGGGATGTTCAAAGGGTACTTTCCCGCCATTCCTAGTGATACTTCTCCAGGTACTAAGTATAACCTTTTGATGCATTTGCCATTAAATATGATTTCACAAACTCATCGTGAAAAATAAATGCATATACTGGTCCTATAACACTGTTTATTTACGATTGAGGAACTTCTACAGGTTTCTCTCAGGTTCGTAATAAATAATGGTGGATTAATTTTTCACTACATATAATCGTTAAGCCAAACAATCTGTTTGCATAGATATGTTTTGACAATTTTAGATTTTATTAATGCATATCTATCATACGGATTCCGTTATTTAACGTTCGAGTTGATGTTCTAGTTACTACCACTACAAAGTGCGAATATATGTAAATTCGATATAAAATGTATATACATTAATATATTGCATCACAAAATCTATCTTAATACTCGTCTGGTATACATTCTTGCCATTGTCGGCTAATTAAAAAGACTATAAAACGACTATTGTTATTGGAAATGGAGTTGAGACGACAAATATCTTATTCTATAAAGGCAATATTTGACAACTGATTGCCAATGTTTTTGCGGTGTTCTTCACCCTTTGCAAATAATGCCGATTCTAACTTAGCCAGACTATTATCATGTTCCTTTATTTGCTGTTCCAGGGCCATAAAAGTAGGTTCCATTTTCATTATTTCTTTCGATTGACGAAATGAACATTCTATTTGTGCTAATTTAAAATAGTAAGCAAAGTCAAATATTCCATCATTAGCAACTGGAGAAATCCCAATATTTGTTTGAGGTACATGTGGTGGTGCTTCTCTAATTTCACCTTCATTCACTAAATTACTCATTTGTATATAATCAAACAGTTCCAATTCATCTATATCCAATGGAATAGGCCCATTTCGTTTAGCATGAGATGGACTTCCCATCACATTTACCGGAATTACAGGTGGTTCTTCCAGTTGAATCCAAGCCGAAAGACTGGCAAAATATATATTGGGATCGTATTTATCTGCTTCATCAAACAAGTGTAGCATATTTTTGATTACGCCTGTGTACTATCATGTTATGGGAATCTTTCTTACTCTTCGTTTTGTTATTGTTCACCTTAGAGAAACCCTTCTATAAGGTTTTTGATAATGTCGGTCGAATATATAAACTCACCTCTAACTCAGCTTGATTCAATATACTGCTTAGAAAGCTATGAAAACTTTTTTTACTTTTGCCTGACAAATAGGGTTATACTAATGGGTTTAAAAAACATACTTGCTGTCAATGAACTGCGATACTTCGAAAAATTTGAATTCGTCTGTCTTAAAAAATCCATTGCGCATCGTTTTGCACTATTATCTTTTAGTTCTTCTTCTTCGACAAAATTGTCTGTGGCTATGCCCTCTACGATAAAACTTTTTAGCATATTTACATTTTCCTTAATTTTCTTAGGAACAATAACCAATGCGATACTCCCTCCTGCAAACGTAAGATATGAAGCATCTAATCTGTTACACTTACGTGCACTGTGGACGTTGCTTGTGGGAGTTCTAGCCGTAGAATCAGGATTAAACATTTGCACCATTTTCAATCCCGATTCAAATAAATATGTCCTTTTAATTTCATTTTCCAAGGATTTCTTGATCATTCTAAGCAGTGATAAATGCCTCTCAAATGACTCTTTTCGACAAATCAAAACCCATTCGGCAGGGGTAGGTTTACCCAGTGTATGGATGTTGCTTGAATGACTTGTTTTAACTTGCTCATACAGTTTTTTATGAGCTTGCTTATCATAATCCTTTTGATTTTCTGATAGACGTGTGAAACTTTTCAGCCTTTCTATATCCCCCTGTTCTACGCTCTGTGCTAAACGTTTCAATCTAGATTGCATTTGAACAATAAAGTTGCTAAGTTGACCAATTTCGGTTAGTACAACATTTATTTGACTATTAGAGTTATTGCAATCAACATTAAGCACTCCTTTTCTATTTGCTGCTGATTTTCGATTATGTTGCACCATATTCGCCACTTTGCCTTTTTCTTGCAGATCTACATTTAAAACTACTTGCTCTATGTCATCCATGAGATGGTTGAATATATTCTGATCTTGGCTTTGCCCAATTATAATCCTAAGGAGTTCAGAATCGAATGTTTCAGCATCTTTTGATCTACAAAACAATTCTGCCTTTGCTTTTAGATCTTTAGCAGTATGAGATATAATTTTTGATATATCATCTAATAATGAATTCTTATGTGCTGCACAATCCTTTGCTTCTATGCATGAGCCCTTGTTCTGCAAAGGATGCCTCCATGTTTGCTGTGATTTTGCATTACGTATAGAAGACATACATTTAGACACCTTTGCACTAAAATTAGACAATTCATTATCCATCGTATCACACGGAACATGTTGTTTGGTTTCTTTGAGCACGATTGGAGTAAGGCTTTTGCTATGTAGATATGACATACCACATGCGAATTTCCTTTGTCTCAGTGTAGCATTCGATGCTGATGGCGTATCAAAAGAAATCTTATCATCATAACCAATATTTTGATTGTCCCATAAGGATTGGAGCTGCTCTAGCAAAGCATCATTATCAATCATCTCAGCATATTTTTGTCGATTTAAATCATTCAATTCTTGAACAATTGAGTTAATAATACAGTTTGTAAATTTCCATTGTATTGGGCATCTTTTTTCCAATCTATCGAACCATTGCTGCTTTGATATCAAGAAAAGGAATGCTAAAAACAGCTCACGGGGTTCTTGTATTTCGTCTAATGTAATTTTAGATATACGAGGATATTCTAGCTGTTCGAGAGTCGAATATGTTAATATGTTTAGAGCATCGTGGATATGGCATTGCGTTTCACCGTTGAGAGATTCTATTATAACCCTCAACTTTTCATTTTCAAGCTTTATATCATCCATCCCATTGATAAAATATCTATGGTTATTAAAATGACTTGCCAAACATAAACCGATAATCAGTTGGTGTAATGGTCGAAGCAATGTTTGCCCCCCTCTGAGGATATCAGTTTCCTCGGGAACCTCGACATCTGTCAGTCCCAATAAGTCTTTAATCTCGATTACAATATCTGTCAATGTCATTTTACCATTTTATAACATTATCACAATAGGAAAGAGTAGCGTCACTACGACAAAATCTTTAGTTAAACAAATGTTCAAAAGTGACGTCTTATTGACGTTAAAGTGCTTACTATACATCTAAAAATCTATAGCCTACATACCACGTGGCTCAAAATACAAGAAAACTCTTCGATGAAAATTCACAATGGTATTCAGCAACGGTGTTGGCTACTTGCACGTAGAAGTTCGAATATGGGTCAACAAGACGGTTCAAGATAAAAATACAAGTTCGAAAGAATGAAAACATTCTGGCCCAGAGAGAAGACCTTTTGAGAATTATTTTGGTACTATTAATAAAGATAGCTGTTAGCATTATCAAAAGTAAGGTTGAACAATGTAATATGGCGTTGATAACGAATATGATCTCTTTTAACACGTCGAATAATGCGATACAATGTATATGAACATTATGAAGCTACGTTGTAATAGCATCGCGGCACATAATGTTAATTGGACGTAAGGATGCCGCGGCGCTGATTATCCAAATCATCTCAAAGTAAAGAATTAGCAAAGCCAATTTGACCACTGCTGTAACACACTAAAATGCCACGTTTATTTATATTAAAAAATATCCAGACAAAATGCAGACAGTCAACATTACATGTATACGCATTAATACCGATGTAATATTTCATTCTACAACTAATTTTCTAATTTCGGATGAATTCCAACAGAAAGCTACCTTATTATTTTACTATGGACAAGCAAATGCCAATATTCACAATACAAGGGTGGGGTCGGGCTGCGTAAGTGTTGTCTGTACTGTTTCTCCCTTTGAAGTGTATCGTCCGACGTTGACGTTGTATTCGTCTGGAAGGTGATACATCGTCTCCGTCTCATTAATGTAGTTATATTCCACATTGCATAATTAAATGGCTACCTACCGTAATGTTAGAAGACTGACTGGTCTAATATGGGTTTGTTTGGCTGTCTTATGCCAATTACACGCTAATTTTACGTCTTGTAATAAGGATTTGGATAATGCTGCACAGAAGTCTGAACTTTCTGCGAGTAATAATCTTTCCACCCCTGGAGAATTGCTTACACTGAAGGTATTGATCCAACGCGGTGAGCGACGGTACAACTACATATTGAAACAATGTGATAAAATCAAATCGCGCAAGTTATCCGATGACCAGAAACCAGATATCAAAGATCAATGTGACATTTTAAGCCAATTTTATGATGATCTCGTAACGAAGTTGTACAAAGATCTTGAGAAAGCTGGTGTCTTGGTTGAAGATGACAACATCAACACTTATGACGTAGTGTATGACATTGATAACATATGGGATCATATGCGTGACTCAGGAATTATTCTAGATAAAGATACGGTTAATCGTTTGATACATGACTACGACGAATTTTCGGACGGATGCCACGATCTTTTGGTCCGTATCATCAGACTCGCGCAGCATTACAAAGGGCAATTTCGCATTACATATCCAGAGTATGACATATCTCCCATTCGCGGCAATTCAAAAGGACCAGAATCACGGGAGCCTGTAAAACCAATCACGGATGAGAAGGAATCAGAGCCATCCCAGGAGGTAGACGGCCCTACTGAAGCCATTCAAACTCCTACAACGGCAAATCCCATTGCTGAAGCAACATCAGATGTTCCCAGTCCTGTTGAAATAAATGAATCAATTCCTGAATCCGAGGATGAACCAGCATCACCAATTGTAGTTGAACCTGTCGATGAGATATCTTCAGGTAATGTCATCGTCCATGAACCTACAGAACAAGCTGTCGTATCTATTCCTGAGGAAGTTCCAGCAACAGATTCCAACGTCCCCGAAATTGCTGCGGAAAACGATGTTCATCTCCCTTTAGAAACCGATGGCAATCAGGATGTGACTGTATCTGAAGTGTTACCAAATGAACAAGCTAGTGATATATCTGGCAATGGAGTGCGCGAGTCATTAACGTACAACATTGGTGGTAACACTGTCGTGAATACGGATGAGTCCGCGCCAAGCCATCGTGATAAACAAATCCATATTGTGTTTGATGAATCAGAGTCGGCTAATACCATTTCCGGTACAATCAACAATACCTACGGTCATCCAGGTGATATGAATAATCTACAAAGAGGTTGTGGCAGGATTGTTAGGGGTGGCATGTCCTCTGGTAATTTGGGGAGCAAACCCTCTAATGGCTGTGAAAACGATAGTAGGAATAACTCGTCAGGAGCATATGCTATTAGTTTTGCGGCTACTGTCATGGTATCCATTACACAGGTGTTGGTATGTTTGTAATATACCTGCCATTTTACTCATATAATGAGGCTGACGAGACTGAATCCAAAAGTACCCTTCTTTACGGTACTAATTTTTATACGACCGACGTAACTTCTCACATGGTCGTTGTTTCCTGTCACTACATTTACATAGCATCGGAGTAGGGACGGACATTACATTTTAATTTTAACATTTAGTCTCGTCAAAAAGCTAAAATAAGTTCCTTAACATGAGATATTGTGAGTGTGTACGCAACAGTGATGAAAAAGATGTACATTGCTACATAATATGTGAGACGGGGATACAACACATAAGACAGCTCTATGGTATACGTACAAGTATTGCTACACCCAGATAGAAATGACGTACGTCTTTTGGCAACAATAGTTATCGTCAAAAGGTAAAAAATTTTACATATGTTTATTTACGGCATTAATTGGCCTATCCTTCTTGGCCCCACCGTCTCGGTATGTTCGTTGTTATATTAACATTCCATAACCTTGAACGATGTCGTCGGAAGAGTTTACCCGTCAAATAAATGGTAGTGATAGCCCTCAACGTGGTTTTGGAGGTCTTATCCCTCGTGAAACCGAGGTTGTAGATTTCCTTCTACGTTTTTGTGATGGGCTTCATCATCGCAATGCTGAGGTTGTCAAAGCATTATATGAACAGGAGTTAATTACCATAACAGAGAATCATTTTAAAACAACCAGATGGCCTTCAATCGCAGCAGTGGCTGGATTTTACAGTCAAAGTGGCAGGTTACACAGTTTGATCATGGCTCTATATTCTGAGATATACTACCGTCACGTCTTTTATTTAGGTGACGTAACATTTGAAGATCGCTTAGATTCATGGGAAAAGTATTCTAAGTTGTTGGCCTACTTTATCGATGAACTCGAGAAGGGTGAGGGTTCGGACACACTTAACAGTTTGGTAATTCCTGCTTCTTGGGTGTGGGATATCTTAGATGAATTCGTCTACCAACTGCAGGAGTGTTGTAGATGGCGCAGCCGCATTAGCCGTAGCGATTCCAAAGCTCTTGTGAGTGATGCTAAGATTCATTCTATTTGGAAGGTCCCTACTGCCCTGGAGATGTTACAACGCCTTGCCAATAATACTGTCTTTCAGAATATGTCCCATCCATCACAGAGGGTACGTTTAGCATTGTTATATATGATCGTATTATAAACGATGTTTGTTGTATCATAATGTTAACATTCACCTTATGTGTTGCGATATTTGCATCGTATTATCTGTTAGATTTATTTTAAATGTGATATTATGATTCCATAAAATATTACACATTAGTATGCACCATTAACGATGCATTAGGATGGTCTTGAAGCTGCAGGTTTGAGTTTCCAGCTGGGCTACTTCGCTTCTATATCGCTTGTTCGTCTTCATGTCCTTTTGGGCGATTACCACACTTCTGTACGTACTGCTACTAGTATCGAAATTTCAAGCAAATTCCTGTACTGGAAAGTGCCTTCATATTATGTTTCGCTGTTTTATCACTTAGGTTTTGCATATATGATGTTAAGGTTAGTGAAGCTGACGATTACTTTTCACAACTTCACAGGCGATACAGCGACTGCATTAAGGTACTATCGCAGATTCTTATATTTTTAACTAAGCAACGTACATATTTGGCTAGCCAGAGCTATCAGCAGGGTTCCATGGCTAAGCTGGCTGAAAAAATGTATCTCATGCTTATTTTATGTCACACGACTACGAAGATTCGCCTTGATGAAACAATATTACAGACTATAAAGGAACAATACGCGAATCGTTTCTACCAGTATGTTTGCGTGTTTACTGTGTCATGTCATGTAGGTTGCAAGGAGAGAACGAGGAGGCTTTTCGTGACGCCTTTCTGAAAAGTTGTCCCAAATTCATTGATGCTGCTAGTGGTAGCGGATCTACTACTGATGAGGAGTCGGACATTACTGGTGGCTCCCTTAATGAGCCAGTGCAGCGTCAGTTGAATTTGTTTTTGAAGGAAATTGGTAATCAACGTCGTGTTGACGAGATTTACTCTTTCGCAAAACTATATCATAACATAAGCCTCGAAAAGTTGGCTGCACTTATGAAGCTTGGTGAAGACCGCGAGCTAGTTCGTTCATATGTTTTAAGTGTGAAGCACCAGACGAGGCAATTTGCAAATTCATCCAGCGGTGGCGACGTCATCCCTGGTACAGCGGAGGGTGACATTGATTTGTATATTGATCAAAACATCTTATACATCAAGAGCAAGAGGAGCCAGAAGCTGTTTGTGGACTACTTTTTGCAACAAATTAACCGTTGCAAATATACGTTCCGTAATTTGCAATCAAAACGTGAAGAGCAGGTTCAAGGTAGAAAGGAAGCTGCTATTCAAGAAAGCTAACACAATTTCAATATTATAAATTAGTTAATCGTATCATTAATTGCAGTTAGATGTTGGTGATCTTTTCATTACTTGTCTTCCATACATGAAGGGTCAAAGCTACAATTAGCTTCGACCTCGAGATCCATTAGCTCAATGGTTAGAGCATTGGTCTTATGAGCCAAAGGTTGTGGGTTCGAGCCCCACATGGATCACTTTACGTTCATGTCTACTTTGCCTTTAATAACGTTATTTAAGATGCCTATTTATACACATACACTGTATAGATGTAGCCGCGTTTAACCGTGCGCTCAGGTTGGCATAATATAATGGCCTCCTCAGCACCGTGTTTCACCTATTACATAGCTATTAAACACTCTATTTATGTTCGATAGTAGTTAAAATGTTTTAATGATAGTTTAGGACATACTTCTACCTTCCGTAGCTATACGTTTCATTTGAATGACAGTGTCATCGTCCAGTGGTGAACAACCGTCATCTAGATCTTCTTCATCGTAGTCCTCATCATCATAATAGTCATCGTCTTCATCGTCATCACTGTATTCGGAGATACAGTCATAGTCTACACTATCAGTTTCAAAATCCTCGTCATCTATGTTGGATTCCATATCACCGTTGGAATCATCTCCACCTTCAAGGGAAATGCCTTCGATAATTTGTGGCAAGTATTCCCCAGCGCAATATGTGACTCCTACTTGTACAAGGGCGCTTAGGCACATGATATATAGTTTTTTCATATATTTGGAGTTTTCTCCAACCACGGCACGTAGTACAATCTGTATTAGTTCATCACGTCTCTCTATGCTGCTTAGTGGCTTGGCTTCTCCACAGCTGTATAGCAATATTATAGCGACGTATCGAATTCTTGACTTGTAGTACATGGGTGTATTCTTTATAGCGTCGTACTCTTGCATAACATTTTGTGTCAATTCCCTAGCAGCTGTAGATAGTATACAGTCACAGACACGACTCTTAAGAGTTACTTCAAACATGTCTGCCATGAGTCGTTCTGCATGTTCCTTATCATCGGACATGGCACCTCGTTGGCAGAGGGTAGTAATTTGAACGGCTATATCAAATGTAAATCCGCCTGGAGCGTGGGCAAGTAAACTCCTTAAAGGGTCCCGCAAAACGCTCAATTCAGCCATGATAGCCGGAATTTCGTTATCGTCTGTGACATCTAAATCGTGATAACCTCCGATAGCTTTCATACATAGCCCCAAAATCTTCCAGAGCGCATCGAATCGGACTCCAAGTGCAGCTGCTTTCTCTTCACCAAGGAAGAGCACTATCTTTTTCGCAATTTTTGCCAGATAACCAAGAATCAGAGCAAGATCATCTAAATAATCCATTATACGGTCTATATCTAGGTTTTCATACAGAGAAACCAGTAATTCTGCGCTACGTCTTGTAATTTTAGCAAACATGTCACAGTCATTTGGCGTCATGTCTTTTGCATCTGCATCTGCGGCCAGTTTGACTATCGAGGTCAGCGTTTGAACCATTGACCACCTAGCTAAAATCTGTTCATCGCTTGACATATCTTCCACTTCTCCACTCAAATTGCCTCCACAGCTGATGCTGTTCCACAGAGCGTTGCAGACGTTTTCAGTGATTTGGGCACCGAATGGCAAAATTGCCACGGAATACTTATCCACGATTTCATCTAATGTAGACACCACTGTTTCTAACTCAATTCTTTCCATGAGTTTGAAAAGGCTTTGTAGCAAGTGTGGTAGGAATTCGATAATAGTCTTTTGCAGAGTAGCGTCATTGTTATGGAAGAATGCAAGCACTGCACTAGTAGCCATGACAGACACAATAACTTCTCCATCATCAAGCATTTGTACCAACTTGGAATATATTTTGAGCAAATTTTGTGAATCCCTCCACACAACAGTCGTCATCACAACGCGTCCACAAAGCCATGCTCCGCGCATTCGAAGCCATTTGTCTGGTGATCCTAACAACTGCAGTACATATGTTGATAAGAACGCTTCTCCGTCCAACAATTGCTCTTGAGGTATACTCACTGGTTTGGCAGCGCTCTTACTGCTCAGTCGTTTTGTGTTTTGCAGTACGCTGCTAGCCGCGTGTCCTATTAGACACATGACTCCGTAAATAACGGATACCGGTGATTTACCATTGCTAAATACATCTCTTGCCGCAGCTATAACGATTGGAACAAAATCTTCTCTACGAAGTTTACACGCATCTTTGATAAAGTCCGCAGCAGTGCCTCTGGGTGATAATAATTGGAAGCTTACATCTGCGCAGCTTTGTATATAGGACTCGGGATCTTCTGTGTATTCCTTTTCATCATTGCAATTGCACGCAAACGTCTGGAACAACATTTGCACGATTACAGGTGCGCATGGTTTAATGGCTGAATTATATATTGTAGGGAAGCTGACTGCGTACTTCAGATAAGTCCATATCTTATGATGTGCATGGTTGGTGAGTACCGCTGCTCCTGTAGATTCAGATTGCATAACAAACAAAAGTTTTTTGGTAAAAGCTTCTGCGTAGTTATCTTTTATGAATCGTGAAAAGTGCTTCTTTCCCTCATTTTTATTTTCCTTCCTTGGTATTTGCCTAGACATATATTTTGTAAGTATGTGAAGTGCCCATTTCAAACACTTGAACCTTGGAAGTTCTCTTAAACGAGTTTCATCTTCGTCTGGTAGTTCAGCGTACGGTAGCATAGGTCTAGTTCCAGGAGCGAACAAGGCGTTCCATGACAGTGGATTATCCAAAACGAATTCTACCAGAGCCATCCATGATTGTAAAGTGCTCTCAACTGTATTCGTAGTAGGTGATGTGAGTAATCCCATTGAATAGTAGATTTTCAGAACCATGTGTATGCAGGTTGCAGCTTCTGGTGAATCTAACCCTGCCTTCGATGCATCTTGCGCTACGTTTAAAAGTTTTCCAAAAAAGCGGTCTATTAAGTCATTTACTTCATCTGTAAGATTCGATGTGTGATACTCGTAGCGATACATTAGTTTGCGTAGAATCCTGAGGGCGCAAATTAGGATATCTCCATTTCTCCTCTGCTCTATATCTGCGTTTAGCCTATATACAAGTGATGTGATGTTACGTTCTTCGGCATTGTAGACTATGTGTCGAAGGATTTCGAAGCACTGTCGCCTTACAGCGTCATTATTTGCACCTGCCGATATGATCGCATCGTATATACTGTTCCACAGTGCCGTCCTGTCTTCCGGACAGATAGATGTTTCCTCTCTCCATTGTGACAATACTAAATTTTTGAGTTTAATTGCTCCCGCTAATTTAACGGTGGCGTCTACATGGTTGGAGGTTATGATTTGTAGTAGAAGCGGTATAGCTCCTTTAAGAGTTGTAATCTATACATGTAGATGATAAAGATTAACACATAAGAATATATAGTGCAATATTTAGTTTTACAGTAGCATATAATCAAGGCTTACCTTAAATAGGTACTCTTCGCTTTGCTTTCTGAGTAACTGTTCCTGCGCTAGAGATCCTTCTAGCGCCCTATGTATAGCCTCTAGGCTTAAAATGTTATCAACACTCATTTTTAATGAGTGGTACAATGGTGTGTGTTAGATTCCCACAGTTTCGTTTCCTTCGATTGGACGTGGCCTAACATTGTGATAAATGGAGATGTGATGTTGTTTCTTGCTTTTGATTATAAGTAAATATTTCACGACACGTTAAGGTGTATTGGTAATCATGATTAACGCTGGAGTATCATCGTTTCTTCGCTTTAGATTAAGTTACCATAATACGGCGATGATGACGTCTACCGCGCGTCGATAACGCTTTATTAGTGTTTTAAAAATTCAAATATTAAAATGGCGATGTTTGATTTACTGAAACCATGCGGTCAAGTGAATTTGAGTATAATTGGCACCGCAATTATGACACCAACTCCTGTAAGTCCGATAGTAACGTACATGATAAGTTTACTGTTGCGCAATCGTATGGTTCTTGCTTTTACCAATTCAACGTTCGCCTTTTCTGTATATTCGACAGCTTTCATAGTGTTGTATTCCACTTGATCAATAAGATCTCCTTGATAGCTCACAACACCGGCAAGTTCCACCATCATTTGATGTAATTCTTCTACACTATCTTCCAATGCCAACACATCATTATACTTTGATTGTATGTTTTGTACGGCATCTACGAGGTTAGTGTTACCTACTATAGAAGAGCGTGCTGCGCTTTCGAGGACCATGTGGGCGTTTCCCGGTGCCATAACCTTTTCTAGTTCCGATGGGTCTGCTTCCGGATATATAAGTTGAATTTGTCTTGCTGTTCGTTCTTTAATCGCCTTTTTGAATACGATTTGTGCATCTTGGTATCTTTTCACCGAGTTTTGGAAATGTTTAATACATACATTGTATGCATTATTTCTCATTCGTTTTTCTGTAGGTGTCCCTTTATCCTTTCCATTCTGTAGTTTCGTAGTCAAACTCTTCGTTTTTGAACACGAATCATTGATCTGTGCGATTAGATCGTTGAGCTTCGAGCTAACTCCTGCGCTCTGTTCACTTGTAACCGCCGTGGCGCTCAGTTCCATTAAGGCACATATTGCTTTAGCGCCATCGTCTATTGAGGCGATTAGTTTACGTGCATCTTGCACATTTGCCATATACTCTTTAAAATCGGGATCGAATCCCTCCTCATCGTCTCCGCCCTGTGCAATATATTTACGTACATTTATTGTTGTGACCTACCATCGGAGACGGCGGCATCCCATCATCTTGTATAATTACGATACAGTCTCTTGTATATTCGTTCGACTGTTTAATACCTTCAGCGAGGTTTCGCAGTTGCTGCGTTCTATTATACATGTTTAAGTTTCACTTGATCATAATCAAAGTAACACATTGGTTTCCAGCAGTGGATCTAGATTACTCAATCTAAATTTATCCTTTAATAAGTCCTTATGTCTCTCTTTTAACGTTACACACTTGTTTGGATAGTTTGTTTTTCTGGTACACATCAATGCTTCTGTATTTCTTTGTCCGGAACACAAGCGAGCCGATAGTACTTCCTCTGTTTTCGCCTTTAATTAGATCCAGTGTTATATGTACTTTCCAGCGTCCAAAAGTTATGGATTATGTTGTTTACACACTTCAGTGTGTTAGGTGTTTTGGGCCCTTGATGTGTACACGGCGGAGCGCACTGTCGGTTGGCATATCACCTTTTTTCTTTGAAAAGACATTGGAATTGCTGCTCCAATAATATATCATTTAATTGTATTGTGATGTGTCTACTCTAGTATTCTATACGTTGTGACCAATGATGATAGATTGGTCTGTAGGGGTTCATTAAGGCATACTCCCTACTTCCTTCTAGATCCGAAGACAACTGATCAAATTTTACAATGTTGCTTATTGCTGGCGGTTATGAAGGTGGTTTAGTAGGCCTCGATGTCCCTCAAATTGACGAAGCATTGGGATTTGATTCCTCATCCATTCATTCTGAACAAGTAACTCTGGCCTTCCGATTTCTTTGTTCTCAGGTAAGCTTAAGAATTCAAATATGCCTAAAACATGAACATTGTGTATATGGTAGACTAACGATTTTAAATCCGGAAATTGGTATATACATTTTTTTCTTGCGCCTTATTTATATAAGATCTCCACATTTATTTTATATCATCTGCATCATGTTTTGTTAAGCCTTTAGGGGCTAGTATGGCAATATGCTTGGTGTTTCTGTTGTTTGTACGATTTTGATTACGCTATATTGTATGCACTCTGCAATGTGCATTATTATATGGAACTGTGTATTATTTATGCCTTTTGATTACATAATATACAGGGTTCTATTCGCTGCTTAGCATTGGGCTCTGATTTCTTGTGTTGCGGAGGTTCTGATGAGACAGTCCAGATATATGGATTGCGTCACCGCAAGAAGCATGGTGACCTTATGCTTTCTGATGGTTGCATCACAGCTATAGGTGCCGTGGGTTCCATCTCTAATGGGTTGATTTTGGTTGCCAATGAGCACGGGGCATTGGACGTTTACTCATCACGACATCTCGGCCATTTAAAGCAGTTAAAGGGCCACAAAGCTCCTGTTACTTCTATAAGTATTCACCCTAATGGTGAATTGGCGTTATCGGTATCGGAAGATTTTACATTGCGTCTATGGGACGTAAAAACATTTATGTGCGTTTTTTATTCGCGTTTGAAGGAGCCAATTATTGGTGCGGAGTGGCATGGTGATGGTAAGACGTATTATATTTTATTGGAATCGCAATTGTTGATATTTTCATTGTCTGAGGATGTCAAGCCTCAGCTATACAAGGCTGAGGGTGGCCAAAAGCATACGTGTGCCAGTTGGTTTGGCACTTACGTTGCTGTTGGATGTCGTTCTGGATCTGTGGTATTATATCCAGTTGTACCTGGTATTCCTGTGTGTTCGGGTAAGCTCCACACCAAGCGCATCAAAGGCATTGTTGGTATGTCTGGATGCATTGTAACAGTCGATTCTGATGGAATCTTAGTATTCCTAAAGGTTACAGACAACAATGGAGTTGTATTTTCCGAGTTATTTCGTTACGGCGTAGAGATGCGAGTCAACGTTTTAATTTGCAAGCCTGACTAGCGTAGACGGCTGCATATAACTAAGTGGGTTGCACAAGAAAGAGTTTAACATTGTTTTTTGATCGCATGATCATTTGCCACGTTTTACGTTAGGTGTTGATATTATGCCCTTGACTAGGAGTATGCTGGGTACCGTATCTTCACCTTGTTGTTGGGTCACGCACAATTTTTGTGTTCGTTTTTACAGTGCTGCATTGTCATATGATGACTGTCATTATGCGGATTGCCTGGAGTAAAGCATTGGCGAAAGTGCTCTTGCGTTCTAAACGGGAAGAATCTTTGTGTTACGTATAAACAACGTGACACAGTAATTGATCCCTTACACAAATACATATATGCACATACATAAATAACCATCTGCTCTTAACCGATGTTCGCTGGCATTTAATGTCAGTTCCCCATCGGTAACCCATTAAACAGGCTGCGCAGGCCAGGTACACTTGTGACGGTTGCTTTAGTAATTTAATGGCATTTGCGGCTTTTCAATTGCGTTTTAGATATTTTGTTTGATTTGCAGGCGTCAAACTTCATTTATGCGCAGCAGAAAAGCCAAACCATAAGCATTCAATGGTAAATTGTCTTCTCCTGATTTTAACTATGGATTCCTTCTTCGTGGTATAGGTAAGATTTTACCCAGTTACAATATTACCTATGTAGAAGAGTATGAACCATTGAGTTCTTCAACTTGCTATCAGTATACATAGATAGCGTGTATGGACCATTGTTTTGTCGGTGTGTGTCCTTAGTTGTTAGGCCAAACGCAGTCATTCCATTTTCTCCTGAAGTGATAGAAAGAAGTAGTAGAAAGAGAATTGTAAGCTCACATCTGCATCAATTGATTTGCAATGGCGGAATACAATGGAACCGCGTGTGAGCAAGTAGAAGATTCCGCTTCACTTTGAGGTACATAGTCATAGTATTGCGGATAATTTCCATATGGATGAAATTGAAGATATGGAATGTTTTCAATTACCCTCTTTTTATTAGAAGGTGTAATTGTATGAAGAATATTAAGCAGTTGCCTATGTTTATCCCACTCATCCGCTGCAACTTCTGCTCTCATCTTTGCTTCATAAAATCCATATTTGCGTACGCCAAAAGTGCGTTGGGATCTTTTTGAACAGTTAAAAGGGTCCCTGCAGGTTGCTCGCCATTCGAGTTTGGTATGGTGGTAATAGACACCTCTTACTAAACTATGATAATCTTCTTCTGGCACATCTGGTAGCAGTGCCATATTTGGCGGTGGTCGTTGACTCTCGTTTCTGCGTCTTTTAACTGGCGCTGGGTTTACTGGGTTGTCCTCGATGGCGGGCGTTTGTACTGGGTCTTGAATTATTGGTCTGGTTTTACCGGCCCTCTTGGAGCCGCGAGATTGACTACACCTCATATTTCCCACCTAATACACACACAGTGTGACTATTATTATATAACAAAGGGACTAGGGAGAAGATATACACTCACTGAGGGGTGGTGAAGCAACGCCGGTGTGGAAATTGACTTCACTAATTATTAAGACGCAACGCAAGCTACAGTTGTGTAGGAAGGTCACAAAGCTCATGTAACGTCTTCTTATTTCGCCTTTAATTGCGTTCGAGCCTTTTGTTACGTTATAAGCCTGCCACACGGAAGTATTCCACCAGGAATCTTCGTGTGATCTGGTTACTTGAAAGAAAAGCACACCTGCGGTAGACTTTACGTTGATCTTTGCACTTTTAGTAGTACAAATGGTAGTGTAATGTTAGAAAGTTCGTGGGCATCTAACAACGTCTTGTTATATCGAGATCACTTGAGACGTATCAGTTACGTCGCGCACTGGTCTCGCGAGGCAGAGATATGTTTATTAATCGATTCTATATGCATATAGAATCTACAAAGCAGATTAATATTAGCGTCTCTTTATTCGTCACTAAATAACAAAGAAAATAAAGAGTGAATCTTGGGACCCCCTCACCATGTGATGCACATGTATCACAATATTGTGCTAACATGCTCGTGCCGCACGTTATCGTCCCGCAAACCGTGTACGGGCCTTCTTAAGCATCTAAACATGGCGAGTTTGGTCTTAAGTTCCCGGTTCTCGGCGGTGATCTCCTCACTGACCTGAGAGAGCTCCAGGTGCTTCGATCTCTTGACACGCTTGTGAGATATTTTAAACTTTTCCCTGTTAGGATTCTTGAAATAAATGTCCCGCACCCGTTGGATGAATTCATAGAGCGAATCAGACCAGACGTCCCGCCCCCGATCCACCCTTTTGAACAAAAGGCCGAAATCCTCGCCGTTGTTATGGTACTTGATATAGAAGCAATTCGTATTGCTAGGGTCAGCTACGACCACACTTATCGATAGAAACGGATATGTCTCCACGGCTTCTAGTCCAGCCTGTAACAGCGTTAGTACAGATAGGCCACGTAATACCACCATGCAAAACGATATTGCGGGCTATATACCCGTGAATTGCATGTTTAAAACCACACCTTTAACACCCGAATAAAACTAGATAGGTGCATAACCGATTGGAGCACATGGTACCGACGCATGTTTGTTACCCCGGTCAACCCATCACAGCACTAAACAACGTATATAAACGTAACTTACATCATAATCTTCTCTCGAATGCCAGGCACACCATTCCCAGTTGCCATTCGATATTTCCAACGGCTTGAAATAGAACATCGTCCATTTGCTCCCGAATGTATTCATCTTTTTGAGTGGACCAGAAATGACTTTTGAATAGAATCGCAACTTCGCGTAATCATCCATATTTTCAAGCTCCTCGATGATATCTTCTTCTATGATACGATATCAGATATTACTATGTTACGCCATACCCATCATCGTTCCGTCTTGCTGTGCCTCGATGATTGCCTGTAGCGCAAGTGGTGAAAGATCGCGTGAAGCCATTTCATCGCTTATTTGATATATTGACACCTGTGCTAGATGTTGGAGACTGACCACTGTGATTACCATTATCTTTGTTGATGTCCTGCTATCATGTACCATGGAGAACCAGCGCCTTTTCGCAAGCCGTTCAGCCATGAGATCATTTACTACTGATAGTTTGAGTTCAGCACACAAAACATCTCGCATAAGTTGACGTTTATAAAGCATGAGTGTAATGTAGTCATCGCATTGTCTTACATGGACTTTCATTTTTTCCTGCAGGGGTATATCAAAATAAATACATCACATTGTACAATAGGTCAAACACTATACCACTGCAGATACACAAACAACTAATGTGCATACATATAACCTCCATGGAGAACATACGTGAATTTGAAGTTTTCCATCTTTTGAAATAATATCAAGTGAGCGATATGACGTTCTGCCGGCTTCAACAACGAAATAGTATTTTCCTGATTCGATGTATCCGGCGGCTTCGTGCAGTTCTAGTATGATATCTAGCGAATCGTGGTCATGCAATCCCACTAGACGATAAATACCTCCGATACAGCCACATTCTGACGGATGTGGTAGCTTAGATAGATTGTTTGCGATATAATGGCCAGCTGCAAGGGCGCAACAGCCGACTGCGCAGCAACCTACAGCTTGTGGATCTATATAGAACATGGAGCTGGAAATTTTCTTCCTAGTATGTTTCCATGTTAATGAATGTTTCTTCCTTTTTATATATCATGATTCCATGTAATTAGCAGCTATTCTTTGTAGATGTAGTACTTAAATGCAATCCGGTGCGCATCTAGGAATAGCTATCTATTACTTCATTTTGTTATTCCGGTGTAATTTAATTACTAAATTACTACCGTGAGAGTTTAACCTCTGCTCTTCTTCTTTGGGTTTATTCTCACAACACTTCGGGAATAGCGGGCTGGTCAGGCAAAACCACATTGCATTCCTATTGCTCTGCAATTGAAACTCCACAATATGTTTTGCATTATGCTAATTAGTGAATATGATCCCTCGGTTAAGCATATTGACTATTAGGCTGATGTGTGCCATAGTATAATAGAACATGTATCAGTATTGCTTTGCATGGATGGTTATTAGTAGATCGCCAAATGACATTCAGGCCAGTTAAATCTACATTTATGTATTACTACTTAACATTGATGCCTCTCCCGACCTCATGGTGCACTTTTGTTATTCTCGATTAGGGTTGTATTACTGTTGATTCTTCATAGATTCTGCTTTGGGGGTTCATGTACCATTGTTGTACGTATGCAATGTTGATTATCCTTTGTTTAATCTCTAGTTTTATGCTGGCTTATACTAACGTACCCTTTTTGCGTCCTATTTTGCCCAGTCATGGGGAGTAGTACTGAAATGGCATTTTGTTGTATCGTTTGTTTTTGATAATATCATTACTTATGTTTATAATGCCTCATTTGCCATATTTATGTAGTCCGGGTGTATACCATAAATCGGTGATTCGTCGCCGGTTATGTCGTTTTCATTAGTGTCTGCTTTTTAGAATTAACATTTTTTTGTTACACCTTAGATGTGTATATTGCTAGTACAGTGTGTTAGCACAAAATTAAAAGGTCTTCTGTATATACGGGTTGTTTTTAACTTTTAAAAGTGGTATCACTGATTGCTGTGGAAGGCCATGAAGGGACGTTTGCAGCTTAGTCGCTCTGAGAGCGTCGATTTATCTAAATACGCTCATACTTTGCGTGGAGTTCATCCACGTGAGTTGGATTTTTCGGATGAGTTTTACGGGACGTCTGATGATAGCTCATCTCCTCTAGACTTCGGTCATTGTTCTTCTAATGGATTTTGGAGCAGAACATTTGATTTTGTATTACGTCGTCGTTTGATTATCGCATGTTTTGTTTATGTTGTAATGGATATTTTGACGACGGTGTATTACAAGCGTCTAATGGACCATACTGGCAACTACGTGATGGTTACCATGGAGAGTCTGGTGGTATACTTTTTAATATTATTCTCTTTCATTTACGTAGCTTGTCGCCACTTCTTTCCTGAGTATATGTCGCGTCCTTTTGACCCTCATCCGTTATTTTTGATGGGTGCTTTTGATATTGTTGCTACTGCTTTATCTGCAGTTGGGAGCGTGAACACCAGTGGTATATTATTGGTTATGTTGGGTCAGGTTGGAATACCTTTGACTATTATTGCTTGTAAAGTGATACTGGGTCGTAAATACCACAAGTTGCACTATTTAAGTTCCTTCTTTATCATTGCTTTTGTTTGTTTGAAGGAGCTTACAATCCCTGCAGTGAGTGAGCGTAACGACATATATTCAAACCTTTTGTACATTATTGCTTGTTTGCCTGATTCGATAGCTTCTGCCCTCCGAAGTGGTCAGTACACTTCAGATTCATTTCACTTGGTGAAGTATCAATTCAGTGCTATGGCATTGCAATTTGTGCTTGGTCTACCGGTTTTCGCTTTCATTATGTCCAAGCGCCATACTCAACCTGATTTGGGTATATTCGGCAGCATAGTTCATGATATTGAAAGTGGTCTTGCTTGTTTATTCTTAGGTCGCAATACTATAGTGGACGGTTGCAGCGAGACTGGATTTCCCCGTTGTGATTCATGTGAAGGTTCTTTGCAGATATTTTTGATATATTTGCTTTGCAACATGATAATCCGTGTGGCTTATATTGTGATAATGATGGAGGGTACTGTTACTTTAGTATTTTTACTGGGTACATTAAAGGTGCCTTTATGCTCGATTGCATTTTCACTTCCTGCGATCAGTGGTGACAGTGCTACTGACTTTGAGTTCATTGATGTCGTATGCTTCGTTGGTATTATGGTATCACTGTTTTTATATGGTACTGGTACCAAGCGTTTAGAGAATGAGACTGCAACTCGTTTTTCAACGCCTCTATTACCTGATCGCGAAGACTTTTCTCGCGTGGTTTCAATACAGGAGCCCATGGAGTGAGCGCAAAAATGGCGTGCCTCCACGTAACGTAATTGTAAATTGATAGTATCATATGCTTTGTTATATATCGCCATTAAGTGTATATGTCCTCTAGAGGCCTTTTAATGCAAAAAATAATTTGTACTTACTCCTGAGGCATATATCTGTTGTATTAGAGATACATATAGGTAAATATTATTGTAATTCTGCTTTTGGGTGTGTATATAATTTTATTGTGTTACTATTGACGTTGCGTTATGTAGTTTTCTGTATATACACATGTATACGATGAGATATTATTTTAAAATTTAGTGGTACTATGAATGAGGTATAATTTGGTAATTTCTTGGTTTTAGCGCCTTCAACATTGCTTAGCGCAGTAGAGGATGTCGTCAACATCCCTATGCGCTTTCCTATGGCTTTGGTCATTTATTTTTTCGTTTATTTTAGCTATGCGTATAGTGAATGATGATACTGAGGTTTACAGTCGTCAAATCAAGTCTAGATGCCACTTTGAGGTATGTTTATTTATTGTCTATTTCCTTCTCTGTGGATTCCATGATAACTTGGTGAAATATAGTTAATTTTAATGGTTTCTGTTTGTGTAGTATCTGTTTTGCTCGTTTATATTATCATTTGTTTTCAGGAGGGACGCATGCTTGCTGCCCTTAATGATCGCAGGGAATTCCACTCATCTCCATCACTAAAATGGTTGGTACAGGTTTTTAAACATATATGCCTGTTTAGGAATGCCGATTTGGCCACATCAGCTCGCAATATGGCATCTGAGGTATGAACTTGTGTATGTTTATGACATTTAATAGCTGAGTCGGCGTATAAACTGTCAACTACCGTTATATTACCGGGAGGAGCTCGGCACCAATTATTTATCAGCCGATTTGGAGCACTTTAGTGAGTCTCTTGCAGCCGAGTTTTGGTATGAGGGTCACCTTGACTATGACTTTGAGAAAGGTATGTAGTGGATAAAGGTTTTCATTCTATTCCAGGCGGCCCTCTTAATCGCAATCCGAATGTGTTATCCTTTACTCAGATGGTATGGCGTTCTACTAGGGTATGTATTTGAGTTACATTTGTTATGTTAATTCAGGAAGTTGGATGTGCCGTTGCCTGTTGTGACGGTCGTCAGGTTGTGCTAGTATGTCGCTTCCATCCTCCTGGTAACATTCAAGGTACGTTTATAGTTGTTTTTGATTATATTTTACCAGGTCAATTCATTGGTAACGTTTTAGAGAAGGTATGTCTTTTGTTATATTTGCTTCATGGCATCAGTTCAATCGGCTTAAGAATCGCGAATCCGGGATTTCTACAGAGCTTTGACTAAAAACGGCGTTCTAATGTTATTTAACACACTAATAGTATATTTATAATACGATATGTTGTATCTCTCTGATACACCTACGGCGTATAGATGGGGCGGCATAGAACAGGTTTCATTTTATGAGCCTTTCTCTACACTTTATACCTCCTGTAATACTTCATCAATTCTTTGTGTAACAGTTTTGTGCTGTATTTATCGCGTAACAAGATGGGAAGCCTTTTCAACACCCACCCCAAGAATTTTGGCCAAGGTAGTCGCGAGTGGTAGGTGTTACGGTTGTTTATATTCTTGTTGGACTTCGTTTTAAATGTAATTCTAATGCTTTGTAGTCGCGTCTGCTTCAACCGTCACGGTCTCATTCGCAAGTACGACTTGAACATGTGCCGTCAATGTTTCAGGGAGCGTGCTAACCTTATCGGTTTCCACAAGGTATGTTTTAATGTTTTTTAAATCATTCTTCTGCAGTACTAATTCACTTGGTACTTGATCTAACTTTGAAATCAATTTGGTTTGAAAGTAGTTTTTCGTATGTATTGTTCTATGATGTATGATTACTGCGTTGTAGTTCATTGTGGCTTTTTTTGCTACGATATGTACAGTAGTTGTATATGGCGTTTCCTATAGTATTTCCATAGTTCGCAATGCGTTTTTTTCGCGGTATTTGTAGAAATGTATTTGTGTTTCTAGAAGAAGGTATCATCGCTACGGTATACGTGGTGTACCGTGCTTTGTCCTTTTTGTTGTTCCTGTTCGTGTGCGGCTCTAACGAACATGTTATACATATCGAATGGTTGGTTGTTTTCTGCGAGCCTTTTGCGTGCTGTTTCGGCAGCTATTTTAAATGCTCTTCCCATAAGTCCTAGCCCTTCAGCTCGTTTTCTGCGCCATTGTTCATCTACTGCCATATCTTCCAAGAGTCTTTTTGCTGCTTTCTTTACACTCAAGTGTACGTCCATAAGGCATATGTGTAACATTGCATCCATGACTATTGCCAATGTATTTTCGGACGTCTGTTTCATATATTCTTCGTTTAGCATTGATTGTTTTTCTCCTGTTCTTGCTGCCGCTCGTTCTGCGCTACGTTCTGCAATTGCTGTTTTTAAGAGTGATGTCATAGTTTTCAATCCTTTTCTCATCATTTTCGATTTTTCCTGTACTTTTGCAACATTTCCTCCTAATCCTAGAAACGTGTTCCATTTCCAGATATATCTATTTGCTATGTTTTCGTATGTCCATCCAATGGTATAAACGAGTTCCACTGCGAATGGGTTGACGCAGAGTTCATTAGCGCTACTGAGTATATCTGCATACCACTTTTCTAATTCACCGCATACATATGGTCTTACTAGGTCCTTGAGGTTGAATGCGAGTTTGACTTCACGTTCCCACTGTGCTACTTCGAAATCCTTTTCCGTGGGTGAGTAATTTCTATTTTGGAGGTCTAATTCCATGTACAATGCCATTCTCAATTTTCCTATGTATGGTTCTAGTTTGTCGGACCCGAATAGTACCATGAAGAATAGTGAGCTATCCAGTATAGGCATTTCTTCACAAGCTGCCTTTCCATGTTCATCGTACATTTTCCTTCGGCTCACATCTCCCAGTACTTGATATGCTTCTCCCAATTTCATGAATTTTTCTGCTGATGTGGCATCACCTGTTTTATCTGGATG
Source organism: Babesia bovis T2Bo (assembly GCF_000165395.2). Lineage (NCBI taxonomy): Eukaryota > Apicomplexa > Aconoidasida > Piroplasmida > Babesiidae > Babesia > Babesia bovis. The sequence continues at coordinate 841,120 of NC_010575.1, forward strand.
ATACTGTTTCGCAAGTTGGTAGTATTGCCTTTTAATTTCAGCTTGTGTTGCTGTTGGTTGTACATTTAATATTTCATAGAATTCTGTATCTGCAACTTTTCTCGTTTCACCATTGTTTATCCTTGCGCTTTGTGCAGCTTCTGTTTTTGTGCGTACTACATCAGCTTGCCTTTGCACTGCTTCTGTGACTTCTTTCAATTCATCGTCGAGTGAGTACCAATTATCTCTCCATTCTCCATGTTGTTTATTCCACTTTTTACCGTTATATCTTTGGCATATGGCGTTTGGTGTGTTTATGATACCTCTTGTGATTTGATATCCTGCTACCCCAATTCCAGCCACTGGCAGAGCCACAGCTCCCAGGAGTCCCGCGGCCATGCCTTTGAAGAACCCTCCAACACCATGTTGATGTCCGCCTACTACTGGGCATAACACTAAACTTGTAGCGCCCAGCATAACACCTTTGGCTACGTTTTTGACACCTGAGATTATACCTGCTCCTGCATCCTTTGGTTTTCTCATAGGGAACAATTTAGATAGTACTTCATCATTACTTATTGTATCTGCTTCATCTATTCCTCTCGTTTTTATGACAAGTGGATTTCCAAATCGTTCAGCTCGATCTACTTCACGAATTGTCCTATATTTTCCCAATTTAGATTCTTGTGCTTTTTCCAGGTAGTACTGTGCTTGTAGTACCATGGATCCATCTGGTTCTGCTTGATCGAAGATTGGCTTCTTTGTTTCTTCTTGATTTTCACTTAATTCTTGTTCTTCAGGTTTCCAAACACTATAAGCACTTGGTTCGTAGTAGCTGTTACCCGCGATGGCGGTAAGTTCCTTCATTGCGACTTCATCTCTTTCGTCATCCGTATCGATCATGCAGTCCACAATATCGGTGGTTTCGTGATTGGTAGTAATATCACTTAAGTTTACCGCTATTTGTGATTGATTGTGATCCATTTCTTGCGATTCGACGATACCATTACCATCTTCATGAATGGTAAGGTTGCTTTGCGACGATTGCTCCATTGCAACTGCTTTTTATAAAATTGCGTACATAAGTTTCATGTAAAATTGCTCCAAAAATGTATATAATATAGTTACGTTTAATTAGTCCTAGTATACATATAATGTGCGCTGGTACGCGCTTATTGTATTGTATACCATGAATCTAAACGCTGCGGTTACTGCGTTGGCGTGACTTAGGGTCACATTTAAATCATCCGCATGTTTATTAGCTGGATAATAAGCCTTTATTTCTATTGTATTTTATATAATATGCCGTTACTGTGGTGTATGTGATGTAGCGTTGCGCGTCACTGCCTTGAATGATCACAGCTCTCTATATGCACTGGATCCAGTGATTTATTGTGGATTAAAAACAATATCTGTATCCAGTATGCCAACGGCGATATGAATCGACACTTGTTAAAGCTACCAGCAGTTTAGGAATCCTGGCAGATTGAGTTCGTTTGACGATACATTTCAACAGATAGGCCCTGTCTTATAGATACATTCGATTACATATGGCATGGTACCGCCCTAAACAATACAATAGCATCGCGCGGTTAAATACCTTGGATCATCCGTAGTCGATATGATTCAATAGACCATAGTACGGTAATGTAATCTCTGATAGTTCTACAGCCCAGCTTATAGCTAGTAGTATATTTCAGCGCTATCCAGTGTATATACTGGATATCAATTAGATATCACACATTACACAATGATTTGGGGTATATCTAGCCTCGTTCTCAATACACATGGGTGTTACCCGTTATCTGGTTTTATTTTGTATATATACTATAATGGTTTGTATATAGGTTCCTTTTGTTTTGTACCTTGTTAAATTGCACGCGTCCCCACGGGTTGCCTTTGGCTGGTCGTATTTCACTTATATTCCAGATGTCACTGTCATAAGATGCTTGTGAAATACGTTGGTGGTACTATACGGCGCTTTGCGCTTGATGCGCGTCGTTACGGTGCCCATTACACTGGTCGTTACATCACCTCTGAGCAGTTGGAGAAGAAAGACCCTAACTGGGCCATCGAGGAGACCAATTTCTGTTTGGGTAAAATAAGTGTACGTTTAAAACGTGTTGACTCTATGCCGTTTTTGTTATACATAGTACTTATGGTTCTATAGGAGTTGCGTTTCAAGGACACTGACGACTTGGCTCGTCGTACATTGCAGATTATGGACAGTCAATTGAGTCGTATGCATACTCGTTTGCGTGATGGTACTTGCGTCCCATACATGTCGGTTAGTCTTCACCAGATGGTTGATCGTCCATGTCCAAATCACGTTTTCAGTGAGAGTCCCTTATTGAAGTGGACTTGGGACGAGGCCTACGACGAGGCTTATGAGAACATGTAAACATATCGGTAATTAAGTTATATTTAAATTAGCGTGTGTCTGTTGTCACTAGTATATCGGTGACGTAGTCCAATGCTACTGTTACTTCGTTAAGGGCTGTTTTTCCTATAACTTTTGCGATAGTTGCTTGTATGCTGGTATGGAGTTTCGTATCGGGCTGTGCGAGATGTTCGCGTTTCTGGCGTCCAAATATTGGTGGAAGCACCCCTGTAGTGCGACCTAGTATACTCACGTATGCTGCTTTGATAGCCATGTAGCTTGAACCTGGATTTAACTGTTTAGCGATTAGTGGCTGCACTACTTCATATTGCAAGTTACCCATGAATGCCAAATATGCCAGTGTGAGTACGATTGAGTCCTTTATTCTTGTATTTGCGGTATTATTTATAGCACGTTCCGCTTGGTACAGTAACTTCCGTTCGTCTATTACCTGTAGTTCCAGGTGGTATACTGCATTTAAGTACTCCAGGAATGCTGGAGGGTCAAGTTTCTCGTTTGTGATACTGTTTGCCAATATGCCCAGCTCCTTTGATGTTATATTAAGCTTGCGTGCGATAGACAGCATTGTAACCACTAGTTTAGGATCCACTTGAGTGTCGTGAATGCGGGAGCATACATTTTGTATGGCGTGGTTATATATTGACATTATGTCTACCTCGTTTTGTAGGTATGGCAGTAGTTCGCAACATGCCACTACATTGTCTATATTTATGGTCGACGTTCCTTTTAACAGTTCAATTTGCTTTATTGCAGCATCAGTTAATTCATGGTTTGTATTCATCTTGAGCAGGGTGGCCAATATCCGTATACTTCTTGCTGAATGCCTCTTTTGTGTACCTATATAATTTTGTGCTACCAGTTCGCACAACTTAGGGTTTCCCCAATGTACAATTGTTTGCAGGTCTATTTCACTGAAGCACTGTACCGCTTTTAATCGTTGTTCAAGCACACTGTTGAGCACCACCTTTTCTTCTGCACCTATGTTATGTAGAGCGTTATGCAGTACTACAAGTTCCTTATTAGTTAGGCTGTCCAGTAGATCTCGTTTTACCATGTAAGCTAGTGTCCTTGATGTCTTGGCACATTTCAAGTTATGGCAGTAGTGCAGCAAATATACGTGTTTGGGTCCGAATTGTACATTGGTATTATTCACAGCATTTTGCAGTACTTTATCCAACGATTCCATGTCGATATTTGGTGCTATATCCCAGCATGAAATTGACTGCGTTATCGTTAAGGCGTCCAGTAGTGACGGTTTCACAGTATTGATGAGTGCTTGCAGCTGTTTTGCATATGCATCTTTGAAACAGGGATCAATATCTACATCTTTGTGGAGCATCAGATTGACTACATTGCACATTTCCTGTGCGTTCATTTTCGGCAACGTCTTTATGAGTACTTCCGGCAGGGGTTTGACCCACATATTGGCTTTAATATAGGCACTGCATATATTCGAGCCCATTCGTCCTGTCATTGTCTCCATTTCTGCTGATACATTGTCCATTAACGCGGGTAATACTGGTCTCAGTGTTGGATGCGCTCCACATGAAAATAGTATCGTTGCCATATCCCTGCCACGCACATCTTCACGTATGGATAGTATCCTAGTTACAAGTGGTACTGCTGTTACTGGGTTTATCAGCTTCAGTTTGTCCAATGCATATATGACAAGTGACAGTTCCCTTGTTTTTAACCTAGGTAGCAATGACTGTAGAGCACTAACAAAGTTCCGTGCTATTTCGGACTTTGCAATTTGTTCACGTTTCTGCGGGTATACTCGTACAAGTGCGCCTAGTGAGTGTAATAAGCTTGCTACGAGCTCGATATTGAATTTACATTCACGTTCCATGAGAGCATGGCTCCTATCAAGTATACATTGCAATTCCTGACTGTTTAATTCCACTCGTAGAGTATAGCTGGCAACTAGTATCATGTTGATTAGCTCTAGATTGAGCATTTCAATATGCCTAGGTGTTACAACATCGCGTATTACTCGTTCTACCATTGACTTAGCTTTTGAGGTCTTTACCTCAAGGGTTTGCAATTTGCAAGCGACACATGTTAGCAGGCATTTTGAATGCGGGCTTAACCTTCCGAATACATCTGGTTCTAGTACTTTGTCGACGTAATATTGCCTGTAATCATATATCCAGGCTCTTATATGGCATTACCAGAACTGCGTAGGCGGTCTAGGGTTAATGAGTCCGTTGGCTAGTCTGATTCCTAGCCTGGGTATTTGTGCGGGCTTCGAGGCGCGTAGCGCCGCGATGAATTGCTGCATATCAATCCATGTTTATAAAATGGGAAGACAGGTGAGCGCGCGTTATACCATCTGTGTGGTGCTGATTTGACGTTTCAAACGTCGTCATAACGTCCACTTTAATACCCAAGGATAGAGTATGATGTTATCGCGTCTGTCTTCGTTCGGTTACTCTCAGCTGAAGCACAGGCTCGGCCTCCGGGTCATGGTAGGTTCATTTGCTTCTATTGACCTAAATGCTCGCAATTGATTTTGTTATTGTATTCTATAGCATACCGTCTGTTGTATATTAAAATTATATTGCGAATTAACGGTGTAAACATTTATATTTTGTATTTCTTCTTGCAATGTTGTTGATGTGTGAATATGATCTCTGGTTAAAATAGCGTCCTACAATTATCTGAACTCTGTACAATCCTGTACCAATGCTTCTTATGTAACTTGTTTGTGTATATTACTGTGTGATTCTGTTTTGTAATTTGTTACAGAGCACTGCTTCCTCTGGCGCTGCTGAGATAAACCGTATTATGAAGAAGGCTCCTATATCTTATGAGAAGGTGCCTTTTGTTGATGAGGACCTTGAGCGTGTTATGGAGGAGGTTCCTGATTTTAGGTTTTACTACATTGGTCGTGACGATGGTGGTCGTAATCCTTACAGCAGCATTCCTATGAATGAGGAGATATATGCTGAGGGCACTGAGGGTCGTTTTGAGGCTGTTGACAACAGCATGAAGTTTGCCAAGTTGGAAAACGGACTACGGATCGCATCTGTTGACCGTGGTGGTATGGACTCTCTTTTGGGTTTATATGTTGGTGCTGGTAGCAGGTACGAGGGTGCTGATGAGCTTGGTGTTTCTTCTATGATAGAGAATATGGCATTTCACTCAACTGCGCATCTATCTCACTTGCGTACTATTAAGACAGTGGAGACCTTGGGTGGCAATGCCAGTTGCAATGCATTCCGTGAGCACATTGCTTACCATGGTGAGTGTTTACGTCGTGACGTCCCTATAATGGTGAATCTATTGATTGGTAATGTACTATTCCCTCGTTTTTTACCTTGGGAGATGAAAGCCAGCAAGTCACGTTTGGATGACCGACGTAAGCAGATAATGAGTTCTCCTGACCAGTACATTACCGAGCTTTTACACTCTGTTGCTTGGCACAACAACACTTTGGGTTTGCCTAATTACTGTTCTGAATCAAGTGTTTCTAATTTCAAACCCGAGGTTATGCGTAACTTCATGTTACGTCACTTTGCTCCTAACAACTGCATCATCGTGGGTGTGAACACTGATATTGCTGAGCTTTCTAAATGGGTTATGCGTGCTTACAATGAGTACAATGCTATTGAGCCAGTTGCGCGCAATGTTGAGAAGCCTGTGTACACGGGTGGTGTGCGTTACCATGAGGACAATTCTCCAATGTTGCACTTGGCAGTTGCTTATCAGATTCCTGGTGGCTGGGATTCGTCTGAATTGGTTGTTTTCACAGTTTTGCAATCGCTTTTGGGTGGTGGCGGTGCCTTTTCCACTGGAGGTCCTGGTAAGGGTATGCACAGCAGGTTATTCCTGAACGTATTAAACAAGCACGAGTTTGTGGAGTCGTGCATGGCATTTTCTACGGTTTACAGTGATGCTGGTATGTTTGGTATGTACATGGTTGTGGCTCCTCAGGCATCTCGTGGTGCCATTGATGTGATGTCTAATGAGTTCCGCAACATGCTTTCGGTGACCCCTAAGGAGTTGGAGCGTGCGAAGAACTCTTTGAAATCGTTTTTGCACATGTCTCTTGAGCACAAGGCTGTTCAGATGGAGGACATTGCACGTCAGTTGCTGTTATGTGATCGCGTCCTTACAGTTCCTGAGTTAGAGCGTGCCATAGACAGCGTGACTGCCTTAGACATTCAAAGATGTGTCCAGAGCATGCTTAAGGGTTCTAAGCCATCAGTGGTAGCTCTTGGTAATTTGGCTTTTATGCCACATCCTGAGGAGCTTCTAAAGCACTTCCACTTTTAATTACCATTGATTAGTGGGTGTAATACTACACACCTTATCACTTGGTACTAATAATAATTTGTTGCTTACTGTTATTACATTATCGTTTGTTTTGGTAGCTTACTACTTATAACGACGTCGCGGCAAGTCATGTATAGTAGTACCAAATATCTACCTTAATCCTGTGTATAATATGCTTTGGTGCTGGGATATAGATTGATTTGTTACATTATAACTACACTGCTATGGAAAGTGACACTGTGGCATCATCTTTAGTTCAGGATGACACTGAACCCGTTATCTCTGACCACAGTGGTGGAGATAGCCCCGTAACAGTTGAGAACGACATGGCAGCATCTTGTGATACTGTGGACGAGAGCCTTTCGCTGACTCCAGATGTAGAGTACCAAGAGAATCATGATATCGGTGTACCCTCTGGAACCAGCTCATTGCCTGATGACGATTCTAACATTGTGACGGCCCATGTGGACCCGTTAGGTGTTACCTCCAGTGATGTGGGTGAATCAAGTCAATCTGTAGGTGACATGGAACCCGTTGATGTATCTGTTGACCTTAGAGCGAGGTTGGAGACGTTAGAGCAGGCCCTATCGTCCAAGGAGCAGCAATGCGTTATGTTGGAGCAGCAATTAATACAGGCTAACCGTCAGGTTGAGACTTGTTATTACCAGATGGAGGAGCACGCTGATACGTTGCGTCATCACGTTGCTGAGTTAGATCGCAAGGACCAGGAGCTCATGTCTGCCCGTCGTGACCTTGAGCGTCTTGATTTGCTAGAGTCTGAGAAGCGCCATTTGAGTGAGATGGTGGCAAAGTTAACCCATGAGGTTGATGTGCGGACAGAGGACGCGACTGTTGCAAGGAACACTTTATCACAGATAGAGAAGAAGCTTGTTGATCTGACTAATGACAACATGTTACTTAAGGACCATGTGCAAACTTTGGCATCTGAGCATTCTCGCAGTCGAGATCTCGTTCGTACAATGGAGGAGGCATCTTCTCGGGGTGAAATTCAATATCGTGTTTTGGAGACCGAGTTGGCCAACGTCAAAGACCGTCTAGAGACCAAAGAGGCTGAGATGTCCAATTTGATGACCGAGCTGGCGAATCTGCAGGATGAGTACCTTCGGTCCAAGGAGCAGCTGCACGCATCTGAGAGTGAGTGCCAAGCTCATAAGGAGAAGGCTTCGGAGATATACAGTTTATACCAGCAGCTTCAGGAGGAGAATATGGGCTTGGTATCTGAATTGAAGGACCTCGGTGCGAAGCCAGTGGAGCCCATTGACAACAGTGACATAATTCAGCAGTGTCAAGAGCTTAGCACCCAGTTGGAGGCTGCCACTCAGCAGTGCAGGGAGCGTGACTCCGCTTTGTCCGAGCGTGCTTCTAAGATCCAGATGTTGGAACATCGCATCAAATCTTTGGAAACAGAGCTGCGTCAGAAATCGGGAACTCAGGAGCAATCCAATGAAGGTTCTCAGGACGCCATGCGTAGACTTCAGGATGAAATACGCATAATTAAGATAAACAATGCGGGTCTGGTTAGTGAGATATCTTCTCTTAAGGCCCAGATAAATGATAAGAACGCGCGCATAGACCAGTTAAATTGTGAAATTATGACACAGAAGCGTAAGGACGCTCCATTGGCTGAGAACGGTTTTGACGTTGACTTGGAGGCGTATATGGGTAACCGTATGAGTGGCATGTCATTTTCTGAGTCTAGCAAGAGTATGCGTATGCTATCGGTTATACAGGAGGCTGCAAAGCGTGTTTTGAACGAGCCATTTTACCGCAAGTGTTTTATGATCTACGTGGTAATACTGCATATACTGATGATAGCTCTTTTGATGACCTAGACATCGTTGCCATGTACTTTAATCATTAAAATTGTTTTCGTTAGCGTATGTATGTGGGTTATAGTCGTTTTCATATCTTTGCTGCTTCGAGCAGCATTCAATATACTTTTGTAGATAGAAGTGCATCAAGCAGTATGCTTCTTCCTGTTCCTTCGTTCGGTTGTTGATCCACGTGTTAGTTTCCAGTGCGCTTGGTGTGGTGCAGTATGGATTAACATTGCTGTAGCACGGGTATACATATACAGATCCTCGATCGAAGCAATATCCCATGGGTACCGTTGGTGTTGTGGTTTCCCTATGGCGTACCTCCCCTTTTTCTGTGGATCCCATACTTGTTACAACTCCTTCATTTGTATGTTCCATTGAGGCGAGCTCATCCTTATTGCGTAGTTCTTCTGTGCCATGGGCGTATCTGCACATGTTCCCTGCTTTGCAATAGCCATTCTGCCAGTATTTGCAGAGGTATGTTTTGTAAAATCCATCTGTATGGCGTAGTTCAGCGTAGCTGTGTGCGTATGGGCATTCGCTAGCATCTTTTTTACATATACCTTTTAGATGTGATTTGCACATGGCTGTTTTCAGTAGGTTTGGTGGTTCTTTAAGTTCCAGTGGGCTGTGGGCATATGGGCATTCTGCTCGTTTACTTCGTATACATCCTACTGATTTTGACATGTGCGGGCACAATTTCGTTTTATGGAATTGCTCCAAGGATATAGATCTGACATCTGTACCACTCATAATGGGAATTATCAATCATATACCAACCACTCGATAGACACCTAGTTTAAGCTATTCAACTGGGTAACGTTCTTTAGGTATAACTAAGTTTTACAACTGCTATTGCATATAGAGCATGTATTTCGGTGGTAGCAGTCAGCGGTGTCCGTATCGGTTAGGGCAGTATATGAAATTACGTTTCTACGGTACTGAGGGCACCAGCAACTGTGAGCGCGAGGAACTTTAGACGGTGTCTCACGTCACGTCGCGTAGGAATATACGCAGTTATTTCTACGAGATATAGGGGCAGGGAGAAATATGCTAAGACGGAAGATGTCCATTTCGGGTTAGAGACCTGGAATCTATGCATTATCTATGCATAGAGATCTATCTACGGGCGTTTGTAGTCTTATACGATCGGTATATGGTATAATCATGGCGGCATAAGTCAATGTGTATCAACTAGAATTTTATACACATCCGACGCCAGACACATTATTACGGTACACATTGGTAATATACAGTATGTATGTCAATAAAATACCTACTGAGTGTCTAGTACTCTAGAATTCTAATGCTGGGCACGGCCCACCTTCCACTACAGTAGTAATAAACATGCCCTTTTCTGAATTTGGTCTTGATCCATGCCTCAATAGTGCTTGTTCAGACCTTGGATGGATACTTCCAACTCCAATTCAGGCTGAGGCTATACCTCCAATTTTGGGTGGTCGAGACGTATGCGCAGCTGCTGAAACCGGCAGTGGTAAGACGGCCGCTTTTGCACTTCCATGTTTACAATTAGTTCACGAGCACTTGAGGAGTGCTACGTTGTCCAATACTAGTTGTGCAAGGCAACCCCGCGGCAATTCGTTGTCTTCTGACGATGCGAGCCCTGGTACTGCATCTTCAGGGTTAGATACCAGTACCTTTTCTGGCGATCCAGGTCTGCACATATCTGGTTATGACATATCACCGGATAACGCTTCCCAGTGGCTTGGTGGCCGTATATCCACTGGCGTCAGTTTGAAGGGTCGTTACTGCTATGAATGCAAGGTTACATCTTCTGGCATAGTCCGTTTCGGGTGGTCAACGGATGGGTGTAAGTACTCCGTTGGTTTGGATCATGACTCCTATGGCTTCGGTTCAACTGGGAAGAAGAGCAACGGTGGGAAGTTTTTGGATTATGGCGCGCCATACGGTAATGGCGATGTATTGATGTCGATAATAGACTTCGACAGATCTGAGATATCTTATAAATTAAACGGTCGTCACTTGGGTACGGCTTATAAGTTGAAGGATACCAAGTCTGTATACTTTCCTGCTGTTTGTACTAAGGGTGCTACATTCACTGTATATTTACATCAGGTTACATATCCAGAGCCTGGTTGTACTCCTGTAGCTTTGGGGGCACATGTAGCTCCCAGGGAACAGTGCACCGACACGTTATGTTTGGTTTTGGAGCCAACTATTGAGATGTCTAACCAGACACTGGAGTATTTCCAACTGTATGCCAAGTACCTCACCTCACCTTCAGTTACAGTTTCCGGTAGTCAGGGGTCACACGTGGTAGTAACCACTCTTCGTGGTGCTAGTAAGTTCAGGTTAAACACAATTCGCCATTTTGTTATGGACGAGGCCGATGAGCTTTTAAAGCAGGATGCCTCCTCGGTGTTATCTCTTGTGAAATCTATGCGGGCTCAGCGTACCAACAGCTCGGCACGGTTGCAGGTCCTTTTGTTTTCCGCTACTTTACATAACCCGGTGGTAACTGACAACGTTGGGGAGCTCACTAACCATGCGCAGTGGATTGACTTGAAGGGCATTCCTCAGATAGCCGACACGGTGGACGTCTGTGTGGTCAATATAGATCCAGGCAAGACCTATGCGTTTGAGGATAGATACCCAAACCCTAAAACGGACGGTCTTGAGCATATAGATTGTAATTCCATGCGTATTAAGACCTTGAAGCCCAAGTGCCTGGTATCACTCTTGGACAAGCACAATATTAACAGTGGTTTAATATTTTGCCGGACCAATTTAGATTGTGAGAACCTTTTTGACTATATGGCAACTCTTAACAAAACACGGAGCAATACTATGTTAAATAGGTATTCCGCTACCTTGCTGGGTGGTAAGTTGGACCAGCATCAGCGTAAGCGCAATTTACAAGGTTTTAAGAGTGGTCAATACAGGTTTCTCATATGCACTGACGTGGCAGCCAGGGGTTTGGATGTATCTGGTTTACCATTTTGTTTTATGTTGAACGTATCGGATTGCAAATTCCAATTTCTTCATAGGGTTGGTAGGGTCGGGAGATCCCAGGCTCGTGGGCTTGCCGTTGTTTTTTCAAGTACCGAACAGGAGCGTGTATGGTATCACAAGTGCACTGACCGTTCAAAGGGTTCATCCAGGTTCAAGGCTGCTTCTACGTGTCGCAACTATTCGTTGGTTGACCAGGGCGGCTGCACTATGATGTATGACGAGCCTGCTTACCTAGAGTCGGTTAGTAAGTTAGTACCTCCCGGTAGGGAGTTACACGTAATAGATCCCGATACGCTTGAAATTCCTGAGATTAGCACGGTACCGTATGGCGAGTCTCTGGTATCGCGACAGCACACTGAATTCCAGTTGCGGATGTACGAACTCATTACCACATCTCAGCGCTTATATCTGAACAACCTGCACCGTTCATTCTAAGCCTAATGCCATCCACTAAAGTTACACGGGTGTTAATACTGTTAAATTAATTCTTAGCATTCAGATCCCATATAGACACTTTATGTGTAATATATTGTATACAACATTACGTACATGTATTTGCTTGCCATGCTGTAGAAAGGTGCTTTTATATATATTGTGCCCTAGTCAGGGCACTTCCTTTGCCATAGGCTTGTTGTTTGCGATTTTTTAAAAAGTTGACTAGTCGTCAAAATCACACGATGCGCATCCGTGGCACCCACAGAGTACGCATTCTATGATTTTACCCGGCTCGAGGTCACGCTTTGGTACACGGCATACGCAGGTGGTTCCAAAGTTTTGGTTTGCAGTTTGGATGCAACGTAGGCAGCACAGGCGCTCATATCCGGGTTTCCGCCACTTTGATATAAGATTTGGATCGGCGTATCCTTCCCTTACGCAATAGTCATAAAGCTCCCCTGCAGGCAGCTATTAGACACCGTATAAGCCCGAGTCAGAGTAGAAAACATGAACATAGATATAACCACTATGCTAGATGGACTACATACACATTATAGGAAATGATCACAGCTTTGTATATTGATAGACGTTATATGTCTACACACACTAGATGTTCATGACAATCCAATAGGATTCCATGGATCCATACTGACACACTGGATCAGTCAATGCACAAACTTACTTGATATAGCCTTCTGGACATAGAACAAGTCGTAAATATAGCGTGAACGTTGGTGGTGGATACGAAATATGGGCCACTGTACTTCGCTGCGTCTTTTACCTTCACCGCTTTCGCGTTCTGCGGCCTTCATACGTTCGTCAAAAGAATCCAGGGTATCGGATATCACGTCCCATCCTTCTGGCGGTGGTCGTGAGTTTAGCGTACGAATGCGCGGCATTTTCTATAGACTGGGGCTCGTCGCATTCCTTGTATTTATGGAGCAGAAGTTGGTGGTCACCATCCAGAGTATTTGTCGGATATCATGCAGGCTGTTGGTCATTTTAAACTTAATTCGCGTGTAAATTTCATTTGTGTTATTTTGTTCCTGTTGGTAAGGTTAGGACTGCTATGTAAAACATACCATAAGGCTGCATTGCAGGCTATTGTTGACTTCGGTATAGAATCCTTTTATATTCATCAGTATGTATACCATTTGTGAGCATGGGTCTATATATGACTCATATTGGCACGTCCTGGAGACTATGCAATTGAATACAGCGGTTAGTATAAGTTGTACCATTCGTCTTCTGCAATCAAACGGGTTTCTGGCTAGTAGTATATGTTTAATTTTACCATATATAGGCTCCGTATCTTCATTATCCAAATGTAGTACTATAGCCAGGAATACATCTATCACTAACCGGTTTAGCATAGGGTTTATCGTAGGCAATGTCATGGCTATGACCGTAAGATACTGGCTGAATTTAGGCCATGACAGTATTTCCATTGAAACATAGCGGTTCCTAATCCCGTTGGCAATAGCCCGTAGCAGTTCTTTGAGTGTAAAGAAATCATTTTTACTTCGGAAGCGGTCAACGTTCAACTTGATATCCTTGTTCATCTTGGTTAGTCTTGTTACGTACCATTCTGGTACATTGGTCAGATTACCGCTACTATCATCAGATTCTGAATTCAATGTTATATTAGACTTGCTTTGATCTGTATCAGATTCGTTTGCCATAGTTTCTTTAATCCTTCTTGTGTTACGCCTTGGTGTGGTATTACCGCTACCAGACTCACTATTTTTTGACCTAGGACTCCTTCTATTAGTACTACTCTTTACAGACCTCGGCGAGTCAGTTTTTCCGGTATCAGAGTCACTCTGGTTGAACAAATTCAGGTTAATATCAAGTTCTTTCTGTTTAGTTATGTTATCTAGATTCAATTCACTTCCTGGTTGCGATTCATTTGGGTTAGTAGTGTTAACGGATTCCATTTTAACTCTATCCAGTTTTACCATGGTATCCAATTTATGTATATCTGGAAGTTGGGCATCCTTATTAATTCCATCTAGGTGAAATGATTTGTTCGTCGACATAATATTGCCATTCGTAGTGATATCTATGCTAATGTTTATCCCGGGATCCTGTAATCCTGTGTCAAAATCGAGCCACTTGGTGTCAATATTGCTGAACATGTCATCTATGAGCGTGGCCATATGTTGGTACAGCAATTTAACAGATTCATTAACTAGTCCATTCGTATTGGTCACTCTCCCTGAGCTCAATATAGTACTTATGGCAAGAAACTGGCTGCTTGATCCGTCAGCAGCTTCGGTTACTACCCATAAAAGCCAACGCCCAATGTTTTCAACATAATCCTCTGGCGTTGAATCGTTGACTTCTATTGCATTATGGCATACATCAACATGGTTCCAGAACATTGCCATATGCTTTATTCGGTCCAATATTAGTATTTCATGGTTATCTTTTAGGAAAGTCCCATCCTTTTCCGCGCCTTGCAGTACTTTTTCCAATTCCAAATCAGGTTGGAAATCAATTATACATAGCACCAGTATATACAGAGTTACTTCATCTGGGTTTAATATTTCATTTTTATTTTCAAGCATACGTTTAAGCCTTAGTGACATTGAGCTCACAAGATCACGTTTCAGCTTCATTTTAATGCCCTCAGTGAACGTAGAGATCAGGTCTGAGATTGACCCCAATAACTCAACTCGCGACGCCAGTGGGCAATCTTGTGAAGTGATCATGATTGCCAGTTGTCGTAGCAGCTGGTACACTTCAGTTACGTTACACTTGGAGCTCAGCAGTAGTGAACGCAGTGCTCGTGCGCTATGTTGCTCGTACATGTACCGCTTTTCCTTGAAGTTAACCATACAAAACTCCTGGGCAGCCTTTAGGAGTGTTTTATTCTCCGCTATCAGGCCACACGTGAGCACCAGGCAGTTGGATATACTACGGTGTACAAAGAGTGCATAAGTCTCTGAATGCGTTGTGTAAATACGGCACAGGCTCTTGTGATCACATACCAGTGTTAGGAAGTTTTCAATCTCTGCATCTATCATTTTAGGCGTTATACGATGCACTACTGCCTGCAGTAGGAAAGAGCACAATTCCGCTTCAGACCAATCAAAATTCAATTCCAATTGCAATAGCTGGTCTACAAACGCTTGTACCACTACATGTACCCCTGTAATATGCATTGAATCGTCCATGAAGGCTAGTACCATGTTTCTGTATTGATCCAGTTGGCACACATCGTTCACCCGCAGGTCTAATCGGCATGTATTTATCAACTGGCAGAAGAAGGTAGTGTATATATGCCTCATTGTCTGTACTATATGCAGTATACATTCTGTCAGCTGGTCTCCTTTCATATACCTTTGCAGTGTGAACATGACCCCAAATAGATTAGTGTAGAAATCTAGGCACAGCTTACGGCATGCCATATCTGGGTAGTGTATCATATCTTTCACAAAGTAGCATATCGATATTGCCTTTAGCGCTATATCTTCTGTGAATAACAGTGCGTATGGTATATGTTCCACGGCTATCGTTACAAGTAATTCCATGATACCGCGCATGATGAGTACTGACGACTCTTGGAAGTACATGTTGGACAGCTTGCAGTGCACCGTTATCTCGAACTTATTGCCAGTTGTGTAGTTGTTGCCGAAGTCAAATATTTGATGCAACTCGCAGAAGAAATCCATGGCCCAACGGCAACTATCTGTTACTATCGGTGGTATGTTAGCAACCGTTGCTTTTGAGCACATGTACCACTGTTTACCATATGGGTACTCCTGTACATCTTGGCAGCGCATGCTGGTCTCGTACATCATGCGCGGCAGGTTGAATTGGGTTAGTGAGTAGAAAGTTGTCAGTGCTGTGCAAACCAGATTAGATATCCTCGTTTTATCGGCGCCTATCGCGCCTTTTAGCCATTTGAATAGCTCAAACACCCCTCCGATAGCTCCAAACGAGTTCAAACTGTTTTTTAAAAGGACACCATCATCACGCGGGATCTTAGCAAGAATGGAATCGTGATCGAAGGTAACGTCGTCACTGAATATATATTCATTAGTCCCTTTGAAATCAGTTATCAGCTGTTTGTGCATGTCTAGCCAGGCCACCAGGGCTTCAAGTGGCTCACTCAGTTTATCCAGTGGTGTTTCTTTGAGTATACCGAACAGCCGCAGGAATATCCTCGGTGCATACATTACGCAACTACGTACAACACATGCACGAGTATATACTGATGCGCTTATATTTTGGTTTAATATATCATGCGGCAGTGCGTGCAGCAATTCGCATGTTATATTAGGGTGGTTATGCAATACATCCATGGATTCAATCAGGAGGAATTCCTTTTCGTTGGCTTTAATATCGCAGAAGTTGATAATCAGCCCACAGAGTGCGTATATAAGCTGTTTACGTATGGCTTCATTACTATTCCCAAAGTGCATCAGCAACTCAAGGACATCCCTAGCAGCATCATCACGGACCTTAGTAGCGGCCAATTTGTCATTTTGGCTCAATCTTCTGATACCTGAGTAACACTGGTGCTTTATTATGACGGCGCACAACAGCAGGCTGTCATCTGTATTGTCCTTAGATCCTGCTACTTCCGCCGCCTTCAACTTTCTTACACATGTTTGCCATGAATCATGGGAGTTGTAGTATGCCTCAATGCATGCCTTTTTCGAGACGAAGTACTCCCACGGGCTGCGTAAACGGCAGAGATCCTTCTCAGCCGGCGCAGAGCTGCCATCTTTCATGGCTTTTCATTGGAGTACACATTAAGATTTACTCGCGAACGATCCAACACATTCTATCGTCCTTCCTCGGGTATCAGCGTGCATTTATTAACTGTTAACCATGGGTCAATGGTTACGCATCACTAAAACTGTAATATCTGTTCACCAGGTTCCGCTAATAGCTGTACTACCGGTCATACACCCTCACAGGACACACTAGACACATAACTTCGGGATCAGGCATTTCATGGATTTTTCCTAGTGCATATAGTTTATCTTTGGTAGTTGCAAGTTTGGCTCTAATTATTAAAATGTGTTTGGTACCGGGTGAACTAGGTTCGTATTCTCTGTTATGATCCTATGGCTGTGTTCATCGATGTAGTATACAATTTTTTGTACATATGGTTATTAGTAAGGTATCAAATGTCTACTAGGGCATATAGCTTGAAGTCGGCCTTTGCAAAGTCATCGCTGCTAAGTTCTTCTAGTACTGCGGGCAACTCATCTCTATATTGCTGATACAAGGGCTCGTCACTAATAATGATTTTATGTGGTCCAATCATTATTTCAGCTCTTAGACCGTGGTACGTAGCTGCTTTAATTTCAGTTCCTTGTGTATGGACATCGTGGTCAAACGTATCGCCGTAAAGTGCAACCTCGACTTCGACGTTGACATCACCTTTCAACAGCTTGTGTACGTCAATTCCATTGTTGATCCTAACGTATTTGACTAGGAACCTGTACGCGCTATTGAGGTATAGGCATTGATCTAGTATGGAGAATATTAGCCTTGGTAGTGAGTTGGTGACTACCTTTATTCGTTTTCGTTTTTTCGGTTCTACTAGAGACAGGTCCGTCATATAACCGAACATTGCGATTACCAGGGATTCCAGTGCTGATGCAATACCAGTGCCATGTGACGTGAGGATTACGTCGGCTGGGTGGTCCAGGTACTTGTAATCATGGTGGTCCAGCTCCAACTCTTTCACTTCACTTTCTATATCAGATCCCGGGGTATCCGGGGGTGTAATATCTGGTATAGACAGGGTCTGTGCCCCTGTAGCTTCGGGGTTATGACCCCGACGTCTAGATCGACATGGTTTCGATCTAATCTCCACACCATCAATTATATATTTATCTTCAGATTCCATATGTACATTGTTTAGATATATGTTTTCTTTAGGTATGGGCTGTGGTAAAGATAAGTTACACAGCAGTGTACCAACAGAGCTTCTGTATGTTGCTATACACCGTACACATTACGTTATCTCTAGTCAATCAAATAGATACAATATGGTACTGTGTAATGACTGCCCAGAAACAGATTTATATCATAAGTAATGCCATGTGTATCAATGCTATATAGTACAATGTGTATCCAGGCTATGCAGTGTAATGTCTATCCAGGGTATACAATGCAGTGTGTATCAAGGCTATATAGTACCATCTGTAACCACGCTATACAATGTCTATTAAACTGCGATTATTATAGCACAATTCAGCTGTCATTGCTAGCGATATCAATAGACACAGTTCTGTATTGTCACTGACTGATATGTTCACAGAGATTGACCTAGTGATCATGTGGTACCCTTTGGCTTCCTTCCTCTCTTTTTCTTAGGTGCAGTGTTACTGTCACTCGTATCAGTCGTGTTGCATTCTGGCACAGATTCTATCTGTGAAGCTTCTGCAATTGGATCTGTCTTCGTTTGTTGATTCTGGGTTCCTGCTATGTTATCTGTTTCTGGCAATGATGGTTCCATGGCAGTGGGTTGCGATGCATTCTGTGGTACCGAATCGATCCCAGTATCACAAGTGGATACTTTATTCATAGCACTATCAATTTCACGGTCCTCTTTATCTATTTCCTCTTTTACACGCTTCATTATTTCTCTACGTCTGCGTTCACGTCTGGATATCTTGCCGCTGAATATATAACGCCTTGCTCTGGGTACCTCAGGGTGATATTCTTCCTGTACTATATCTAGGGTCGACGGTCGCAGCAAGAAGCAGCGACCACCCATTTGGTAAATTTCCTTAGCGGCAGATTTCGTGAACGCATGTGCCTTTACGATAAGGTTTCTGGCTGTAAGGGGCTCTGCAACGCCTCCATACTTCTTGCCTCCAACAACTTTTATTGGATGCCCCCGCTTGTATCGACCTAACCGTGCTCCCAGGCACTCCAATGTCGCCCAATCCACTACAGTTCCATCTTTCGCTACATTGAGTTGATGTATTGGTATGAGCTCATACTTTTTTCTACCATGCCGATGACCGGGTCCAACGGGTCGTCCAACAAACTTGGGTAACCTCCGATACAATGGCATCTGGCCGCCTTCGAAGACCGGATTTACATATCTGCCCGATCTGTGTTTCTGGCCCTTGCACCCACGACCTGAACTACCACCCTTGCCACTGCCATGGCCTCTACCTAATCGTTTTTTACGTTTCTGTCCCAGTGACGGCAGCAGGTGCCACTTCCAATATGGTTCGTTCGGCTCCCTGCCGCTGCCTAAAACTGTATTCGACCACTCGATATCGGCGTCAATAGTGCAATTCTGCGGCTTGATGTATACGTTGTGGTTAACATCGGGTTGGCATATATCCATGATATAGGTGGGTACGCTGGCAATGTAACGCTGCGCACGTTCCAGTGCTCCCGAAGTACGTAATTCAGGTTCAAAATCCTGGAACACTTGCTCGCGAATATCCTGTACCCGCGTCCTTAGTTCCACTGCCATTTCATTGCGCTTCTCCGGGGATAACGACCCATTGTCCATGATTCGTTCAATTTCATCGATTAGTGGGTGAGCTAGTTCCACGGTCTTATCAAGCATACGTCCCCAAATGTCCTGCTGCTCGACAGTGAATATATTCTCGAAAGTGCCGTCCTGAAAGCGATTTTACTCAAGACCTACAGGGGTATTACCTTTACTGATTGGAAAAAGTCACGCCATTCCTGGCGTCGGGCTTCAGCCTGCCGCCAACGCTGTATCCTTTCTATTTTAATCACCTTCTTGCGCTCTTCTCGTAGAAATTTATACAGCGGGTGCGCCCTTGGCAACTTATCCTTTTCTAACGCGATGTCAAGGGGAGCCAATAAACATACTCATACTAAACTCATTGAGAACAAGGCAGTCGCGAATCTCTTCTCGTTCCTTGTTCAAGTCATCTTCGGTGTATTCGGCTCCATAGTATTCCGGTATTATATCCGTAGCAACACTGGCTTCGGATTCTTCTGATTTATTAATTGCATTACAAGAACCAATCCGTGGCAACTTATTGGCTCTATATGTCCATATAGAGCTTCTATTGCCCAATGGACACTGGCCTGTGTGACTAAATGCCAAGATTCTGGGAGCTATGTTCGTAAGACAGCATATCGCAAAAATCATGAAAGCCAAGGTGTCCATAGCAAAGTATGACAATCATTGTGGCTATATATACATCTAGAAAATATATGATCCAAGAACATCCAGGCAATATAGAATCTATTAGCGTTATGCCATAGCTGATGTGTGGTACCTTACACATGAAACGTAACACACACCTTCCTGGGTTCAATTCTATTCTAGATGCTATATATACCTATTATCTAGAGTACTATGTAATTGAAGTATATATAAAGCATAGTTGATGTCGTGTCATTTCTTGTGGTTTGTCTGGAAGGACTCAAGTCAATTCTCGAAGATCTATTTTAGTCAGGCATATAATCTAATCTGGACATTCTATTACATGCTAATATAGGCACCAGGATTGTTTACGCAATCAATTGTAATACACTCTGTATGTTACTTGGATTCTATGTTACAGACCATCCAGCCGATAACTGGGATTATATGCTGGCTCTTCATGATTCAATAGTCATGGCCATTCGGTTCTAAAGTGATATCATAATCATTTTTAATGGATACGCTTGACAAATCAATGACAAGAGTGGATAAAGGACATTTTTTACAAGTGCTCTGAGAAAACGGATCATGCCAGTAAATGAAACTTGTTGGTTTTTTGTTTTATTGCTTGGTGCTTAGATTCGTTACGTCATTTCGTGAGCGTTCTTTGACATCGTTGTTAATCTCAAGCTGCAATAGGTTTCCATTTGGGTTATATGGAAATCTCCGTGAGTGCCAAAAGTTAAAGAGGTCTCACTCCCCCCGTAGAGCGTTGCTGCGGGCACTGACAACTCAGGTGCTACGCCACGGTAGAATAATAACCACACTAAATAAAGCAAAGCAGACGAAGCCGCGCGTAGAAAGGATTATCAAGTATGCAAAGCACCCTAACACGCGCCACGCGCGAATACTGATCAATAAGTGGTTATATGACCGAGAATTGGCAGAAAACGTTCTGAAACTAGCTCCTATTCGTTTTAAGGAACGCCACGGGGGCTACTGTCGCATTAAACGGCTATCTTACAGTACTGTTGGTGACAATTCCAAGCGAGCTATTCTAGAGCTCCTGGATTACTAACAGGAATATAGTCACCCCAAAGCCTGGCTCACACTTTAGTACTCAATCACCTAGTTCATGGTGATATCAAGGTAATATTAGCCATGTAGATGTAGTGGCAACCTGGTACCCATGGTGTTCATGTTAACGATTAGTATAACTTCATTTCGTGCTCCATATCCTGGGATAACTATTTAACCATGTAGTAACCACTGTCACCAATAGTGCATAGTCTAGTTGTATATATGTAAGTCTGATAACAGGCCTACATGAGTACAACTAGACTCTGATAGTGGCAACATATAGATAACGTTTAATGGTATATATTAGTCCTCACGGGATAAAGTACGGTGCGCCTGGAGATAGGCAGCCGACGACATGTGGAATAAACGGCTCAGTGCCCTCGAACACATGAATTCATTCTCCTGTGCACTCTCATCCTTTACATCGAAGCGGTACAAATGAGTTGTTTTGCACTCTTGGCCACGCATTAGAAGCCTGTGGTTCTCACATATGTCCCAGAGGCGCTCCACCGCCAATGTTTCTGCCGATGGTAGTAGCATGGCGTCAAATAGTAACCCAGCTTGTACATCTGATATCCCGAGGCTAGTGCCCAGCTGCTTGAAGCCATCTCTATCCAATTGGTGCCCATATTTAACAGATAAGTCATATGTACTTAGATAGACCTTCGTAAGCTTAAGTTGGAACTCTTCCGCAATTTTGACCACGCCGACCATGCCAAACAACCTTAGCAGGGGTACCTTCGCGGATAGTACTAACCTAGTGTTGTGTTCATAGAGCACATCTATAAGTAACATGAAGCTACGCAGCCGGCCGTCAGTACTATTGCTAGCATCAAATTGCGGTACCTGGGAAACCCATATGCTACGGAATGTCTTGGCCAATACAACAAAGGCCTCTGTTCCCAGGGATACCTCTTTTTTCCCTTGGTCAACACTATCACCCGAACCGCACAAAGTGCTAAACCTGAAGTATGCCTCCTTGCCACTGCAGAACGGTACCTTAAGCGACCTCAGCTCAGAGATCTTGAGCAATCTATCCGCTTCTATGGGTTGCCTAGAATTACAGCTTTTGAATGCTAAAAAGGCCTGCTCGTCACTGTCCTCTGGGTTAACAAAATATACACGATCTATATCGGTGCCCGGCTGTATATGGTTACCCTGCTGCCTGAAATCGTGAGCTTGCAAGTTGAACAGATCACATTGCGTCTTCAGGAGCGGTATGAACGGTAGGAACCTGTCTCTATTGAGTCCACCCAAATATAAATCATCTGGCGGCCGGTTGGAGGTGCATATCACCACGATGCCCATCTGATATACCATAAGGGGTTGTTAATGTGTCATAACTAGCACCCATTATATATCATGGATATTATAAGCATTAGCAACGCCATACACTGGAATGAAAACATACCTTGAATAGTCGCTCAAACAAAGGTTTCAGGATCATGGCATCCGAAATGTGATTAACGAAGAATTCATCTAGGCATAGAAGCTTGACATCTCCCACGACTTGACGAGCCACTAACGCCATCATGTCACCATCGGTAGTGCCTTTCATTTCGTGCAAATGGCGCTGTACACGGATCATGAATTCGTGGAAATGCAGTCGGGTCTTTGTGGAGTCCACCTGTCTATAGAAGGCGTCCATTAACATAGTCTTGCCCTGGCCAACGCCGCCGTATATATACAGACCGCGAGTGACCGGTTGCGATTGAGCGCGCTTGGTAAAAGTGAACCATCCTGTTTCCTGTGGCTTCCGTTCGAGATTCGCACGTATTCCATCAAGGCGGATACAAAGCTCACGCTGCGATGTTGTCAGTTTCTCCAGTGGAATGCGAAGTGTTTTGAGCCATTGAGGTAGACACATGGCGTTATTCGGGATGGGTGTACGCTGTATCGGATAAACGGCTTTCCAATTTGTGGACTATGGCATCCTCCCGGCGACGAAGGACTGCATTAGGTATAGGTCCGAACTGCCAAGCAAAAGCACAGCTTGCCCTTAGACCACCTATTAAACTGCTAAAAACAGTGTTCAGGGCAACACCTAGATCGAATGGATATAGAAATGTAACGCGGTATGTATAACGCTCAAAAACGTAATGACGTATCGCCCTTCTGTGCTTGAATCTTGACTTCAAGTATGTCACTCTCCAACGCTTGCGAGGGACATGGCAGTATTCCACATAAGGAAGATCGCGACCCTAAATATTGTGTATAATACCTTCCCACGACGTACCCCTTGTCTAGCCTCCGTAACACAGTGCTTCACTCTATTGACACAGTCGCGGAGCTCATTCTTGCGTGCACCAGACAAGTCAACTACTAAGGATCTAATCTGATACCCAAGGTTCATGGCACACGCTAAAACTGTTTTATTAAATTGTTTTGCATAAAATCAAACTAAATGTGTGCCTATTTCAGTGGGATTCCATGTGTGCTGCTGACCTCGTGATCGCCGTTTACATCGCCGGACGCCCTCAAACGAAGCCTAGACAGCAAAAAGTCAAGCAACTGCTGTGGCCAACGGCGCCTTACCTCCTGTAGAGGTAGCAAAGTGCGACTTTCAGTGTCCCTGGGTGTATTGTATATATCTCGCGGACAACTCACCTTGTCATCTCAACAACCACGGCAGATAGGGTTGCTGAACCTGAAATGCGTATCGACTGGACGGTTACAAATACATCGTCCTCCATCTCACTAGTGCCGTATATACGCATGTAACTCATCTTCAACTCGTTCATCTTGTTCATGAGGTCGCCGACAATCAAAAGGTTGTGCCTAGGCTCCCATGAATCTTCCCATTCACCCTTCCATCTTACAAAGAAGTAGTCCTTCTTAAGTCTGGGCTTATAATCAAGCAGGTCCTCCACCTCCACAGCTTCCTCCGGCTTAGTAGCAACCTGCATTACATCCGCCGTCTTGTCAGCGGATTTGTTCTGATTTTCTACCGGTGATGATTGACGAGAACTAGGTTGGATCTCAACGCTAACGTTCTTAGTAGATTCTGAAATGCTAGTAGTACGCGAACTCTTTTTAGGTGAAACTGGTGATGAATCACTAGAGTCAGGCTTCTTCTGCTTTTTGACGCTGTAGAGTCTATAGGATTACCCCAAAAAACATACGTTGAACTAATCTCAGTTGGTTTAGGTACTGGTGCAGCTTTAGTAGACTTCTCATTGCCAGAAGGCGCCCTAACAAGTTATAACGTACATGGTTAGTAATAGCATAGATAGTATCAACAAAAAAAGGACTATATAACCAAGTAAGACAAACTACAAGTTACTTGGGCATAAATTAAGTGGAAGCAGTAGCTTCCTAGGTATAAAGTGCAACAATGCATAGCAACGACGATATTATGTGCACACACATGACTTACGGAACCTTGGAGTCCTGCTGTAAATACTCATCCTTCAACTTCTTCATCTTTACAGCAAAGCCACGCAAGTTTTTAAGGTTGTTCTAATCGCCATATTAATACGAATTTATAACATTACCTCAGGCTCCCATGTATTGTCCGAGTCACTGAATCCCTTCCATTTTACCAAATATTTGGGCTGCTTCCTGACCATGCAAAACTCCAAAATATCTTCAACCTCATACTCCGATTTAGAGTCGGATTCCGCAGATGCCGAGCGTTTCCTCGACATTATTCCAGATCCCGTGTGCGCAAGGTACAACGGCACAAGGTGGCCAAATCTAACGGGAGTTTATAATTAAACGCTATTTAATATATTAAAATACCAAAGGTGTACGGAGTTGTTGCAAATGGTGGTAAATAGCTACACATGTCATAATGAACAGCACACCATCAACCCTCAGCATACAACAACACACAGACGGTGCAGCTAGGCAAATAGCATTATATCAACCAGTTGGGTACATTACCCAGGATTACTCTTGACATGTGTATCCCAATGCACGTTTTCATTGTTTTATGCAGGTATTTGCATTTCACGATGAATAGATCAGCCATCTAGCAAATCAGAGGTAGTCAGAGGTTTAGGAGGACCTGACATCTCAGCTATCTTCCGCTTTAAATATGATGATTTCTCATGTAATACCGTGTTAGCACACGCAAGCCGTTCTTCAGTGTCACGAATATTGGCAGCCCACATACGTGTCTCAACGTCAGCGTGGAATTCCAAAGCAATGAAACTAGTCAGCTCCATTATGCGGTACTCGTGCTTCCCGTCCACAGGCACATCCCGAATCATGTGCTCCAATTTGTCCTGGAATTTCTCACGCGCACTTATTAACTCAAAGTCTGCCTTGCGACCAGATAGTTTGCTGAGGCGTTATTAGTACATTGAAATACAGCACATACCTGAGGTAGGCTTCATCCATGTTACAGCGGTCGTAAAGCTTGCCCACTGTTCTTGCGTTTTCGTGCGTAACAACAGCGTTCTTGAAAGGAAGATGGTCATCTTCCAGTAGCGATACGTCAGCCTAAGGTTATTTAGACATAGATACGTGACCTACGAGCACAACTGGGTCATCGGAATCGTGCATCTTCAGAATGTTCAACCTTTGAACAGCCCTTACTACTATCGACCCACTGGTGTCAAGGTCAGTGATGTCAACGAACTGGGTATATTAGATTGTATACTCACAACCAACCTCACACATGGAAGCGTGTTGAGATATTTCCACCTCGCTCTCAGGGTTCTCTGGAGGGTGTATAAAGGCAATTGCAATGCCAAATACGTTGTTCTTACGTATTTCCTCTACAAGTAGCTTGCGATGTGTCTCTGAGAGTGTAACCGTAGAAACGTGGCCAGGGACCTAAACGAATATTAAGTCATAACGTTGACATACCAATGGTGATGTTGATTTCACAGCGTTTGCAAACAAACGCCAGCGTTTGATAACCTCAGGGTTATCAAAAATGCGATACAACTGAGTAGGAAGCACTAGCTTCCTAAGCTTGTCAATGTCCATCTGCCCGGAACCCGAGCTACCTTTCTTGTAGAGTTCATTCTCAAGCAGTTCACGGTTGTGCTCCTCAAGGATACAGTATATGTCCTGTAAATAACCACCCTTAGGCCTAGAAACTTCACCAGATATAGGTAGATTTATGCGAAGATATTCCTTACGCTGCTTGTACTTCGCTAACTGGTCCTTGGTCAACTCCAAACTCATCTGCTCCAATCTAGCCTGAGCAGCAGGATCACGTGGCGCATGAGGATTCAAAACGGAGTCCACATTGCGAGGAAATCGTAGATTTTCATTGTATATCCCACATTCAAACATCATCTCGTCGATGTGGTCACTCCTTAGGACACCGAATCTCCTCTGGATGCCGCCAGGTACATTGTCTACACGGAATCCATTAACGTGGTCTATAGCCAATAGAATGTATGTCAGATACCTGCCGAAAGGCAACGATTTGGTCATCGCCCATAACTCCGTACCATAAGTCATATGGAATGGTGTGCCAGGGCGCTCAACCCATCAGTCAATAAAAGATGGAGTCCGCAAACTCGTTAGACACACAAGATCACCTCGAACCAATTATCTACATTTGTGCTGGTAGGTTAACGAAATGAATGCTGTTGCGGTTATTCGGCGCTCGCCAGTACACACGCGCAACACTCTGGAAGGCTATGTGCTCAAAAGGCCAAGAATCCACACTGAATGCGAGCTAAAGACATAGTAAATTGTTTACGGCCTTGATATTTGGGCTCGCTGTGCTGTGTATCTGTCCCGGTGTGCCCCTCTGGCCTATGTGGCCATGTAGACTACATCACTGTTCATAGAGCATACAGAATGCGGAAAGGACCTCGCGGTACAACCTACGCAAACTGTGAGATGCCGTCACTGCGGATCCAGAATATTGTACAAGAAAAGATCACATAGAATAGTACAATACGAGGCAAGGTGATCCGCGTAATATTGTTGTGGATACATCTAGTGAGCTACGATATAACCTTTTAGTAATAGATTATCCGGGATACTACCTACTAGCATAATGACGAAGTTGAGTGATACTGTCGATCAAATAGAAAGTAGGTTGCATTAAGTCTATTACATGTATACCAGACCTTAAAAAATATGTTGAACACTTTCTAGCAACCAATGATGACGAATTAATTGGGATGTACAGTGAATATCAAGTGTTCAAGAAGTTGTTGAGCAGCTTGCTGCCAGTTGTAGGTAAATACAGACTGGAGCTAAATGTACCTGATGACAAGGTTATATTCGGACCTAAAACTAGACAAATTGTAGAACAATTAATAAGGCATTACGATAAGGTATACGAAATAGATGAGGAAGTGCTATCATCCAGGTTCCTAGAAGTGGAGCAGGTACACGATATACTGGCACGTGAGGTGAGCTAGCTCCTAGTATTTAACATATCCTAGGCACAAGACAGTGGAGAAGAAGCAGAAGTTAGAGGTATGTCTATCATTGAAGAAACGAAAGAAGATCTGAAAAGGATTGAACGTGCCAAGGAAGTGTCGAAAGTGGTATTGCCACCAGCAGATTTCAGTAATATACAAGACTCAGATCGTGAAGTAAACGATCCGTTTTATATAGTGCAACAAGTATACAAAACTGAACCTGCAGTAGTACTCGAGAAAGTAGTAGCACAGCTACATGAAGATAACCCAGATGGATTCCTACAAATTATGGAGAATGTAGCCAACCTGATCTCGCAAATAGCCAGACACCCGGATAACACAACACTACGAGTGCTAAGGATAACAAATGAAAAGCTGTACCAAGATTTTATCCAGTACCCAAAGGCAATAGCACTGCTAAAGTACGCACGATTCAAGCTTAAACACGGCAATGATCTTAGAGAAGTACTGGAGCAGCGTAAGTAGCTCTATATCATAGAATGTATGACGTACAGTCGCCATCGGCAACATGAAGGATGAATACTTCCTGTACCTACACGAGCCTGATATGTTCAATGATTACCGAAGTTGGAAAGAATGGATAGATTTCATAGAAGCAACTAATCGCACACTAGAAGAGCTGATTGTGCAATACAAGTCAGTTCTAAGACGTAGGAAGGTTAATGATCGCAACACATTGGAAGAAGCGTTGCTACAGGCAGGGTGTGCCCGCCCATCCAACCAAAGCGCTGTGACCTAGCGCGTCCATAGATACAAACTTAAATTTAAAATGGCTAAAAAAAATCATCGTACCGCTATACAGAAGCGGTATAATATCGTTAAGAAACAGATGATGGACGAACAGCGCAGACGCGCGGAGAGAAATCGTCTTAAACAGCTATGCCACGGCATCACAGATCAAGTAAGTGATAGACAGATGCCTAAAATCTTTCACAGCTGCGTTCAATTAGTGTCGACCGTAGTAAAGAAGCTGTATCGGATAACTACCCACAGGAAGTAGTAATGGCAGTGGCAAAGCCACAAAGAAGAGGATGTAATCTAATCAGGGACCACCCAGATGAACATGTAGTAACGGCAAGACGCAAGAAAGTATTGAAACAAGCTATGAAACGACGACGTAAAATAGGAACATAAACAATATCGCAATGTCTATACCCTATGCAATATTATGCTGTGCTAGATACAGTTTGAGTTATATACAACCTTGAACATCGTAATGCTGCCTTGATTAATATACAGAACTATCCGTTTATCCCGAGTACCGGGAGTTATTAGTATACAGATGACAGTCAACTTGTAACCTTGGTATCCGGTTTCGATATTAGATCAGTTACATACAGTTGTATCCCGCGCTGTGCCAAAAGATTAGTAAAGCGTAACAAACCCGCTTCACCACCAGTATGACGACAAGTTATTGTACCAGTACCATTACAAAGATGTGATATGATATTACGGTCCAAATTAAGCGTCACTACCTGCATATCAGCCTCACGAGCTATGTTCTCTATCTCACGGTCAGTCATCGAGGGATCAATGGATACCATGTGCATAGTTACAACCTGCCATCGCGCATCACGGGAATATACTGTACGAGTGCCACCAATAATAGTTAATTCCTTTGGAACCGGCTCTAATGGTAAGGGATCCACAACAGTATTGGATACAACACCTGATTCGTGGGTAGTATCCGCGCAAATTGCCCTTGAATCAGGTACTTCAACTACGGATTGTGTGGAATCGTTGTCCAGTGTATCGAAAAATATCCTGCAGTGGCCCATGCTGCGCAGTCGGTTGGCTTCACGCTCACTCTTGGGGGCATTTGTATTGATACCCAAAGGCTTGAACACCGTGTTGGTGCCAGTAAGCGTGGCCGATGTAGCCCCGTGAACGCGTGCATACTGCTCCCTTATCTTCCCTTGAAGTGCCGAAACTGTTAGTGGAGGTTTAACACCCGGTAACGCAGTGACCACCTCTCGATTGTTAAAGTCAACATGCTGCCTTAATCCCTTATATACAGCCATATCAACAGGAGGAGGTGTGTTTTTTGTACCGCTATGGTATTTGCGATTGCAGCGAGCAGAAAATTCACGCGTACACTGATCTGAAGGTAACCCAGCTGCGTCAAGTGAACTGGGTTCAATCACACCAGCAGTGTCATCCTGAGACGACCTCCGACGTCTAATAATAGGTTGCATAGAAAGAGCACAGCAATCACTCTTGTCATTTTTACCACGGCCATAACACACAAGGCTGCCAATTTGTTTGGGATCCATACTATGAACTATGTCTACTTCTAGATTACAGGGTAATAGTAGAAATAAGTGATATTTTTGATGGACAGAATGTATTTTAAAAACAAAAGAGGGTGATGTGTACGTTATCGGGGTCTTGTACTAGTTAACAAAAATGTGCCGTATCTAGATTAGTAGTAATCTAGAGTCTATGGAACTAGGTTTCACTATGTTATAGTATGTCGTGGATAGTAGATATAACTGTCTATTCCACTGAGTGTATGTGCCCATAAGGAATGAGTATATCCTTCTGAGGTCAGCAAGGTAAAACTCGGCCATAGGAAGGTACTATACCGAGTTATGTTTTCATAGCTAGTATGAAATGCCGCTATATGCAAGGATCCTAGAGAAATGCTATAAGTAACTAACACATACGGATATCGCTATAAAATCAATATGGCAACGAGACCTGAACATTTAGCGCCACCCGAAATTGTATGGTTACATCTCTGTGATAATATATTGTACAGTACTACAACAGCGATGAAGCACGAAGGTATACAGTGAACACGCATATCCGCGATATCCAAATCGCAATGAGCCAACGTGCAACAGAGATGCTACTGCTACCAGAGGTAGTTATGCGTACCATATCTATATAAATTACAGGATGAATCATGCCTTGTACTGGATATAGGCTGCGGAAGCGGACTTAGCGGATCAGTACTCAACGATAACAACCACTTCTGGGTGGGAGTGGATATCAGCACCCACATGCTGGACGAAGCAATAGCAAACGGCTGCGACCAGGAAGGTGATATGATATTGGGAGATATAGGAGAACCCATGAATTTCAAGCCTCAGAGCTTCGATGGAGCTATCAGCATAAGCGCATTGCAGTGGCTATGCGTAGCCAACAAGTCATCACATGAACCTTACAAACGACTTATCGCATTCTTCAAGTGGCTTTATCGCAGCCTGAATTACGGAGCAAGAGCAGCCATACAGTTCTACCCAGAAAATGCAGAACAAATCGAAATGATAACTTCAGCAGCCACAAGGTGCAGCTTTGGAGGTGGACTTGTAGTGGACTTCCCAGAGTCAGCAAAGGCAAAGAAGTAAGTTGGACCCTGAATGCTGTGAACTTTAATAGGTACTACCTATGTATATGGGCAGGGATGACAGGTTTACCGCAGAAGATGCCGCAGGCACTCATGGAAGTTGATGAAGAAGAAGAGGATACAGTTCCAACAGTAGGATCAAATCAAAGAAGAAATAAACGAAAAAGGAAGCAGGAAACCATCAGACAACGAATCATCAATAAAAAACAACAACAACGAAGAAGAGTATGTTTATATAAACGTTGTATAGATATAACAGGGCATTGAAACTAGACCTGATACGAAATATACAGGACGACGAAGACCAGCACGATTCTAGAATTGTGTCTTTATATTCCAATGGTTCAACCACGGCACATATAGGTATCTAGCTAAGGAACTTGTGGTCCCATATAACAAGTGGCTACCAGTGTTGTATATAATGATGGAAACCATCATTTCGGTAGATATGGGCCATTGCATATTTCAATGTTGAGAATAAGACATGTGCTAGTTGTTATTCAGGAATGATTAATCTGGTAAATGCCATGTCAATATATAGCGATGTTCATTATCTAGGGTTCCAGGTATGCATAGCACGAAACGTGTTGCATGAGTGATCACTGGACAATGTGGCCGTGGAAAAAACATAATTTGACTTTAACCAGTTCCCAATAGTAGTTTTGCCTGAGATATACTATTGCATCAAAATGATGTACGTAATACACATTGTCTGTCCACGGAACGGAATTGGACAACATACCGATGTATCAACAAACGGGATTCCGTCCATGGCAGGTTGTGATTGAACGCAACCAAACGGATATGTAGTCCCCCGTTACTCTAGAGATAACACATAATACAAAGAATAGCATAGGGATCGTGTTGGTATATTTAGGGATTAGGGTAGTGACCTAAATTAGACAAGCTATAGTATAGGCCATAGGGACCAGCGAGTATACACATTTGATTATTAGATATAACTTATATATGATAAACCTAGTTTTACAGCGCCAGTTCCAATTTCGTGTCGTGGCAATAAATACCGTTAGTGTAGTGCCATAATACACCATCAATACCAGCTCACTAATAAACACACCTATGCAATAATGACCTAAAGAAGCATTTTATTTTTATTGATCGCAATATGGCAGCACAAGTGCAGCAGCAGCTCGAGGGCATGGTCCCCGAGTTGCGCAAGTTGACCGAGCTACAAATATTCACAGATGAAGAAGTACGAGATATAGTAGAGCGGCGTAGAAAATTCGAATATGCAGTAATCAGTAGCGATCTAGTATACTCACGCAACTCCTACCGAGAATACATCAGTTATGAAATTGAACTGGACCGCGTTCTCCAAAAGCGGCTGCGGAAGGTCAAGTCCTCAGATAATAGGTAAGCTGAATAACGCATATCTTATATATCCTCGATAGTGCTAGTGTGCGCTATACAGTGCCCTCGGACCGTGGTAACGTGCCCATCAAGGTAATAGTACGACGCCGTATACACAGGTTGTTCAACCGATGTCTAAAAAGGTTCGTTACCAACATCGAGCTGTGGAAGGAGTATTGCGCGTTCTGCTATCGCATAAAGGCATTCGGCGTCATGAATCGTGCCATAATGGACGCGCTGTCTAAAAATCCGACATGTGAAGCGCTGTGGAAGATTGCAGTAAAGTACACCCTGACACTTAACGGAAGCATTGCCGCAAGAAATGTCATTCAACTGGCCCTGCGTGCAAACCCAAGGAGCTTATCTTTATTCATGCTACTCCTGGAACTGGAAGTACAAGCTGGATACAAGATTCACGAGTTATCTGAGTCGCCTACAGATGACAATTATGAAGAGCCGGTTGAACTGTCCACTAAAACGTGGGTAACAATCCTGCGACATAGCTTAAAGACTTTAAAGGATGGTGACGTGTTCCGAATGCTGTTTTTTGGAGCATCTATATGCGCCCGTGTGAGTCGCGTGACGTCGTTCACCCAAGCACTCAATGATTATGACGTCTTTGCAAAGTTGTTGTTCGATGAAATGTTTTCTCGACGGGATAAATACCCGCTGCTAGGGCTTTATATATGGCAGCATAGGTTGCTGGAGGCCATCGTGTCACAGAAAACGGAAGGCATAGATTCGATTGATCCCAATGAAGTATTCACAGCTATGATTGACGACTGCGAGTCTAACCCAGGAATGACCACCTTGATTGCCCGGTTTATAGACGTGGTACTAACTGAACAAGGATATAATGAACCGTCAGATGCTGGCACAACAGATGAAATACTATGGTATACAGATGTAGATGGCGGTGATCAGGATGACACCAATGGTAGCTTACATGATACTGACCTTGGCCACCCATGCGATGCCGAGATAGATATCTATTGTGAAGGTGTATCCATACTAAAGGATATCTGCTTCCTGAGAATCACACCTGAAATATACGACCAACTGTCACAGAATTGTGAGTTCACCAGGCGCATGCTCACCCGCAAGCAGTTGACACAACTCAAATGCATATATCGCAATTTCGTTCTTCAGAAAGTACAAAACACCGTTATCGCTCTGAAGAATGCAGACAATGATATTGTCGACACTGTTGCCAGCTCTGCCGATGATGTTGTACGGCTTGTTAAAGGGCATCTACAGGGCTTTGCATCCACAGTTTCAGTATACAGCCTGTGTATAGGCATGTGCAAACATATGCCCGAGGATATATTAGTACCGTTCTCGACCATGGTAGAGTCAAATGTACTCAAGGTACTGGCCAGGAACGATGTGAAGGAGCACATACGCATTGGAGTCACGCTACTGATTCTAGGTTGGGATCGAGTTACGCCAGAACGTAAGCTTGCACTTTTAAAGTCATGCACAGTGGCACTTAACCGAGACCAGCTGCTGCTAGGTGTAGATATCGTACTAGAATCGGGCCAAGAACCTCTGGTTCAGCTTGTTATGCATTTGCTAGATGCTAGTGGCAAGCTGATAGTAGAGGACATTGCTGATGGCGGTACCCTGATCAACGCATTGCTTAGCAAAGTGGAGAAACAAGTGCCAAACCTAGTTGAATACCTAAGCCATTGGGATTCCAACACAAACTCACATCGTAACGTCGACGTTATAACGGTGGCCACCGCCCTATGGTGCATAGCACGCATAATGGCCACGGTAGATACAAAGCTAAAGGTTATAGGCTCTACTGACTCCACACCAGATGAATGCAATGCTATATCCCGAGAGTCAAGCGGTACTGTACACCACGTAATCAAGCTATGTGAAGAAGCGGTTAATGCCAGTTCACGTATCACAATACAGGATCGTGGACTGCAAGCAATTTTCCAAAGCAGATGCTGGAGCAGATACCTGCAGTGTGCCAAGTGGATCGAGGAGTTGCAGCTACTGTATCCCATGCTGGAAATAAACGATATTGAATTGACCTCGGATACCGTAGCATCACGAGCTTACGCCCAGTTGGGAACAGGGTTCATCAGTAACCTAAAACATTAAATAATAAGTGCTATCGCCAATTCTCCTTGTAAGTGTCTTGGTGCACTATCTTCTTGCGCTTTTCCTTGCGATCGGTTTGAGACTCAGCTATAGTACCGCGCTTTATACCATCTATGTCAGCACGCTGCTCACGCTTAGGCTCTACCGTCCTAAAAGCCTGTAACTTAAAGTCCTTAGCAGTAACCTGACCCTAAGCAACCGTGAGAGTGTATATATATACATTACCTGGAAGCTCCTCCAACTAGAAACACGCATGTCACGTGTTTTATCCCATTCAACCTGATGGTTCAACTGCTCCTTCTCCTTCTCTACCTGCTCAGCAGCAAGCTGATCATGATAGATCATGTAACATAGATAAACACACCTGCTTCTCATACTCCATGTTGGCCCTTACACAACGCTCAGCATACTCACGACGCTCTTGATGTTTGCGCAGCATGTCGTCACACTCACGTTGGATCTCGTTCTCTATCTGCTGTAAATCACTGTCAAGCACACCCGCAGCAATCAAGTCCAGTGTGGTGGCGTTTGGATTGGCCTTGTGGCGCTTGTAAACCTTCTTCTTGGCCTCCTCATACACCTGCTTATACTTCTCACGAGAGTCTGACTGCTGAATCTCGTTGAACGCATTAAGCAAAACTGAACACTGTTGAATGCAATGCTATAATCCTACCATTGAATGCATCCTGAGCACGCTCATGCTTGAATTTATCCGGATGGATCATCAATGACATCTGATTAGCATCAAATATACATAGAAACAATATACCTTGCGATAACGTTTCTTTATCTCGTCCTCTGTAGCATTGTGCCTAAGCTGCAATACTTGATATGGACTTGCAAAATTCTGCGATGTTAACCTCAAGCACAGCTCCTTGGCGTTCAAAGTCATGACGTCAGTGTCCTTCTTAGCCTTATCTGCAACAAATATGACCATACTACACGACGCGTACCAATGGACTCAATCTCAGAGAAGAAGAAGTTGAGGATATCATCCTCATCACCCGGCTTATCCGCAGCATCCGCCATATTGAAATGTATATATAAAACACTATGTGTCAGACCGTATTTTATAGTGATTCTATAACAAGGTTGGCATAACCATTACCCAGTATATCATTGTAACTTGACCACAGGACACACGAAATAGCACACATCTAAGTAAATTACAATCACGATGCTATATTTTGTATTAAACAAGTTATTGTGACTGAAGATAAAAAGATCAGTCTTAAGTGTGTCTAGGCATGGCACTATGCCACAAGGAATTATTGTGATCTGTAAAAGTAACAGTTAATAACAATCACCTTCTTCAGGTTGAGGGAGCCTGCGAGTGTTCATCGCAGCCATATGACGCCTTATGTCTACAAGTACCGCCTCAATGGAGCTGTTACGCCTCCAGTTCTTCAATACAGCAAAGCAATCGGGATTTACCTAGATAGAATTTTAATGACAATGGTTTAAACACTTACATTGCCCTCAGAATCTACACCTGGAAGGTTGATTTTAGTAACAAACTTGACTACTGGCGGTACGTCAGGGTAGTCATCGCCACAATATACCTCTAAAGAATATATACGGTTCTCAAACGTGGTCTACATGAAATGAGTTGATTTTAGATGTCACTCACTCCAGGGTAACCCAAAATGGTACACGACCAATTTGAAAGCGTAATGTCATCCGGACGCTCAAGACCAAAAGAAACCCACTCGCTAACAGAACCCTTCTGCCCACGCTCTAACTCATCGAGAAGCTTGAAACTCCTCGGTACCTTGACCTGTATCATCTGTCTTTCAGAGTATTAGACCAAACCTCATCCATCGTGCAAAGGGGGACGCTCACACCCTATCGATATGAAATTAACACCCTGATACTTAATACAGTGGTCATTAATTTATATTGGCTGCTATATCTCGCGTACGGGCGTAAAGCCACTTTTTAACAGCCACTGAACCCTTAGTTGGGAGCGTCGCTACCTTAGATACGCGCCACCTCAGGGCACACCCTAGATTCTAAGCAAGTATAGATACACATAGGATTAAACACATGTCATGTACTAGTTTGCGTGTGTGTCTGATAAGGTAGATACCGACTTAGAGCCTTCCTGCTTGTTATGGTAGCGCTCTCGTATCAAGGTAACGACGTCGTCGCAAGTCGACAGTTTCCTGAGAAAAGGCATTAAAAGCACCAACTCCCTGTCTGAACGGTTGTCATGCCATGAGGAAATCGGTATGGCGTTATGCGGATGTAAAAAGTATGAGATCGGTGTGTTATCGATAATGACAATGTCCTTCGAATCTCGATCAAACATACTCAAGTCCTTTATAATATGCTGGTTGAATGTAGTACAGTGCTCACGAAATAAACGAGCGTGAATACGCCTCTCGCAGTCGAGAAGGTCAATAATTGGGTTGGCATACTTGCAGCCTGCAGCCGTAAATATCACTACCTCAAACATGCGAGTAGCAGCCGCAATGAATTCACGTGCAAATGGCCTTAAGCTGACGCTTACCAGGCTAATACCCGTGTCACCCACTATCTCCACCAATGTTTGGTGCTTACCAGTCCTAAACGTTGACGAATGAATCAAAGTTTCATCCAGGTCCAGCACCAGTGTCTTTTTCTGTTATAGAGTATATTGCTAAAAACTAATAACCCACCCGTGGTGTATCGAGGCTGTAAGTTGCCGCTTTGGGCCATGGGAGCTTCTGTAGCTTCTTGCGCTCCTCGTAAAGCTCTATAATGTCGTGAGAACACAATTGTGATTTGCATTTGCCAACTATTTTACACCACCTCCTAAGTGGATGCACGTTGCAAAAACTAGATAAGGATAGACGTGACGCTATTTTCAAGCTTTCAAGACAGCCTTCCCGCGCAAACGTAGAAGCCATCATTTCACTGCATAAAGCTGAATCCATATCCATATCCATGATGATGTATAAGCACTGCGTAGTTCAAGTATTCAGCCACAGAGTTTTCCTGTAGCAACGCGTATATAAAGCCGACAGTTTTCGTCAGATCCTTTATGGTAATCCTTAAGCATTAAGACAATGTTTATATTAAACATATCACGGCATTGCGTTGATATAGTAATTGGATAGGTCACTTTTAGGTCATCCAATAACCATCAGATAGAGTGTTTCCTCCGAAAGTGACTACGTAAGAATTAACATATAATAAGCTGCCCACCAATGGTATTTTGCGTGTCTTTATGGCGGTGTGATAGCTATTATTGCAGTACCTTATTTCGTTATACACTCTAGTCCTCCGTGGTATGCAAGAGGGCATGCCAAAGTGACCACTTCGTTTTTATAATATACACAACCTTCAGCAATTCGCAAGCGGAAGTATTGCTTGCAGTCAAGATGCGTTTTATATATTAGGATCCCCGAGAAGTAACAGAATCCAGTTCAATTTAATATAACACCTTGGAAAAACATTTAGAATTAAACACTATAGGAACTATTCAGGCCACAATAAAATTGCAATTCGTACCAGTTGCTTCATTTAACAGAGCTTCCATTGAAGTACTTCATTGTGTCCCCTCAACTATACATACAACGCATACTGCCGCCGATATCGGCATGGTTTAGCAGAAACATAGATCTTTCCATTTGCTGATGTGATATCGTGTATCGTGATTGGTTTGAGATGTTATAACATTGGTTTTATGATGATTAAAAATGACACCACCATATCATATGCATGGTGCGAGATGTTGTCCCCGCAGATATGCTGATTTTCCACAACTTCCATAAACACATCGCCATCAACCGCTTTAAAGGGTGTATTTAAGTAGTTTTAGTCATATTCCATTATATATTCGCTAAGACGATCTGTAATCGGTGATCACTCAATAGAGGAAAGGCGATAGCCTTTCATAAATGCGAATACTAAGGAAACGGGAATCACCAAATTGAATTTTAGACACAAAGCATATTTATAAGAATCTATTCAATTTATCGCAACGGTTGAAAGGACCTATGTGAGCTATTATTCGCACGATACACCCCTCAAGTGTCTTACGTCAGTGCCGTAGTACTTAGATACACAAGCAAAATGATGAGACAAACACCGCTCATAAATAGGCCTGAAATGGCCGATATGATGGAATTAGGCCAAGGTGTGAAGAAGTAAGTTGTATATCGATGTGTCGTTATGCACTCAATTAGATATTGTATCAAATTGGTACCCAGGGTTATAGTGTACCTATTTCATCTTACATGTCGTTAATATGCAACATATATCTGGTCTATAACTAACTTATACCATGTCATCTGCAGAGTTGAATGGATAACTGATTCAAGGTCACCTCTATCTGGTACATTTATTGTATACCTTGAAGATCATACATTTGGGACACTAATAAGATCGTATGTTGTAGTGATTGTATCCTAAATACTCGCAGACGACTCAGTAAAGACGAACGTGTTGCCTTCGTCGGATACCGTATGCCACACCCACTTGAAAACAAATTGGAAATTAGACTTAGATGTAAAGTTGATAGCCCCTTTACAGTGATGTTGAATGCAATCTCAAGTGTACGTTTGAACATAGGTCACCTGAAAAAGGTATACTTGGTACGTTCTGTTTGTACATTGTTTATCGCGACGTAGTCAACGCTTAGAGAAAAGGGAGCTAGGCTGTAGAAGGAATATTGCCGAGCTAGCTCTGTGATTCCACGGCTGAACGTATATAATACATCAGCGACAAGCCTCACGGGATATACCACATATGTGTATTCAACACACAGTTAACACACTATATCGCTAATTTTTAATACAAACCGTGTCTATATTCAATAATCTCACGGCTATGGCTGTAGTTGGTACACCTTTCGGTGTGCATTCGAGGTAAGTATGTGGAAAGCCATCGAGTATTTCGGTATTGTGCCGCTTCACATAGGTGATGTTGCCTGTAGCTATATTCTGCCGTAGATGTGTGGTCGCTGCGCGTGGTTTGGAGGTGTGTTGCGTGCAATCGCTGCATAAGAAGGCCAGCATCGATCCAGGATCATGGAAGGTATGCAGCAACAAAGATATCGAGGAAAAGATTAAAAATAGCCACATCACTGCTATATCAGTGTGCGATCCGCCAAACACCTTAACCAAGTTTCGGTTTATAGTCGCTCTGGGCTACCACAATGGCATGATCTCGTTGGCCGGTGTAGACACTGAGGGTGTGTTCAACGTAATATCGCATAATGATAAACACTCCGAGGGAGTAAACCGTCTATATCTGCATTTGGATGCTGCAAATAGCGGATTAAGCGCTTTGCATACATATGTTATGCTGCAAAGTGGAACTGTACACCACTTTACATGGAACAAGCTCGAGCATACCCAAATAGATGTTGGTAACAACATATTAGGATTAAGGACTAACCTCTACCATAAGATGATTATGTATTACAATAGTGACGGTATGACCTTGAAGGCATTGGATACAAATTACGTCCTAAAGACCTTTGATAACGTAGGTACCAGCGTTTGGGGAGAGTGCCCCGTGGCCTTCCACCCGCTCAAGCGCCTAGTGGCTTTTGCAGGAAGTAGTGCAGTGAGGTATACGTCCGGACCACGCTGGGATGTCTATGAATTTGGTAAAGGACTAGTCCATAATGAACCCATATCCTTTATGGAGTTCGCTATACTAGGCGATGTTGTTGCTCTGCTCACTGCTAGTAGTGATAAAGTGGCCATATGGGACTTCGATTCACAGGTGGTGCTCTTTTCCATGACAAGTAAGTCGTTCCCAGGCGAATAATAGCATTTTAGGTACGCCCTTCAGGGTATGTGCTATGACTGACCTATCTGAAAAGGAAGTCAGTTTGGCAGTTATCGGCGATTTGACCAATCAGGGTATGTGATTTTATCTACAATCAATAAACATGTTACAGCCCAGTGGAATGTAAAACGATTGTCTATGCCGAAAGATGACCGTATGGTGGATCTAGGTGCTAAGAACACTGAACAGCCATTGTCACAGACACGAAAATCCAACAAAAGACTTCGACATATGGTAGACACTGAAGCAGTAGATGCCGGTGATGTTGAAGAGGACGACAACGATCTGTTTGACCTAACAGATATGCTTGAAACCGAAGTGAATAAAGAACAAACGCCTAGGTCGGAATCTGCTGACTACCATACAGCAAGACGGTACCTTGATATGTTCAACGATGAAAGCAGCCAAACTCTGCTAGACGATATTGACCGCTTGAAACGGCGGGTTGCCCAGCTTGAAAGCCATTCCCAAGACAGATATGGCCTAACACCTGGCGCATGTCCACCACCAGAGGATGAAGCATCACAATGGTTACTATACTGGGATGATGCCGGCCAAATAACTAAGCAGGGGTCTGGTGATACCATCACTATACACGTGCATATATATTCCGGACCCAATGCTGGATATATACAAAGACACGACAAGCATAACTGTCATACGGCAGCGCTGTCTTCCAGAGCACTTGTCACCGGAAGTGATATTGTAATTGGCGGCACCACACACGGCCTAGTTACATTCAACAATCTATCTACCAATGAAACGTGGGAGCGCCGTCTGAAGAACGATAGTATAGCCTGTGTTGCCGTGGCCGACGACTTCGTGGCCGTCTTGGGCACTGGCATCCTGTACATATATTCCATTGCCGGTAGTGTACTAGGGATATACCACCTTAAGGGTGACCCAGTGGGTATAGCTGCAAAGGGTAACCTCTTGGCCGTAATCACCGAGTGCATCACCAACTCACGCGCGACTTCGGTATACAGCACTCGTCTGCTATGGATCAACGGTCTCAGGGGACTTGCACGGAATTCACTTAACCGCGTAGTGGACTTGTACGACGATCTTCTGGTGCTGCCTGAAGGTCGCCAAATAACGTGGTTAAGCATTTCGGACCAGCTTAACCTCTGGGTTGGAGACTCGTCAGGTATGTGGCAAGTCTATATGTTGCAATGGTCAACAGGACAATTAATATCGCTGCTACCCGCCATGGCAAGCTTCCACAAGCTTGGTGGCGTATCTTTAGAATGGGTGCCTTCACTGGACCTAGGGGACCTGATGCCTGATAGTTCCAATGATGAAACTAGGAAGGTCATCAAAGCGTTCCCTCTATACGTTAACGAACAAAAGGTAAGTCCGTGGATATTATATTATCAATTAACAGCTTTGCTACGTACGACTAAAGGATAATGAAAGATATCCTCATAGCAACTCACCAGTCAACTTTCTAGGATATACCCTTCGAAAGGCATCGTTGCGTATTGAATGCGCAAGTGGAGCCTACATGCCATTTAATCAATTCCACACAGTTATGACGCGCGACCCAAAACTCAAAGAAATGTCGGCGTCAGGAATAGTAGAAGATGTAGCCAACATACCCTGGCAACAGTACGACGAAATGCGCCATTCACTCACGCTGCAAGGCGCACAAATGGAACTACTCATGCAACTACAACAAACATATGGATTCTGGTTCAGAGATGCAGAAAGAATGGCACAAAAGGCTGCTACATCTATGCGTAATCTAGAGTTGGTACATGACAAGTGGCTGTTACGTACACTAAGAAAGGTTAAGGGACAACGTCAGGATGGAAACGTGTTGTATGATGTCCTGCGAATGATACGTTTCCAAAGATGCCTAGATACCGCCGCTGAAATTCTGTCCGACCAAATGGATAATCGCCAAAGGAAAGTCATGCAGGATGCCGCAATGCTACTGGCAGGTGTACCGTCAAATGCACCGTTCCCAGTACAGGAACCACAGATGACCGAGATACAGCGTGAAGCCAAAACTGGAGATAATGTAGCAACAACCGGACCTGGTGTAAACGATGTTAGCATAATTCGAAGAAATCTAAACGCGGATGTCAATAAACCCGTATTCAACCCTGTGTCCCCAGCAAATCCGTCCAACAACGCTGCCAAACCATCCTTAAAGGGTTTCAACACAGTGGAAGAAAGTAGCAATCCAAGCGATAACTGGGTTGAACAAGTATTCAAATAATTAATGAATAGCTAATCTGGGATAATTATATCTAGAGTCCTTAGGCTCATTGTTCATGCGATCATGTGTCAACCGCCGGACGTCGCACTGTTGACTTGGGCAATAACTGGCTCAACCAACCCAATGCACTCCTCAGGCATCCAACCAGGCGGTGGAAGAACCTTAAAAGATTTCTTTTTCTTTAACAGCTTCTTTGTAAATGCATCCTTGCCCTCACGAGACTCACGCTCAGCCCGGCGCTTCAAGAGACGTTCACGACGAGTAGCGCAACGGTCTTTAGGATCTAATGGACGACCACGCTCACGGAAACGACGACGCTTAGATGAGTTGCAAGTGCGGTAGTAAGGTGTATAAATGTCATAAGGGGAGTGACGCTCCTTTTTGTCAATGCGAGAGTAATATTCACCGTGAACAGTAAAACCATCAGGTTTCACTATGAAGCTTTTACCGCCACCCAACCGAACCTCTATACGATCTTTAATACCATGCTTCTCATAAAGATCAGAAACCTCACGACGCTGCTGCTCCTTTATCTCGCGCCATGATAAACTACGACGATACTCCTCAGGACGATCCAAACCCGCCTCAACAGACTTAACTAACAACTCACGCTTAGCCGCCGCAACACGACCGTGAAAGGCAAGAAAACGATTCATAAAGTATATATAACGAGGGTCATCCTTGTAATGCTCATGAACGTAGGGTAAAATGTGATAATAACTCTCAAGCTTGCTGAATCTAAACTCATTGTAACAACGGGCGTAGTTTATGTAACGACTACAAGGACCGTTGGGCTTCTTCTTGCCAGAAGCATACCAAAAGAAACGCAGGCGATTGTCCTTCTTGTAATGCTTAAAAATGTGACGTGTACACAACGGCTTAGTGGCCAAATCAATGTCGTAATTAAAATTAGGGTTGCCGGGATCGTGCTCATGCATAAAACGATGTATCACATACAGAGGGTGCTTTTCCTTGTACATGTCGTAATAAATCTGACTCCGAACAGTGCCCTTGCGCTTCACTCGCTCCGCATTATACTTGTAACCAAAAACAACCTTACGCGACATCAAAAGTCCTGAGATCCTAGAATGTCCTGGGTCAAAGATAGACACTCCATGGTTTAAAAAGGCGCCATAGTTTGTGCCAACGGGACGTCGGTGATCATCGTAACGATGTAAGCCTATAGTCATATCAACCTCAAAAGTTATATAGAAGCAATGTAGCCCACTTATAAACAACAGTTGATATCTAACATAGAAACTTACATATGGCACCGCAAAAGGAAGCGTTGAATACGACATAGTACCACGAAATTGGCGATAAAAGTACAGCCAAAACGCGCCATATAGTGGCGCTCATCCCATCTTAAAGTATAGATCCAAAGAAGGCTCACAAAAGCCTGCCGAATGCCCGTGTCTATAACACTATATAATATAATAACGGAGCCCGAGATGTAATACACCCATAATTATACAAATTCACCATATCATCACATCATATAAAATGATTTGTTAATCCCGAATAAAATAAATTCTAAAATATGTGTAGCACGGAACTAAGGAATCAACATCCTGCAACACATTAAAACAAATACAGAACATAATCGATATTACCGGGTGTTCTCAAGATATTAGATATATTTAAAGTGTCATCTGTACACGCCTATGCCGTATAACCCCTTGAATGCGATGCTTGAAATGCAACACTGGATACACATGTATTGGTGCCGCTAAACAGTTAGCATTTCGCAATCAGGCTGATTGATCAATCGTAACACAGTGTGCAGCTACGGGTTTTTCGGGGAAGCATCGCTGTCACTGGTGCTACTGGTTTTGTCAATACCCTCTGTAGCCCGCATCTTTTTAAGGCGCTCCAACTTAACAGCGTATGACAGAATATGACGTTCATAGTGAAAGTTACGGAGTGTATGGAAGCATTGGGGAGTCTTAATACGATTCTTGAACTGTAGCATCTTCTCAGCCATAACATCAGTCATGGGTTGCCCCGTGACAAGACGATTCAACCAAGCCTCATCACTGATAGATTCCATCTCGTACATAAGACTCAATACATCCAACTCCCAGGTGTTAAAACATGTACGCAGGTTTATGAAAG
Organism: Babesia bovis T2Bo; assembly: GCF_000165395.2. Taxonomy (NCBI): domain Eukaryota; phylum Apicomplexa; class Aconoidasida; order Piroplasmida; family Babesiidae; genus Babesia; species Babesia bovis. The sequence continues at coordinate 885,561 of NC_010575.1, forward strand.
TACCGTAGTTCTCGTCGTACTTACAACGGTCAACCTCGCGATCCACTTCCCTGGCCTCCAGAGGAGTGCTAAAAGGAATCTCAGAAGATCCTCCAAGTGGATTTGACCGATATTGATCCACCAAATGAGTAATTATTGTAGATATAGCATTGAAGTAATTGATCGCACGTTTAACAGTACCGATAAACATCTCGTGTATCTGCTTATATATCGTTTGAATCGAAAAACATGTTGATGTCATACCAAACCTGTACTTCACAGTGCTCAATACCTCATTAATACGCTTTTCCAAACTCATAATACGACCAACGTTGTCAATAAGTGTCGGACGCCTAGCTAAGACACAAGCGTGTAAGCGCTCAATGGCACTGCAAGCCTCCGAGTCATAAATCCTATAGTTAGCAGCGGGGAATATACTCATCCAAAGGAAACTATGGGATGAACCGTATATATAGCGCCTTCGGTGAATAGCTGTAATGACATTATAAGTACGCCCATAAAAGAATGTTAAGTGAACAAACAACTTCATGCAAACCTACTTATCACCTCGTCCAACAGTTGCTTGAAACCATGCCGAGTAACTATGCAACGGGGATAGTCAGTTGTATCAGTGCCCAAACGACACTCTAATGAGCTACGAACGCCTCTGCCACGACCAGCTTGACTCACAGAAGAGTATTTATTAAAAATATTCCCTCGAGTAGGCGTCACACTAATGTTAATGGAACCAAGATCCACACTTATAGGGCGTTCTGTAATGCATTAACTATAAATAAACTTAGTTACCTCCAGTACGTGACTTCAACACTGAGGCTACAATCTTAGGTTCAAGTGCCTCTTCCTCCTTAGCCGTCAAAGGTAAATTACTGTCTATCGCACTAGACAATGGCTTAAACTTACTACTTACAGCGGATTGATGGTATGCGCCAATATCATCGTGCTTCACACGAACTCTGCCATCTTTATATACAACATATTTGTTACCATGTAGATCTATCTTAATAGGGTCATCGGAAGCCGTGCCAGAAGGGTTTGCCCTACCTTGGCTCGCCTCATCAGTACTACCTTCGGGATCATAACTAAGTCTCCTCTCATTCTTATTGCGACTTGCTCCGCAATGACTATTACCCAAAATGCAACAAAAACCTCTCCAACACTGCTTAATTATAAGATGACAGAATTGTCCTCACCTCTCCAGACCTTGATCGACGCTTACTTGAATTCCTATCGCCAATACAATTTCTAGCACTTGGATCTGCATTCATAAGCTCATCGAGTTCAGTATATATATTTGCAGCAATATCAGGTAACGTTGGACCAGATTGTTTCAATTCCTTGTCACTAAGTATAGATTGGGGCGTTTCAGTAGCGCCATCTCCGGGTTGTTCTGGCATTGGGCTATCGATTCTGGATGTAGAAGGAATTGCATCATCCACCAGCGCAGTCGTAGCTGTGTGATGTTGTAGACCAGGGTCAACCTGGGATACTGATTCATAACCGTTCCCGGATGCTGATGTCCCACTGGGAGGGGTTTTATGAGTAGTAGCACTTGCATTGTCATCTGCAGGTTTACTGAACTGGGGACCCTGGCACCAGCCTGATGACAAGTACCAAGATGTAAATGTAAAGAGGATGCTCAACGTCTTCATGGTGCTTGATATCAAAAATATACTATACCCCGCTGATAGTAGTGTCAAATTCTTTCGTGTAACGGCAAATTATCTTATAAGATTATAAAGTAATGCTATAACTGTAATACATGCAAATATGGTGATGTGGTACAATCGATGCAAAGGGCAACAATGAGGCCACAATACACCACTCTATCAATTGGGGGTCAAATGCTCTTAATCGAGTAGCCACAGAAGTCTTTAGAGTAGTTGGGAGTCGTATTACAAAGTGTGGTGCTATGGAAATTAGACATTGGTGTCGAACGTAGTAACGGTTGATATCATGAACAATATAATGAATGGCACCAATGGAGGAGCTCTAATGAATCTATACGCGATCCAAACATTGTGTATTGCCATCATAAGGTAAACATAAAGACCAACATGGATCGTCAATAGTTAATAACAAAAATTAATTTAATGCTCATGGTAACAACCATGTAACATGAGCGTCAAACGGTGCTAGAACTTACAAATTGGCATAAATATCGTTTAAATTGCCTACGTGATCAAAATGGACAAAGAAAGTCAACTGATAAAACTACAGACCATGCAATATCCCCCAATAGTAAATATTACGCAACATCAACTCACACACAATTCATGGTCACAAAAGCATTAGCCACAACTTTGTGGCGCCAAAAATGGCGAATGCCATTGTTTGGATGCGTAAGACAATACACATTTGCTTGTAGAGAACTAGGTGTAAATAACATTCCATCCTTTACGATCAACGCGACAGCCACGGTCGTATATAAAGTGCACAGTCGTCTTCCATGGAATCATGTACAATGTAGGCAGTTTGCCGGTAGGCAACGTGGACTTAAACGTCGTAAAACAAAAAAAGAACCACGAAGAATACAACAAGCAGTAGGTAGACGTCTAGAACTCTTCTACCCAAAAAAAGCCAGAAAGACACGAATAAGGCTAATACAAAACTCAAGAGGCAACGTAATTTATGATCCAGTGCTCAAGCGCTTCTTGGTCATGTATTATAAACAAGGTGTGCAGGTATTCAGACAGTTCAGAGCAAAGGGATCCAAATTCGAAATCGCAAAATCAAGAGCTATAGCTTTCGCCAGACAAATGGCCGAAGAACATCTAAGAAGATACACAGCACGCCCTGGAGTAACGGAAAGTACTATACCCAACCCTGTGGGATCAAATGTTATCAACCTAGAGAGCAAGTTGCAACCCGATTGCAACCTTAGTGGAGTAAGAGGTGTATTCTTCGACGACAAAACCAGTGCATGGGCAGTGTCGTACAAAGATGCAGGTGTTCGCAAGTATCGTTTATTTCCAACACTCGACCTTGGATTCCAAAATTCATATACACAGGCAGTGGAATTCCTAAGGTTCACCCTTTACAGGAACCATCAGTTCCTTCATCGTAGAACAAGAACGAGAAAGAATAGGCCCATACTAAAGCCATAATGGCACAAAAAAACGGGAATCATCGAATTGCGTTAAAACACATGGCAAATCAAATGAAACATAAATTACAAAGGCATAAAACTGCTTGCATTTAGTATTAAATGGTACAATTTGCTATTCATAAACGTGTTTTTCACGTAGAATTAGACCAGATAGTAGTAACGGGGTATATACAATGCCACAACCCATTAAGAAGAGCATACCTGCTGCCATTTTTGGACCATTAACTTCTGAGCGCAGAGCATAGCTTCACGCGCTACCTCACGGTCACGATTACCAATGAGCTCCATTACACGATCCTTTACGTGGAACTTCTGACATATTGCCTTCCCATTGTGGTAAAGGCGTGCAAACTCACCAAGATCAAAACATGCCACTGCTACAGTGGTAGGGTCATCCGTAGCATACAAGAGCTTCACAAGCTTAGAAATTACACTAAACTCATCCTGCTCAAACTGACCGTAATTCAAAGCCCAAAACTTTTCAGAATGTAATATAGACCACTTAAGAGCACCAGTGTCAACCTCCTTCACATAACGCTCAAAGTTACTCATCTTTGAAGTTTTACCCTCAAGAACGGCATGGAGTTGATGAATGCTATCATACAACTCCACATCACGCCATTTGTCATACTCCAACAAAGTCAAGGTCTGAGCTACATTCTTTTCAATGATCAACTCAAGGCACCTCATGTTGTCAAATAAATTCTTCAAGAGACGAATGCAAACACGCACAATCTTCTCAATCTTAGTTGTGCAAAAAAGATTACACATAGCATGAACTAATCCGTGATCATACATGGCATCTACATACTCAGGCTTGCGAGAGTAAAGCCACAGACAGTATACTGCTTTATATTGAGCATTGGCAGGAGTCTCGTGCTGAAGGCACGACTTTAATAAAACAAGGACGTCGTTATTAGCAAAAACAACAGAACGGTTACCCTCCTCCTCAAGAAGGTTTGCGATGGCATAAAGCTTAGGAGCAGGCTCAATCTTTGAATCCAATACGCAACGAAGCGAGTTCAACATCTGATCCTGAGTAAAACGACCGCTACCATAAGCAATGAACCCAGAAAGCAAAAATAACGCCTTCTCAACTATCTTGCGATCAGACTCATGAGTAGCTATATCAAAGTATATCTCAAACACATCACGGTCATTCAATGTCGCCAGCAAAAATGTGTACATGGAGTTGTCAACACGACAAACATCACATAATCGCTCAAGAGAGTAACGACGTAATAAACCAGGACCCGTAGCATAAGTCGCATTCAATAGAACACGAGCAACAAGCTCATTGTCCTTAATAAAATCACAACGTTCCACAGAATTGAGAGACTCAAACTGCTTGAGAAGCTCACCAGATTGCTCATCAAGAGCCCCGGTGCCTACCCATTCACTAAACGTAGGAGATACCGAATCATACGTGGTACCCTCCTGTTGCATAAGCTTGTTCAGAGCTTCGGGCTCCATTTTTTAAAAACTAAAACTGTACTGTAGCAACCCGTCTAACACCCATATGAGAAGGAAGGAGGGTGATCATTACCATCATGAATGTAACTACATGAATCGCGCTACTTTATATGCAATTCAAGTTTTAAAAGATAAACCTTAATTTAGTACAACAATAGTCTATGGTATTACCCATTCCCATGTAGACTCAGCGACCAACTTTTGGACATACACACACAAGCGTATTCTATTAAGGGTAGTCATACTACGAAGTTGACATACTTGACCGTTCCGTAGCGGTATATATTCATATATGTCACAAAAAATTCAGTGTTGGCCGTTTTAAGCCACGGTTGATAACATACATTAACAGCGGTTACAGATATCCGGTCAACTGCAAATACTCACTTTGCCTTCTTAGAAATTGACGCCTGCTCTAACTGCTCCATGGGTATAGTGTTCTTATCTGACACAAGCTGCTCGATCTTGCGCCAATCTGAACGGTCGCTTTTCTGCTTCTTTCGGCCACCCTTCACGTCATCATCGCTGTCAGAGTCGGCAGCCATGGGATAACATTCATCGTATGCATCAACCAACTTTTCGCGTCGCTCACGACGACCTAATGTCGGTAAATGCACTGCGGCATTGTAAGTATCAGGGTCATCAGAGTCTAAATAATATGAAATGTAGAAAATTAAAACCTACCACCGGAATCACCAAAGTAGTGCCCGTTCACGGTCAACTTAGATACATCGTTAACGTTCAATTCATCGCTATGATATTCGCCAGCATCAGCAAAGATGTCATCTGAATCCGCGTCTGAAGTATCACCCAATTTACTAGGGCGCTCAGCAAGACGTTCCTCCTTAGGCTTCTTGCGATTCTCTCGATGCCATTCAAGTACATCCCCTATTTCCTATCATGCGTATAGTCAATGAATACCCAAATAAACTACCTTTCGCAAATCAGCAGATAACTGAGCACGCAAATCACCCATAGTAGTCGAAGTTAGACTGTCATCATTAGAAACTACCGTAGGAGGAACGTCATTAGCACAAGGTTCCATGGACAAATCAAACCGATAAAATATACGGGTACCGACATCGTCACGCTTCAACTTAAACCCTTTGCATAACAAGTCATAAGTATTCGACAAACGGTCGCGATAATTGCGATGGTGCATATGAGTGTGTTGCAAAAAGGTACGCTTCATGTAACGACCCAAATCTGTGTGACCTGACTCGGGTATGTCTTCATCAACGGTTTTTTCCTCACGTATCCTGTAAAGAATTAACAAAACCACCCATTAGCCCACCGTGGTGATAAATTGCGACGAACTTTCTCCAATAGTACATAGTCTAGACCCTTCACCAAGTGAGTTCGCTCTTCGTCACCACCCTAAGCAATGTCCAATCATAAATAATAGCACAAACCATGTAACGTGATTCATCTTCAGTCTGCTGCTTTAGCAGTGCGTGCTCTTCAACCACTCTACGATAGTATTCATCCTTTAGCTGACTCCGTTCAAGAGCACGATTGCGATACTGATGGTTAGAGGCGTGATCATCACCGCCATCACGACGTTGAGCACTAAAAGACAATTTTACCATACATCTACACACATACGATAATTGACGGCGGATCTCCTCTAGCCTTTCACGTTTGAACTCATTAAAAGACTGAGAACCCTCGCGCTTGCGCCTGGAGAATATTGCCCTTAAATGAACAGAAACCAACCTTCCACTAGAAGTGTTATTCCCGCTAACCATAACGGGAATTTTCAATTAAATGCATAATCAGAATAAATAATATACAGCATCTTATCACATTTATCTCAAAAGTGATATGTACCTCCGGCTGTCCTGACGCGTAACGTAACCATGACCACATAACACATTGATTGGGCAAATTTAGTGTTATATAAATCATTCCAAATTATATATTATATTAAATTAATAGATACTATCACTTTATAACGTTTATTAGTAGAAGGTGTATACACAAGCGTATATATTCAACTGAATTTGGTTACAATATCTAATGCGAGATTCTAAAAAAGTGGAGTGAAATTTTTAAGAAGTCTATATTTCGTTGTTATGGCACAGTGACATTTTATATGTGGAGGCTGAGGAAATAGACAAAGTATATGTGAATTGAGCAGCCGCGTGACTAAGTAGGCCTACACTTTGCGATATAGGTTTTTTATTCTGTCTATTGTGTATTATATTGATGAGTTACAGGGCCATCAACCGTATAACCATAAGATAAGTAGGCTTATATGATCAATAGGTCTGTTAATATAGTTGGTTACCATAACAATCCGGGTTTGTCACTATATTCATGTACAAGGTAAACATACGTCAAGATGATGATACCTCCTGTTATGCGCCCGCATCGTCCGGTGCCGCCGAGATATACAATGAAGGTTGATGCTGACCCATCCATTCCACCAAACCAAACTATATATATCAAAAATATTAATGAACGCATTAAAGTTGATGTTTTGAAGGCCGAACTATTAAAAATGTTCGGACGTTTTGGGAAAATACTGGATATTGTAGCCTTGACCTCTTTTTGGAGAAAAGGACAAGCTTTCATAATATTTGATAATGTCGAGTCTGCAACAAATGCGTTGCATGAAATGCAAGGTTTTGTAATGGATGGTCATGCTATGCAAATAAACTATGCTAGAGAGAAAAGTGATATAATAGCCAAAGGACAGGGAACTTATAGACCAAGACCTGAAGGACCAAAGAAACCACGGGCAATCAAAGACCGTGAGCAAGAACAACTTAAAAGATTTGAAAGATTACAGCATGATTACCTCACGGGGGCCATAGAGGGTATGACTGGCCCGGGAGATCCCAAATTAATACAGGCGTTACAAGCAGCACAAATCACATTCCAAGCCATGGCGCTTACCAAAGGTCCAGGGGTCGATTCACATGATGATTCTTCAAGATATGCAAGCACTGCATCTATGGCTAGAGGTCTTCCAAATCGCACGCTCTTTGTTGAAGGACTGCCTGAGGGTGTCTCCCTCGCAGATGTGAATGCTGTTTTTGCCAGATCCGTTGGATTCCAAGAGGCTAGGGTTATTGCAGCTAGAAAGGTTGCATTTATAGATTTTGACAACGAATTTAATGCAGGATGTGCCATGCAGGCATTACAGGAACATCCCATGGGCGATTCTACACTAAGAATCAGCTATGCAAAACGGTAATTACGAACATATATTGAATATAATATAGCGATGTCTAATGATGGTCGTAATGCAATAAGGTAATTGCAATGTTAAAGACATTAATTGTCTAAAATGATTGCCCTGACGGTGGAATATTTTATTCTACACCTGCAATCTTCCCTCCATGTCATATGAACGATAATAGAGAAGCTATTGCAGTGGCATTCGTGATAGAGTCGAATAAGGCATTGGAGCCAAGCCTACTGGCGTTATTTTTCGGTGAGGTTGGTAAAATGACACCATCGTCACCTCTCTTTTTGCCACTTACATTAGATAACTCATGATGTTCCTCTGTAGGACATGAAGCTTGTATACGTTCAGAGCTGCCAGTGGTATCTTTCAGTGGCATCTCTCCCTCCGTTGATGTCTCAACTTCAACAACATTCCCCTCCATAGATTTAACGGACGCAGCTATATTTCCCTTAAAGTTATCAATAACACGACCATGCTCAGCAACTAATACTTGCAAATGGTTGATTAGCCTATGCATTAACTCTACCTTTTGCATTTTACCTTTTAAGGCGAAAAACTTCCTAACGAGAGCTTTCCACTTATCCGACCCATAAGAATCGTTGAAATTAACTATAGCCTTTTGGAAATCATATATTTGTTTTACATGATTTTCACTAAAATCTAGCCTTTTAAATAGATCGCGCAAAGCAGTAGTGCGCCATAATGGATAGTGATATAACTTTTCTGTTTCCTCCAACGTTTCGCTATGGGTTAGTTGGTGTTTCTTTTTGAGAGCTTCAACTATAGACTCGTTTTCTGCAAATAATTTTTTAATAGTGTTGTAAGTAGAGAGGTTACTTCGTAAATACCTCACAGCAAGTGAAGTGAGATAATATATTTCAACCCTTACGAAGATTCCAACAGAATCTGTAGATATTCCAGCCATGGGTTCCTTTCTGCTGCATTGTTCTGCTTGACATGCTATGGTAGTTTGACTGATGTAATTGTTTAGTATAGAAAATCTTTTCAAATAATGAGTTAGCCTTTTAACCTCCTGTTCAGCTAACAGCTGCGCTGTGTGACTCCCAGCATGTCGTCTATCAATGAACTCGCGTTTAAATTGTCTTAACATGTGAGGGAACCCGAAGTATTCGTCACGCACATATGTCATGGATTCACATATAGCATTGTGCCTCTCGATTGATGGTATATAGGCTGCTACCATAGTTGCATAGGTCTGATGGATTAGCATAGTCCCCTTCCCGCAACAATAATAATGCATATGACTTGCTCGATTCACATTTCGTTGGTAATACCACACAAGGAAACGGGTTGATTTCTTGGAAACCAATGGACTCGGCTTAGAACTGCTTGATGATTCTGATGAACTTGATCCATAATCCGATGATAAAAAGCATGCTCTAACCGCCTCCACAAAATGATTCAATGTGTTTTTAACGGCTAGTATCTGCATTTCGACTATTCTTACACCACTGATCGGCCATAGACGTTTGTCCATGATGTATTCCAAAATTAATATGACATTTCCGAAAAAATGCCTAATTTCAGTCGGAAGACTTACATATTCTAAATGACGTTCTATAGCACCGACTATCTCAGATGAATATATAACAAAGTCTCTATAACTGTTGAGATCTCGAAGTAACCTTTCCCATGCGACCAGAGCGTACTCATCCTTAATTCTCAAACCCCCGTTCAAATGCTCAAAAGAAAATTTTGATGAGACAGGATCATGCGGAAACAACGAAATTGAAAGATTGTTCAGTTCTGTTAACCTCTCATCAATCCATTGCCGGGTATCCCTTAACACGGGAGATAACCGATTCACCCTATCGGTCAAAGAGGATGAAGAAAGGTAGGATTCATCAATTACAAAATTCTGTTCATAGCTCAAAGTTGATAGTGAGATGATATCATTGGCGTAACATGAATGCAACTGTGATATGTCGATTGATTTCAATATCTGGATCTTGAAGTCATTGTCACGCATTGGTATTATAGCTGATATGGCCGCTGGAAGAGTTGACGTGAGTAACTTTTCCAGAATCTTATATATTTTATTTAGATGCTCATCATTGTTGCAAGAAATGCCATAGTGCTCTTCACATGAAAATAATTCCATTAGCCCATGTTCAACTTCCTCGATGGAGAGACTAATGGTCTCAGTAAGAATTTTAGCCTTATTAAGCAAATCGTTTATACAGCTATCAGAGTTATTATGTAGATGAGAATAGAGTCCTCCGAATTTATCTAATAGATGCAAGTCGAATGAATTATCCGTGTATCCCAGTATGTTGTTAATAGACCTCAATATTGTTTTTACCGATTCTAGCAACTCAACGCTATGAGGAACATTTTCAACCATGATTTTAATCGACGGGAGTATTGATTCTGCAGTGGATGGTGGAACTGACATATCTACCTCATCGTTAACCGCATAAACCAATACAGGAAATGGTCCCTTTCCAAACCTAAACCCATAACTCATTATATACAATGATATTAAAATCACTTTTCTTAAATCGATATAATGCGCCATTTTGTATATGGGAATTGAATATTAAAAATCTAGAATAGGATAATCAAACGTAAGAATTGATATAAATACTCTTCTTAAATCGTATTTTAGAAAATGAATATTAAGGGGGCTATTAAAATATTAATAGATAATAGATGTAAAGATGCATTCCATGAAGTTCAAAAATATAGGTCAAGTGATATAAAATAAAAAGGAAGATTCAAATGTATTATATTGTATGTGACTCATTTTAAGAAACTCTGCGACAAATGCTCTTTCATTGTATTTTGTGTAGCTAATTAATTGAAAGGAATATATTTACAACAATGCACTTTAAAGCATTTAACGTGAAAATTCTTGCTGCATGGGTTCTTCATATTTGCAATGGATAAGTTGAGCAGGATGCTGTAAGGTATAAGTAACATCATCACTCTTACATATGTTCTATATATAAAACAGCGTTTAGAATAACCCTACATATTAAGGAATCAGCAGATCGCTACTTGGTATGCCCCTTTGTAAGATTCAGATATATACAGAGAGACATGTAAAGACCATTAGTATACAGTATATAAATAAAATCCATTATCTGATGCAGTGTAAATATGGCGTAATACTTAGGAACCTATTATTTCTATTCTTTAGATTCATTGGTCACCATTGATATCCTTAACAAACCTTGGTAAGGTCACAACCAGACGTATGGCAGTGATGAAAACAACATATATGATATTTTGAATATAATAATTGATGCGCTATGCATTTCATTGCGTCTGATGTTAAATAAGTGGAAGTATCTATATAAATTTATATAGACGAGATCAGCATCTTACTTATCATACACAGCGTGGCAGACAGACATCTTAAATACGGAATAGTTAGATAGGCACATTGTGTTATAGTAACTCAATTTTAAATAGAAAAGTATAAGTGTCATTAAACCATTAAGTAAGTCATCTTGTTACCGTCGGCTAAACCACATCCACCAGACAGATGCAAATACGGGATCATTTCTGTGCTCATCTGCTACGGACCGTGCACACTCTTTCATTCGAGCAGATAGAGAGGATAGTTGGGGTTCGAGTAAAACGGAAATGTGTTCCAATTCGTTAACCAAAACCTGAGCGCATGGAATAATTAAGTCTATTAATGCCACATCATCCGCATAATCTTTCATTATGAAAAAATCCTGAACTATATCTCGCCAATCTGCGGAATTATACTTATCGGTGACGTTGACTATACGACGATACAAGTTGAGCAAGTCTTCATTTTGCGAACTGACCATTCGTACCCGCTTAAAGATAAATTTGAGATCTCTACGACGGGTTAAAGCGTATTGATGTTCCTTATCCAAATCCTTATAGCACTTAGAGGCATAGATATGCCTAAATGGTACACTGACTGATGAAAACTTCATCCTTACGTCAAATGCCGATGGCTCAACAATTGAGTAACTTCTAAATGTCTCATCAATTAGTTCCACCAAAATGGATATTTGATGGATCATCTCAATATTCAAATTAATAGCCTGATCATGTTTTATTAGAACAGCCAATGGATCATTTCTACGTTGCTGCTCTTCAAAGATTTGCATAGTTATAACTTTAACAAACTGATGTATCGTGCCAAATGATTTCAAGTACTTCCGTAATTCATCTAACTCTTTGGCCTTCATTATTTCTATTTCACTAATAGAATGTTCCGCCGTACTAAATCTGACATTGCGAAATTGATTTATCTTATCAAAAAATGTCATGTATTCATATTTTGCTGTTTCAAGTCCCTGAAATAATGCCCAATGCTTTTTCACTCTGGACCAAGCAAGAGCAGGTAGATTTCCATCTAAATCGTCATTCCTTGATACTTCATCATCAGTGTAGTAATCCATGGTCTTGTTCATTATTGTGATATCATTTTTAAAATATGCTATAAGCAAACGAAGGTTGGTATCTGCCAGCTGAAGGCTGTACAATTGGTCTTCATCTGTAAGACCATCAAATGAACTTTGTTGGCTTATGTTAACGAATTGATGATAGCGATCTATAAACGGTCTGATGGTACCCCTTATACGAATAATTTGTCTTCTTACCATATTCCGTTTACTGGAAGACCATAAATGATAACGCATTATATGTTCCACGAGGGCTACACCTTTGCTGTAGAAAGATCTCAGTTTTATGGGAAACTGCCTAACACATAATGCTCTATCAAGGGCCTCAAAGAAATCAAGGCATCGCCTAACGAACTCCTTGTAGTTCATCAATTCTTCATAATACACATACCAAGATCTAAGTGAAGCTCGATATATCCTCTCATTGGGTAACAAGATATCGTACAAAGAAAATTCATTTACAAGTGGATCCCTAGGGCATAAAGCCTCAGATATCTCCCGTAATGTTGTTAGTTGTTCATCAATCCACGACAAAATTAGCGATAAATGCTCCCGGTATATATTAGTCTCGTTAAACAAAGTGGGTAATAACAAATATGAACTCCTGACTTCGATATCTTTACCGTAAGTATTTGTCAAAACAGATAACAAGATGTTTGTGTCATGAGTATACAACCTAGCAACATTAATGCGTTTTAATAGCCGCGTTTTATAATCATTGTAACGCATAGAAACCATTAGCTCCATAACATTTGGTAATGTCTCGTTTATCAACTTAGAGATCACTCCACCTAAACACACGTTAGAAGCACCGCCCTTATTTTGTTCAGCTCCTTGTCTCTCCTTAGTACAGTTCAATAGTATGATATCATCTATTGCAACGATGATGCCATTTATAGTAATGGTGAGATTCTCGGCGTCCTTTAACAACGTGGACAAAGCGCTAGTCTCACAACCCTTGTTTAAAGTAACATATAAGCCACCAAGCCTTTTTATAAGCTGTAGATCATGCGAGTTCTCGGTAAGACCTAACGTGTCGTTGATTGACTGTAACATTATTTTTATGGCTTTGAGATGCTCAACCCTGGATGTCTCGTCCGTTAACAAATCTTCAGCTGTATATAATGGAATATTTGTCTCTCTAGATGTAGTTGCCTGATTCGGGGCATCGTTATCTGCTGCGTAAACAAAAATAGCCGATGGACCTCCAATCCACCACGCTAAAGTAACGATGCCTAATCGTCTAAATAACACTCGTAACATCATTTTAAAAGTATATGTAGCAAACGTTTTGGTTGTAGTTTTAGTGAAATTTAATTAACATATATAATAATAGACGACTGTTGATGCCGTAGATAGAAAACTATGTCACAGATTTACAAAATATGTATAATGAATCATTTGGGGCTTGAAGTGACATATTAAAATACATAATTAAAGATGGGGGATAATATTTTTATGTTTTTAGGAAGCCATCAATATCACTTCTTATATATCATCAAATATTTCCATAGACTAATGCCTATTAAAAATGATGGTACACGTAATAATGGGTCTACATCACTGAGACTAAGTGTAATTTAAACGTTAAAACTAATATTTGTGCCAATTAGTTTAGACAAAAACATCTTTACCGCAGCACAGCCCAAACGAAATTTCCTGTTGCAACCAAATATGCTCAACTCAATATAAGCCTTATAGAACCACTGTTAAGTTAGGATTGTATGGATTTCTTACAAGTTATATATATGACCTCGAAGATGATAGTAATGCTACCACTACCGATTGAATCAACTGCAACTGACTTGGACGTATCAATCATAATGTAATGTAATTGGGCGCCGCACATATGATAAAGCTGAGAAAATGTCAAAACGGAGAATCGGCCATGTGATTTTCATTTTTAGCAACATAATTCTAAAATTAAAACGGCCTCAAGAAGTTGGAACATAAATGGCTAATGTCCCAATTCATGCTGCAGGGTTCCGGGTGTTTATTAACCGTTCTGTTGTAGATTGATGAAGTTTTCCAGATTTAGAAACTTTAGGGGATTGTTCGGAGAAGAGGCGCATTCACACGTATGGATATGGCCATCAAAAGTTGGATATTAAAAAGATAGTAATCATGGGATTTAAAAATGGGAATTTAGTCAACTTATTTGATGATTTCTTATCTATCAAGGCACTAGAATATGTCTTCACACTAGCGTTTTTTGCCACTACATTGGGTAACTCCACGTGATGCTCCTCTTTTATTGGGTTTGTGCCTTCACTTATACAACTTTCTGCGCTTTGGATGAGTTGTGGTAACTTTTCTTTAATTATTTCTAATGTATAGTTAAGGTTTACTAAAGATTCCTTTATGTATGGAATCAACCTCTGCTACAACCATATCTTCTCCATTGCAGACTTTAAATTAAAATATTCATCCACCAAATATATCCACTTTTCAGGTTTAAATGGAAACTGGACATTTTTCATGCTTTCAAAGTATCTCTCCATACGTTGTAGAGTAGGTGCATCGACGAGGAACTCATTGAATAAGGTGATCAAAGTGGATTTTGTGGATAATACATTTCCATTAGCATCGTCAAGTGGTTTGATGCACTTCAAAACTTTGTGGTTATTACGGGGCATGCTAATGTCGTTCAAAAGAAACGCCAAGTTCCTAAGAGGGGGTTCGAGAATATCTGAGTGTATAACACTTGTTTCTATATAGGATTTCGTTTCATTGTGCAGCTGTAACATGTTGCTGTACATGAAGTAAACTCCAGTGTTCAAATGGGTTATGGCAAACAGATCATCCTTTCTGTAACTCCTCCCTTCGTAGCATTCAAGCATTGCCATAAATACAAATTTGCGTTTGGTTGCGTAGTTCTGCAGCATATCTTGTATTGTCCCAAATTCATCTTGTAATATCCGCTCAGGATCATCCACTGAACTGTGTGGTAAAGTCAGCAAATTACGTACATGAGCGCCTATGTCAAGGCAAATCATTCCTAATGTCCTTATACCCTCGTTTAAAGCATTGCACAAGGCGCTGTGCTGCTGGATCGTGTATCTTATCATATATGGCTTTCCTTTGTTAAACCGGGGTCTTGCAGTTTCTTCATCCTTGCAACCAAGACGAAATAAGTTCTCCAGAGTATACGCATCCGTTGAATAATACGAAATTAGAAAACGTTAAACTGCGTTGGATAAGATAGGGTTGTTAAAGGTATTGTATTACGCCGTATGGTCATCAAGGGGTATCTGTATTCTGAGCTTATTTTGGATTTTGTCGACGTAGGGGGCAAGTTTTTCGTTCAGCATGATAATATATCTTTCAAGCATATGATGTTTAGGCCAATTCAAAGTAACTGCTTCATTATGTAATCCATAAGCATGATCCCTTTAATATAAATTCCGAAAAAGGGAGCGGGAGCAATATTCTAGTCCAAAAGCTACGCTCTCTATAAATTTGGTGCAACAACTTAAAGTGTGTTGATAGGAGAGTAATTCCTGATATTTGTCGTGCCAAATCATAAGGGAATTCATAAAACCGCCCTTATCGGATAACACGTTTTGGTAACAGAAAACGTTGTCCTGTATTTGTTGTGGTAAGGAGAAGCGGTTTTATAATGATATCATCTGGTCCATATGACTCTCCACCATTTGTTCGTCCTTTTTAGCGCACGTTGAATCTCATCTGTTCTGCTAACCAAATCCAAAATATCCATGTCACTAATATTGATAACAGACTTTTCTCCCAATATGTTGAAGCTTGACTCAATCATTTAGATTGCTGGGATCCTGTAACATTCATCCATATCGATAAATTTTAGTACATCTGTTCGCATATAATTGTCACGCATGCTTAACATGGAGTCGATCGCACGAGGGATTGTATTTAAAACAAACATCTTAGTCGCTCCTGTGTAATGTCGGTTGTCATTAGTGCGGTCGCATGATCTCCTTTCCCATTTACTGCAAGAATCAGCCTGTTAATGGCGACATCGATGTCACTCACTGCATTGTTCATTACCGCAGTTTGCCTATGAGAATCCCTTATCAATGTACTAATTGCATTGGTTTCCTCGGTAACTTGCATGTTTTCATGTATTCCCCAAAGCTCTTTGAGAATTCTTAGATCGCTATTTCCTGAATATCCTAAGATCTGGTCTCCTTCATCTATCATCCACCTTATGTTTTCTAGGTGGACGATTAATGTTTTCGATTTAATTTGTGGTTTAAGCGCAAAGTAGTCCGTTGGTGATTCCGCTGTTCCAGATGGCTGGTGTAGTGTATCGTCTCCGGTAGTACCCGTTACAAAGGGGGGACAAAGGACACTAGTGGTAATTATTATTCGTAAAGAAGGTAGCGGTGTTACCACTCCGGTACCTCGTGCAATATTCATGAATGCCATTTTTAGGGTATTATACAATTGACATCTCCATTTCTTTTATATAGATCATTATGAGTAGTATACATCTGAAAGCTCACAAATACGGTAATAAGAATAGTTCACAATTCAAGTTAACACAAAAGGTATTCTTCATTTCGCAAAATAGATTGGCTTCAGTTGTTATCCTACTCATTTCGGGTGACCTAAATATATATTATAAGAATTATTTCACATAAATGTTCGATATAGAAACTGGGATATGAATCTGTTTACCTTGTTGAAGAAGACCTAAGGAGAACAACTCGTCTTTATTGTAGCATCAACATTTTGTTTGATGGTACATCTAAACATAGGTATTCAGCGTTATCAAAGTACAGTTCAATTTTATGTGCCTTTTATACCAGCCCAATTGAAAATTCTTGCTGCATGGGTTCTTCATATTTGCAATGGATAAGTTGAGCAGGATGCTGTAAGGTATAAGTAACATCATCACTCTTACATATGTTCTATATATAAAACAGCGTTTAGAATAACCCTACATATTAAGGAATCAGCAGATCGCTACTTGGTATGCCCCTTTGTAAGATTCAGATATATACAGAGAGACATGTAAAGACCATTAGTATACAGTATATAAATAAAATCCATTATCTGATGCAGTGTAAATATGGAATTATATATAAATGGCAACTATGTATTTATCTTATATTATCATTTATATTCTACATATTTCCCGACTTGTTAAGGAGGCTTTATACACTGTTGATTAACAGTGTACCTAGCGATATGATTAGTATTCCATTTATGAATCCTGCTTTAAGCGGATGTTTCCTGACTTCCGTTCTAGTGCCTAAAAGTGAGGGCATGGAGTGCAACCTAGCGGCCTCCTTAATGACTGGGTTTGAATTATTATGGGAGTTTTCTATATCTTTGGAACTATTGTTGTACTCTTCTGTCCTTTGGTCTCGCTGTACATTTCCTTCTTTTGGAAATGCTGGAATTTGTATTTTCTCTTTTAAAATTATATCCGTAACTGTTAGGTTTTTTAACTCGTCATTTCTATGCCTACATTGTTTTATTTTATTTTGCAATTCTGTCATTTGAAAGGTTTTGCGATTAACCAAGATAACGAACTCATCAAACATTTCTTCCATGCGCCATATGTATATTCGCATCGTAAGTATATCGTGAATATGACATTTATCTGAGAAAAATTTTTTGAAATATGACTTCCATATTCCTTTTTTGTAAGACGCAACATATAGGTTAATATCGTCAAATATTTTCATATCAGTGTCAACATCAGCTATTCCGACATTTCTGTTACCTAATATTTCTTCTAAGTCTATTCTACGGCTCAAAAAATAATCGTGGGTGTTATCTAATACAGATAAACATTTGGATCTATGCAACTCTTCACCATTAACCCTTATACTGGTTAGAGTCAGAAATAATTCCCTAGCACGTTGTTGTATGCCTCTATATACTTCTAATAGTTCATACAAGGTATCAATAGTTTCATATATATACCGAACCATCTCAAAATGTACGAAAATACTAGCCTCTGCCAAAGCTTCTTCATTCAACGGCTGATTTGCGCTGGTTCTAACACTCAAGCTATCACTAATTATGACGCAAAGTAAATTGTACTCTATATATAGATCTATAGAAATGGTATTGAGTTGCTCTGATTTTTGTTGGATCAACTGCATTCTCAAATCACTTGGAATTTCTTTGGATGATGCCAATGCTTGCAATGTTTTTTGTTGCATTTCTAGCCCCTCTTGATATCTTTCTGTCATAGATTCTATAGATCGTTGTAAAGCTTTATTTCTAATCACCAGAGTTACGGAGTTAGTCAATATGGGCTCAAAATCCATCGAATTCATATCATTGTTCACGTGGCAAAAACGTAGCAAAGGATGTAAAAGTTCCCATTGATTTTGGTAATGAAGGAAAAGTAATTTCATTATATATAAATTGAGCATGATCTTTTTGTATTCATAGCTTTTAATGGGTTGAGTTGTAACAGAGGAAAAAGAGTATTCTTTCCCGACAGATTTATGCATACTCATCATACTGGAAAACGGAGAAATTAAGTTTTGTAGTTGCAGCCTGAATGTTACCTTTTGCGCAGTGCTCAAAAAACGTGTATCCATTATTGTTCGCACTATTTTGACAGTGTTTGCGTAAAATAAGTGAATAAACTTTACTTGACACTCACTTTCAGTTACAGTAGTTAGAACTTTCAAGGCGGCAGATGAAGCGTTTAAGAAAACACCATATTCATAGATTTGCATATAGAGATGATGGTATAGCATGGATGTGGAGTTGGGATTTCTGTTAATTGGGATTAGACGATTGCATAAAGGGCGGTGATTGGATGGTGGTTCTAGAGGGCAAGAAAACTTAGTATACAATGTCAAATGATATGACTGTTGGTTAAGCCATTGCAACTGTTCATTCAATTCATCATTCATGACTTTGATTTTTTTGTGTAGGGTGTCATGTTCAAGGTCCTTTGGGTCGACCTCATAAGTCTTGCCGTATGTGTTTGTCAGCGCATTTACCAGTGCCGTTGTCTCGTCTGCATGTAACAACGAGAAGTCTGTTTTCCTCAAGAGTTCAGCTTTGAAGCTGTTGTCTCGCATCGAGATCAACATGTCCATGGTTTCACCCAAGGTCTTATTGAGTAGTTTGCTCAGCATCGGTAGCAGTATGTGTTCTTTGTTTTTTAACTCTTTCCTGCTCCTTGCGTTTACAAAGTGTTGTAATATTGCTTCGACATCGTTTATGGTCTGTGTTAGGTTAGCACTCAACAGTTTGGCATCATTGAGTAACCTATATAGTGCCTTTTCTCTTTTTGGATCCTCTAGGTCGACATAGACCTCACCCAACCTTTCTATTAGCCTAATGCTTATCGAGTCATCTGTGTACCCCAAGAGTGTATTGAATGAGTTTAGCACAGTGATGATAGCTGTAAGGTGTCCCATGGTGTCATCTGCATCATTTATCATGGCTTGTAGCACAGCACTATCATTTGGCAATGCACTTGGCGTGTCATTATTATCTTTTATCTTTGGTATGCTAGGATCGATTTGGTCTTCTTGGTTGTTCTTGGTACCAACCAGTTCTGGTGGTGCACAAAGGCACAGGGTACAGACGGACAGAGCCGCAAATACGATTCCTGGAGACATACTGAAAACAAAAGTCTTATCTAGGTGTTGCTTCATGATAATATATGCTATATAATTGGATTCTTATGATTTTTAAAATTTCTGTATTCTTTGACGGGTTGTACCAATTAGTTTATTTTTTCTAAACTCCATTTCTGAAGTTGTAAATTGATATATTGATATGCATATGGGTTTTCGTGTTGACATGCATGAGTCGGAATTTCATATAGATAGGATAGAATAGATCTTTTTTGCATTCTGAGGATTTTCACCATTCTAGACGTTTGCGAATTTCATTAAGACTTTCATCTGCTCTAGTATAATAGATAATTTTTGATTCATGATTAACGGTTTGTTTTCTTGTTTTATTCAAAAGAAGCATATTTTCTAGATGAGATGGCAATTGGGCAAATGTAATCCGAAATAATCTAGGTAAATATGAACTCTGTATAATAGCTATTCAAGTATCTTCAGATATTCAAACAAATAAATAATATACAAAGATGGTAACTAAAAAACTGGAAAAATCATCTTATGTTTGTTCGCCACATTGTATATTGGAACAACTAGTTTCCAGCATAAAATGACTGATTCATATATACACTAGCACAAATATCGATGATTTTATATTATAGTCAACAAACCATGCTTTGAAGCATAAATAAAGAACTGTATCTAATTTTCACTAGTTATATTCAGGACAGTATATCATATATAATATTATGCCCAATAAAGATGACAAAAATAAGAAATAACTTAAGATGGTCATATGATCATATTGGGTAGATACCTATTATGCTAAGTGGTGAGGAATGACCGAGATTAGTTGATGAATACATTGAATGTAGAAAGACAATCAAAACATTGTCCCCAACATTGGTGTATGTTACCGACACATAACGAAAAAATACGATATAATTCTTTTAAAGATTTAATCTTCAAGTAGACCAGAAAGGCAATTCACTGCAATCGATTATCGTTGCAACTTCAAGAGGTTATTATTTACAAATAACCCATACGGCATGTTATATACCTGCTAACATAAAAAGCATATGATACCCTATCCCAACCATCGGGATACAGACTTCAAAGTACGAATTAGGGCACTATTCTTGAATCACGAGTTCACCTGATGGATTTCACAATCACCTAGATAAACAAAATTAGATTTGACATAAATATATCTGTCGAATGGGGGAATTTTCCAAATGCATTAAAACTTTAGCATCCGACCGAAAATCATAAGGATGCAAAATAGTGTTAATTATTGATTAATTATTTAATGAAAACGATTTCATTTATACCTAAATATTCCTACTAACCGAATATGTTGGTTAAGGATGAATCATTTTAGTGTGATAGCCCTCTTGAGGCGATTAAACAATATGGCTATTTATATATTTAAAAATATCAATAGGATATACTACATAGTTGGACTACGCATAATGCTATTTAGATAAACCAAAGTAAATTCAACAAAGCACTATAAGTAGACCACACAGTAGACAAGTGACTATATTAAGCATTGTCAAGATATAAAAACAATGCTTCCGTCTGGGCCAGCGACAAGCCAAAGCACATACGTATATATCTGGCGATTAATATGGTATCAACTTCATTGGTACTCTTGATCCAAACCCTAAACAGAACTGATGGGAACATTAGTAGGGTACATACCTCCCATTCAAACCCACAGCTATCTCATATTTGAATCTTCCAGCGCATTTCTCTAAAACATGGCACCGTGCGCCAGAAAGACTGGGACATTTATAAAACAAGAGAATCCATTCTTACCAGTAACTATATGGAATAGGTACAGAGAACATGAATCCACCTTCTAGTGAGCCAAAGTAGGTTTCTTTAGTCGTCCATTGCTTCATATCATCTACATCTAGACAGGATACTTCTACTGGTAATTCATTTCGAGGATACTGTTTTGTAATTTGGCAGAAGATTACGTCACCTTCGTTGATATTTGGGCGATTACGTTTGGTTGCGCCACGAAACCCATCTACTGCTGGCAATATAGCCTCTGTGAGGCCTCCAATATCCAGCTAAATAGTTTAGAATGATTAATAGATAACTTACACTATAGAAGTCAGAGTTCTTGGCCACCACTACTCCTATAACATGGTCCCCTATTTTGGGGCGATACTAGCACATATATTCAATGATAAATAATATATTACACACCAGTTGCGATATGTCAAATTTTGCCGTAGTATCAACATCGCTTACAAACGAAGGCGCATCGAAATAGTTATTTCGCGAGGACCTTTTGATATCCATGGGTACACACACTGGCACTTATACGATTAATAGCGTAAGAATCACTATGTAAGTACAAAGTGATACGCTACTGAAGCCAGCTGTAACTAGATAATGTGCGGCTTTGGAGCATTGCACTATTTTGAAGGGGGAGTTAGGCTCGTCGGTGTCAATTGGTTTTGTAATTGGGGCATAAAATGCGGCCCTCCTTGGATCGTGTTGGATTGAGCTAGCTTCATGACTGTAGAATTGATTCAGCCTTTTTATTTTATCTTCAAAGCAATATTCATCGAATACCACATCATCATCCTTCTGTATACAATCTTCTTGCTGGGGAAGGTAGAATAAACCCTGGAATATGTTTCGGATTCGCAAATCTAATTCATCATTTATACCTAGAATATTACCTGTTGCATTCACAGCGTCAACGATCTTCCTCCCTGCTGTTTTCACCATAGATCTACTCAGGTTACAAAACCGTTGTTTTATGCTGGGTTTAGGATTTGCCGGATTTTCATAGTTACCGCATATGCATTCTTTGGCAGATTTTACTTTAGATTTAACCCATGAAAAATATACGTTACTGATTCCATTCGATTTCGTTAGACCCATGTCAGTGGTCTTACCATTTGCTAGATTCTTACTAGGTTCTACAATATTACTATCCTCCATGCTATTCGTTTTTATATCATTTGCAAATGTTTCTTTTCTGCCATCATGCAGTGCATTGCTGAGGTTATTTTTAGATTGTTTGGACGTGTTCCTCCTGAAATAGTTTAAACACCAAATAGCTTTATCGCTCATCGACAGCTGTTGACCTATCAAATGAAGCAACTGTCTTAACGCACTGGAATAATTTATTTCTTTTAATGCAACATTTTCTTCTGTTACATTAGGAGTTATGTTGCTGGTACCAGTCTTATCTAACGTTTCGTTTAAAGACAAATCTAATGATTCCACTTCTGTATGTCGCAGATGATTGGAACCCCGTTCTGACAAATCAGACCTAGAAGGATAAGTTTCTTCATGATGTATTGAATGAATGTTTGATATTGATTTTTGTGTCATTCCAACATCCGGAGCCCCGGCTTCCTGTACCGCGGCACATTCAACCTTTTCGTATGCACAGAGCCCTACGTATGCGAGGGCCGCAAAAAGCAGACGACTGCCAAATGTATTACCTAATATGATGGAACAATCCATCCTTCTTGTATCTTGAAAAATTCCAGCGTCTAATGTGAATGAATTCAAATGAGTGCAATAGCAAGTGGTTCATCGATGTGCTATGCTTACAAATTTCGAAACAAAAATCAATTCTGATGTCATCTATATTGATTTTATATAGAACTTTTATACACATTTATCGTAGTGGTGATGCCGCTGCTGTTTCTCTCCGATAGTTCCATGCATCTCTCTCGAAGGAATATTCCCGGTATATAAAGAATGCAGTTAAACGGTATACTAAATATATACATAGAAATATCAAGGTAAACTATGTTATCAAAAGATATGTCAGTCGCTATGATCATAAAGGCAATACCACAGGTGAAATATATTCATCGAGGTTCACCAAGAGTAAGTAGTATATGACTGTAGAACAAGACCAATTAAACTAACTAAAAATATGAAAGTAAACGCCTACGTTGTGGACATACGACGTTTATTAGACCTAAGATTCGTAACTATCTAATATTCTATTTCACATAATGACATAAAATTCACCTACAAGGACACCATGCAAACAAAGAAGAAGAATTATTGTTTTAACGACACAGTATATTGCACAATCTATTTGCTATCATAAAATCAATGCCCCTGTGAAGGCTAGCATAGGGATTATGGAGAGCGCAACCTCAGTGAATCCATCTTTGGTAAACCGTATTTCCCACTCTCTGACTTGCTGTCTAGGATTTAAGCTTTCTCCTGTTGTTCTATCATCATTATTGAAGATTTGATTTTCTTCGTTTATATCTGTTTCCCTATGCTGGTCGGAAGGAACACTGCTATGATCGACAATCATAGCTTGCTTTTCAAGATTCTTTGCGTTATTTGGTTCACTACATTCTGGAACTTGGAGATCTATAGGGTTTGATATAACTAGACCAGTGTCTCCATTAGTTGTACTATTTGAATCCGGGTGGTTGGAATTGGTTGAAGCCACCACACTGTTGTCCTCATCCAGATTCTTAATATTTCCTGACCCACTTAAGCCTCCAACAAATCGTTTAAATGCATTATCTAGGCTTGTATTTAATGAAGCAATACAGTTATGTGGCGACTCAGCAATTCCAATGTATAACTCCATAGTATCACGCAATATAGGTAACAAGAAATCTAATAAGAGCACATCACGCATGTCGTTTCTTCTATCATATATTTGACTGAAAATACTGTCCCATTCAGATTTATGAGAAAAAGGACCAAAGATTTTAACGGGTTGGGAAATTTGCTGTAATGCTGCAGACAGCTTTGGGTGCACGCTTAACGTATCAAATAAATACTTCATCTCTTCTGTACGGGTCATCAAATTGTTGTGAAACTTATCTATATCACTGCAATCACCCAGTGTTTGTGCTCGTTTGTACATTGTTCTGACTTCATCTAGGCTCTTATATATTTCTTCTACTCGAACCTTGTACCAATTAAATGCCTCCACCGTTTTACCAATTAAGGGATATATAAGATATATATTTTGGAAGGTTTCCCCTTTAAGCATTTCTGCACTTTGGTAGATGGCAAGAGTATCTATCTTTACGTTGGATTTCATATAATCTCTATATATCTCTAACGTTGCATTTACAACGAAACGGTGTTTGACGCCGAATGTTTCCAGATAATGCTTTAAATCACGTATTGCGTGCTCTCCTTCCATTCTTGCGTTTTCACCACTCCTCTGGGATAATTGTGAGAACCTTTGTTTTGTTTTTTGGAATTCGCTTGCATATTCTGTATATTCATCCTGTATAGTTTTATAACGATGGCATATAGATTCTCGGTCATGCATCAACTTTTGAGCATTATGTTGCTTATCGACTACGTTGTACCCAATTATGCCGTTGTATGGTTCGCAGAACCTGTCCATAGCACTTTTCATTCTTTTGGATTCATTTTTATAGTAAACGAAAAGAAATCTATAATAACTGTCGTCAAGAAACGTCCTATTGTAATTACCTACTCGCGCTATAACACCTTCATTTGTTGACAACATCGCGTTATATCCGTTCTCAACCACTCTTATAAAAGAACTAAATTCTCTGGTTAATTTCAATATTCCTTTGCTCATAGCTGCTTTTTTCTCCATGGACCATAGATTATACTTCAAAATATATTCAAGCAGAGCAATACCATTAAGATAAAAATTTAACAATTCACTAGGGGCATTTTCATCCACTAATGTTAATGAGATGGCCTGAATCACTTTCATGGAGTGGGAAACGAACCTCATGTACTGTACCATTTCGTTATAATAATTGTGAAAAGCGTAAAATTGCCCTTCTTCTTCCAGAGTTCTGTAATCTGTATGTTTATAGAACGTGTATTCCGACAACAACGGATCAGCGGGGCATAAACCATCAGATATTTTTTGCAATACGTTCCATTGTATTTCAATCCACTCCTTTGCGCCATCTATAGTCTGCTTTAAAACTTTTAAGTTTTTAACCCAGCCTTGCATCTGTTGATCCAACTTTACGATTTTAGGTTTCTTTCTATATCTCTTTCTCAGTATGGTAATAATTTTGAGTACTTTCTGCTCTTTCCTTACAAAATGACTAGTCCTTTTCAACACTTGTAATCTGAGATCATTATCTCGGTTTGACATTAAGAATTTGGTAGCTCTTACAAGTGTTACTTGAATGAATGATTGAGATTCTTTGCTCACTTTATTTATATTGTCCTTTAAAGCAACATTAACATCCTTATGTTCATCAATTTTAGCAATTTTAATCAATTTATTGACTTCTTTTAGATATCTTTCACACCTTTCCGTCACCTCATTAGCATCATGTACTAATGCATTTACGGCCACCTCATGTCCACTGGCTACCAGTGATTGCATCATTCCATTAGACAAATCCAACAGTTCTAAGTCCTTATTGTTAACAGTATAACCAAGAGTCTCATTTATATATTCCAAAATAGTGCGAACCGTTGTTAGATGAATTAAGCGGTTTGGGCTATCCCAAAATGGTCTTACTGTGATTTCGGTTTCAGCCGTTGCATTTTCCGCTCTTTGTGATGCATCACGTTCGATTATTGCTAGAGCATAATTTGATTTACGTTGAAAACAGAACCATGTTGCCACAAATATAGACGTCATGTACGCCACAGTTGCAAAGCTTCTAACCATTTTGATTAGTATCATTTTAAATACTTTTCTATTAAAGTTCAAAAACTGTTTCTTATTGTTTAAATAAACACCAGAAGCAAATATGTATGGATGATCATCAGTGCATATTTCCTATATGTATACAGAACATCTAAGTCGGTCAACAAAAGACTATTTAGCTATCTAATGATATTATTGATGCAATAGAAAATGAAATGATCTAAAAGTGTACTCTATAGCTCATTAGCAGCAATAAAATTATTAAATGTTTTCGTAAGTACAATAAAATACAACATACGTGAAATCAACAAAAATTTCAGAAATAGCTTATATATAAATCAGAATAGTGGACGATAATACGGTTAGTATAAGTAATTTCAGGGCGAAAAATTCTTGCTGCACTGCAAAAACATTTTCATCGTCGTTTGGAGACCTATTTATAATTCCTTACATACAGAGTATTTTATGCTTAAATTATTAATGATATCAAAAAATGGAGTAATATAATACTCATTAAACTATTTTACAGCTATTTGTAGATGACCTCATATAATTCTTTTACAAATATTAAATATATGACAGACTCACCAAAGATGCTCACCTATGATGAAAAGTAAAAAAAGTACATGTGAACGATGGAGATAAACCAATGAATTATGTTTTTTATGATTATTCCGATACATTTGCATTTATAGCATTAATAATAAGAATGACACTATAGTTCTACGGATTTGTTGTGTCATATATCTTGATTTTTTTGCAAAGGACGTTTTCTCTTTGCTTTCTATAAAATCCGACCTTTTTGATTGACTCAAAAAATTGTCAACTTTTAATTCGTTTTCCAATGAAGATTGAATATCGCCTTTTGTGAATTTAACTTTGAAACCGTTGGCAATAGCATATTCTTCTTGCTTATTAGCTAGGGATTGTAGCACTTCTTCCACTGTCTTAGGGGCATCACCCGGTAAAGATGAGGTTGACTGTAGCGTTTTCACTGCAGGCATTGTGCTTATACACTTTTTTACTTCCCCTAATAGAATAGGTATTTTGTTTTCTATGGACTTGAAAAAATTTTCAAATTCTCTAGCAATAGACGCCAATCGCGGAATCATCAGTTTGATTGAAATAATGTGTTCAATAGCTGGTTTGGTTATGTAAAACAGGTTAAAAGATTTTTTCCATTCGTAAGAATTGAAACCAGTGGCGAATCTTCCTATTTGCTCTATAAATTGATTTATCAGATTTACATTTGACACAGTTAAATACTCTCGATTGAATATATGCCCAATATCCGCAACTCTAGAGAGTACATTATTGTATTTTTCATCTATACCTTTTAAACAGTTCAATGCATGAGCAGGAAAACCATTGGATCTAATTATTGGCAATTTTGGCACACTTTTTTGCAAATTGTTGCCTATTGCTGAATATTCCACTAAAACATCGTCCACATCGATTGATACATTTAACAGTTTGATATACATTTCATAAAACACAAATAGGCCACTAATTTCCAGCTCGTTGGTGTTTAAATCATTTTTGATTGCATTCCTTATGCGATAACTATCTTGTATCAGTGTTTTTAATATCACGTAGTCAATATAAAGTGCGCCTAATTCTTTATCCATTTTATCTACTACATCTTGTTTAATTCGGTATAACTCTGGTGGCAAATACTTTTCATGTACGATCTTTGGAATATCTTGGGTAATTGTATTATTAATGGCTTCGAATTCATCTTGTAATTTCTTGAATGTTACATGCAAAAGCTTCTCTTTGGTTTGTATTTTATTTATTTGTTGTCTTAGTGCCACATCCGTTATATTGCCTTCGTTTATTTTAAAATGACAATGTTCCACCAAACGATGCAGTTCTTTCCATTCAAATTGATAATATTGCACCAAAAATCGATGTATGGCATCCTGCAAAACTATTGCACCTGCTTGTGATTGTTGCTGTCCCATCGCTTTGTCAAATCTTAGTTTCATTTTAGCATCTTTCTGCATAATGCTAAAAAATGGCACATATTTTTTTTGTAACTGTGCAAATTGTAGATAGTACTTTATTCTTCTTTGAGTATTCCATCGCATCGGCTTATAGATATATTCAAGAAGTATCATACTTTTCTTAAAGAAATCCATTAAATTCAAAAATAATATTTTATTTAACACCCTAGAGATTCCAAAAATACCATCTTCAATAGTAAGAAAAAAAGAATTTACCGCCGTTATTTCATTTAAGTAATCGTGTAAAGACATAAAAACCATACGCTGATCAGGCAAATGAGGTTGAAGAAACTCATAAAATGAAAAATTTATTAATAAAGGATCAATTGGACAAAGATCCTCAGCAAACTTCGTGATTTCATTTGACTGCTGGTTAAGCCATTGCAACTGTTCATTCAATTCATCATTCATGACTTTGATTTTTTTGTGTAGGGTGTCATGTTCAAGGTCCTTTGGGTCGACCTCATAAGTCTTGCCGTATGTGTTTGTCAGCGCATTTACCAGTGCCGTTGTCTCATCTGCATGTAACAACGAGAAGTCTGTTTTCCTCAAGAGTTCAGCTTTGAAGCTGTTGTCTCGCATCGAGATCAACATGTCCATGGTTTCACCCAAGGTCTTATTGAGTAGTTTGCTCAGCATCGGTAGCAGTATGTGTTCTTTGTTTTTTAACTCTTTCCTGCTCTTTGCGTTTACATAGTGTTCTAATATTGCTTCGACATCGTTTATGGTCTGTGTTACGTTAGCACTCAACAGTTTGGCATCATCGAGTAACCTATATAGTGCCTTTTCTCTTTTTGGATCCTCTAGGTCGACATAGACCTCACCCAACCTTTCTATTAGCCTAATGCTTATTGAGTCATCTGTGTACCCCAAGAGTGTATTGAATGAGTTTAGCACAGTGATGATAGCTGTAAGGTGTCCCATGGTGTCATCTGCATCATTTATCATGGCTTGTAGCACAGCACTATCATTTGGCAATGCACTTGGCGTGTCATTATTATCTTTTATCTTTGGTATGCTAGGATCGATTTGGTCTTCTTGGTTGTTCTTGGTACCAACCAGTTCTGGTGGTGCACAAAGGCACAGGGTACAGACGGACAGAGCCGCAAATACGATTCCTGGAGACATACTGAAAACAAAAGTCTCTTTTGTGATGTAATCTATATACGTAATTGTTGTTTTTATGATACGATTCTATAATCAATACCATTGCATAATTTACGATCTATTTAATCCTTTAATTTCACATTCTTTTTCGAACTCGTGTTGCGTATAGAAGTATTATATCAGAAGACGTGTTTAATACCATATAACATTTATTACATGATAATTAAATCCAGAACAATGTATATACAACATATTGGCAACTGTAAAACCATGCAGTATTTTTTCGTTGATTATGATTATATAATTTATACGTAATAAAATTTTTGGTGTATAATAATAGTTTAGTGCTATAAAAATCTGGACATCACTGTAGAACAGTCTTGCAAAAGATTCATGCTGCAGTGCAAAGAATGTTCTATAATTAACTACTCCTGCACATGATGCACAATATTATAAGCTGATATGTCAAACGACAAATTAAAAATTTATGTGCTTATTGTTTTTTCACTTGAACTTGTCAGAGCTCTCTTACATGAACAAATTGAGACATAAATTTGGTGTATATTTTTTCTAGAAATTTGGGACATTAAGGCTGGATTGATATGATGAACAGTGTTATACCTGAAGCAAGTGAGCCATATTTATATCTCATCATTTATGCTCAATATTTTGGAATCATATAAATGGCATGAGTTATTGCAAATCTAAAGTAGCATTTTTTAAAACAATTTATTTTCGTTATTCCGTTTAACCGTTATATTTATCACCAATCCTAGAGTGAGGCTGTCGAAGCCTACCTATAGCAGATATTGGTGAATTTTGCCTGATAGTTGTAAATTGTTGATGCCACTTGAAAATTATTAAATATAAGCCACAGAAGTGCACAATAACTCATCAAACGTGAATGAACGATAATATATGTTCGCACAATACGAATCTTGGCAATTTATATAACTTTGGTGTATATGGTGTCAGAATGCCAGCTCCCAAATCAACCAAGTGAGACGGTAATAAAGTCTGATGGTATCCAAATGCCATATCGTCGTGCCATTAAACATAACAAAGCAAGAACTTCTTTCATCAGATATGGTAGAATTATACGATTAAGAAGGACTAGACACCAACTGAAAAGCATCACTGCGATTCCCGATCTATAAGCAATAAGATGTACTCTATTCCAGTATTTCGACTTGACATTTTGCGATGTTCTAATTGAGTTAATTTTATTATTTGTTCCTAGAGTTTTCACAAAATTAGTAACAACATCATGGATTGCATGTATTTTTGTTAAGTTAAGTTTGTATTGCGCAGATAATCTCGGTGAAGCCTGCAGTACCTTCGCATTTTCTATATCGGTGCATTCGTGGCATCTTTTTTGGATTGAGGAGAACAAACGCCTTGTCCATCTACTTACATCCTTAAACAACAACAAAAACACTATTGGCGAACGTCTGAATATATACAATTTTGACTCCAAAGCTTTCTTAGACCACAATACGGATGAGTATAAGTCTTCTATCGACCTGGCCTCATTATATTTGTCCAAACATTGTGAGAAGAGATTCCTTATCAGACGGTACGTAGATGAGCGGAGAGCCCATAGACGCTTCCTCTTAGCATATTCCAGAGTCGGATAGTGCACCAATCCATTGTAATTAGTTTCTATTTCCCTTTGTAATCTCAATACGGGTGGCTTTGAGGCAAATAGCTTAAGGTGTAATTGCGGCAATAAACTCCGCGTAGTTATGATGGAATCAGCTAGGTTTACACATACACACAACGGTATAAATATTGATAAATACATAGAATTTTATGCAGTGTCTACAACAATCTACTTGTGCTTGAGGGCGTTTGTCAACCAGTCCATACCCTCGTAGAGACCTGTTCCCTGTGTGGCACAAGCGGCCTGGATATACCTGGAAGTGATTTATATAACTATGTGTGATATATTCATACTTACCAAGTGCGGTTTCCGAATTGGTTAAGACCTAGCTCATTGGAGAGTTCGGTTGCGGGTATAGCGTTAGGCAAATCTTGCTTGTTAGCGTAGATCAGTAGGAATGCATCACGCAATTCATCTTCGTTCATCATTTTGTGCAATTCTTCGCGGGCATCTTTAATACGGGCACGGTCATTGCTGTCAACCACGAAGATGACTGCTTGGGTGTTTGTGTAGTAGTGTTTCCACAAGGGGCGAATCTGCAAATAGATGAAGAAAGTGCAATTAAATATTTGGGCAAGGTTCGCACATTGACACACGACGGTCCTATGGAAACATACCTTGTCCTGGCCTCCGACATCCCACACAGTGAAAGAGATGTTCTTGTACTCCACCGTTTCCACGTTAAATCCAATGGTTGGAATCGTAGTTACTACCTCGCCGAGTTTCAGCTTGTAGAGGATCGTGGTCTTGCCGGAAGCGTCAAGGCCCACCATGAGGATCCTCACGTCCTGCTTGGACATGATACGGTTGTACAGCTTTGTAATAGTAGCCCCCATTTTGCCACTAAACAAGTTGATGTGCAGAAAAAATGAAGACTGTAGCGGTTAAGCCAGTGATGATACGCTTGGCGCTTCGACGCCCACCAATCTTACACCACACAAAGCAGAGATACGGAAATAATATGGATCACACACACTAGATATGAGAAATATATAATTATATTGTCGTTCTAAAATTATTTACGTGACATACGTCTGTAGATGGCCGCTGCAATGCAGTGGCTACCCATAACAGTAAAAGCGCGCTTAGTCAACTTCTTCCATCTTAGGGTCAACCACAACTTCGTCCAATGGTGGGAGATCGACGTCTTCACCAGTAGGTTCATCGTCGAGGGATAGACCCAATTTGATCATACGGTAGATGCGTCCACCGAACTGGGTAGGGTCATCCAAGTTGAAACCGGAGGTCAACATGGCGGTATCGTACAAAAGCCATACCAGATCCTTGAGAGTTTTGTCGCTCTTGTCGGTTTCAGCACGCTGCCTGAGTTCCTTCATAATGCTGTGGTGAGGGTTAAGTTCCATAGTCTTCTTGCTTATCATAAAGCTCTGTAAAATCATATAACCGGTTACTTATTAGATGAGCGCATGGAATCAGACTACAGGAATGTGCACTTTCTTCACATGGACTACACCGTCCATTGGAGTGGTGCATAGCACTGGATTCATCATATTATTAGCGCATTATGCACATAGAAACTTACACCAAAGCTGCTGTCACGTAGTGCCTGGGCCTTCATAATACGTTCCATGTTAGCGGACCATCCGAATTCGCTGGTTACCAAAGCACAAGGGCTTTCGGTAAAACGTTTGCCACAAACAACCTTTTCGACCTTGTCGTGAAGAATTTCCTTGATGAGGCGGCATAGAGGTTCCATTTCCTTTTCCAAGGTCTCGAAGTTCTTGCGTTCTTCTTCAGTGTCCTCGAGTTCGAGATTTTCCTTAGTACAGCACTTAAGTTTCTTGCCCTCAAACTCCTTGATCTGCTGAACAGCGTATTCATCAATTGGGTCAGTCATGTAGATGACCTCAATGCCCCTGGAGCGCAAGCACTCAAGGAATGGAGAGTTGGCAACACTCTGCTTAGATTCACCAGTAATGTAGTAAATGTACTTCTGCTCGGGCTTCATGCGATCGACGTATTCCTTCAAGCTGATGGCCTCGTCACCGCTCTTTGAGGTTTCGTAACGTAACAATTCAGAAATCTGTAACATTGTGAATATTGCGCAAAATTGAAAAAGGCGTCCCGTTAAAATCACTACGATTCAAAGGAATGATACAATATGTATCACCGCTGATTCGGACACGGGTTAGGCATCCTTAAGGACGATGAGCAATATTATACCAGTTGTGTGCGACCACTAACATACATCATCGTTTGAGGCAGCGCACTCCAACCGGATATGGAACTCTATTTGTACTGAATGCAAAATACGTACCTTGTTTCTGTTAGTGTTGTCCTCGTGGATACCCAACTTAAGGTTCTTGCTGAACTGTTCGTAGAACTTCTTGAAGTCCTCCTTCTTCTCAGTCAACTCAGAGAAGAGTTCCAGGCATTTCTTTACCAAGTTCTTGCGAATAACCTTAAGGATCTTGTTTTGCTGGAGCACTTCTCTGCTAATGTTAAGAGGAAGGTCCTCAGAGTCGACAACACCCTTTACGAAACCAAGCCACTCGGGGATCAGCTCATCACAGTCGTCCATGATGAACACACGGCGTACGTACAACTTGATGTTGTTCTTCTTTTTGCGGTTTTCGAACATGTCGAATGGTGCACGTTTGGGTACGAAAAGGATGGCCTTGAATTCAAGTTGTCCTTCTACACTGAAGTGCTTGACTGCCAAGTGGTCTTCCCAATCATTGGACAGGTTCTTGTAGAAGCTGGCGTACTCTTCGTTGGTGACCTCGGTGGGCAACCTCATCCAAATAGGCTTTTGCTTGTTAAGCATTTCCCATTCACGGGTGACATTGGTAACCTTGCGTTTCTTCTTTTCCGTCTTTTCTTCTCCATCCTTTTCTGCTTCCTTTTCCTTTTCCTCTTCTTCTTCAGTTACGTCAGTGATCTTTTCCTCAGGCTTGGACTCGGCTTCAGTGGGTTCAGCCTCGTCGTCGGTAACCTCGGTTTCGGTAGTCTTTTCAACAGACAGTCTGATGGGGAAGGAGATGAATTCACTGTGCTTTTTGACGAGTTCCTTCAAGCGACGTTCCTCAAGGTACTCACTCTGGTCGTCCTTAAGGTGCAATATCAGACGTGTACCACGTTTAAGCTGATCTTCAGACTCGTCCTTGGTAACGGTGAAGTGGCCACTGGCGTTAGACTCCCACACATACTGGTCATCGTTGTTGTTCTTTGATACGACGGTGACCTTGTCAGCAACGAGGTAGGCTGAGTAGAAACCCACACCGAACTGACCGATCATAGACATGTCAGCACCGGCTTGAATGGCTTCCATGAAAGCCTTGGTTCCGGACTTGGCGATGGTACCCAAGTTGTTGATCAAATCGGTTTTGGTCATACCAATACCAGTGTCTTCGATGGTCAAGGTCTTGTTGGTCTTGTCAGCGGATAGGCTGATCTGGTACTCGGGGAAGTCCTCGACCTGCTTTGGGTCCTTGATAGCCTCATATCTGATTTTTTCCAAAGCATCGCTGGCGTTACTGATGAGCTCACGAAGGAAGATTTCTTTATTACTGTAGAAAGCGTTGATAATGAGACCTGTATAGACATATGACCTGGTATACACACTTATTGTTTGTCTGGGCAATGTTATGTATAGTGGACATGGAATCTCAGTGTATAAGCACATATAATGTACCTTATAAACACATATAATAAGAATCTAGGCCTCTGAGCAACTATATTTCGTGTCTGTCATCAGTAGCCTTATGTGAGGTCACTTACTCAACAACTGGGAGATATCTGCGTTAAACGCGTAGGTTTCTTGTTGTGCTGTTGCCATTTTGAAAAAATATACTGCTTTAATTTATTTGGACAATGTTCGCTTGATTTCTGCTTTACTATAAGTGACGGTGTGCCCTCACGTTTAACCCTATATCTGCAGAGGTGACAAATAAGGACAGTATCGGGAGGTGACAAATAGGGACCAGCGTTGAAAAAGCGACACGCCCCAGTGGCTTATGTATAATTATTTACTATGTTCCTGTTCTACTATGCCTTTTATTTCATGTTTAAACAATACAGACTGTACGGCGCTAACTGTGACATTGTTGTCTTCGTTACCTAGAATGCTAGTTTTTTAGGTTTGAAGTTTTTAAAAATGTTTAAAAATGATACCACGCTACTGTAAATTATGTGTCAATGCGTAAAATTGTTACATGACGTTGATATACTATCTGTGACCTATATTACAACCAACGGGCTGATGATTGTTTATGTGCCATAGACAGATGCACTACAATTATGTTTAATTGTTACATGTTTTATGCTGATGTTATTTTTGATCAAATGTGTAGGAAAGTTATGGAATCATCAGTGTACCTTACTTCGGTGTTCATGTGCATTGTACCGTAGTTATACATGTGCCTACAAGAGTAGACCTTGGCTATATTAATTAAATCACATGTTCATTTTAGAAGTATAAGGAATCTCACTATATCTTTGTCACAATACAATCTGTGTACAATTTTTCTTTGTTTGTATGAATGCGATTTGTGTGTAGCATTGTATGTTTTTGGTGACATCAGATACCATAATAATTCTCTATATGTATAACTGATTTATAGTATCTGTTATTGTGCAGTGTTTTAACTGTCACTTTTTGTAAAAATGTTAAGTGTCCACCCCCACTGTTCCCTTCGTTTGCGATTGTACCGTGCTTCATAAACAACATTTACACATTAAAACGTATTTTCATAACCTCTGTGCACATTATTTTTGAGGTATCTGCGGCTACTTTTGCCGCTCTGCTGTTTGTATTGTTCGCCGCTAAGGTGTAAATGATCTCATAGTTGGCTTTTGCCGTAGTCACAAACAGTTTTACAGAAGATGCCGGTTTTGGGTATAGACATCGGAGACGCGAATGCTACTGTCGCTACCATAGCGAAGGGTAGCATTGACGTTGTCTTGAATGAGGTTTCTCAGCGTTACACTCCGGTTTGTGCCAGTTTTACACAGAAGCGTCGTCTTTTTGGTGATCAGGCTACTCCTCAGATGATTTCGAATTATCGTAATTCTTGTCGAAGCATGATGAGTTTACTTGGTCGTACAATTGGTACCAATTCCGAACTTGACATTGATGAGTTGGATGATTTCTTTAGTACCAATGGTTTATCACTGTGTCCTAATGGATTTGTTGGTTACAATTGTGCGATGTCACCTGAGCCTTATGATGTTATGAAGGTTCTTTCAGGTTACCTTGGTTTTTTGAATAGCATGGCTGAGAAGTACACCAAGGGTTTGTGTAAGCAGGTTGTGATATCGTGTCCTGGTTGGTACACAGAGATGCAGAAAGAGGCTGTTAAGATTGCTGCTACTGCAGCTGGTTTAACTTGTTTGAATGTGATTGACGAGTGCACTGCTATGGCTCTTGACTATGGTGTATACCGTGTTAAGCAGCTTTCGGATGACAAGCCTACTACTGTCGCTTTAGTTATGATTGGCCATTCTCATGCTTCTGCTGCTGTTTGTGATTTTTATCAGAGTCGTGTGGAGATTCTTTCTCATGTATCTCGTCGTGATTTGGGTGGTCGCAACTTGGACCGTATTCTGATGAACCACATGGCCAAGAGTTTTGAGAAGTACGGTTGCAACCCGTTGGAGAGTCGCAAGGTTCGTATGAAGCTGGAGGCTGTTGCGGTGAAGACAAAGCGCGTTTTATCTGCTAACATGGAGACTGGTTATTCTGCTGAATGTTTGATGGAGGACAATGACCTCAATGGTAGCATAACTCGTGAGGAGTTTGAATCTTTATGTAAGGAGGAGTTTTTACCAAATCTTACCGAAATGTTGATGGACTGCGTCAATCTTTGTGGCAAGACTGTTGAGGAGATTAGTTGCGTTGAGATTGCTGGTGGTGTAACTCGTGTACCTTGTGTTCAGCAGGCCATCAGTTCTGTCTTTGGTTCTCAGCTATCTCGTACATTGAATTCCGACGAGTGCATAGCTCGTGGTTGTGTTTTGGATGCTGCTATGCGTAGCATTAGTTACCGTGTTCGTAAGTACACTGTTGTTGAGCGTATATCTCGTCCTTTAACGTTGGCTTACATTCCTGGAGGTGATATATCCCAACTGGCTTCAGCCGAAATTGTTGAGGTATTGGGGTCTAACAGTTCCAAGGCCACTCCTATTACTGCCAAGTTGAACGTTACTGTTCCTGCAGTTGTTGTTGCATCTCTTGGCAACCCTCGCGATCCTCAGGATCCACATTTTCTTGAGGCAATTGAGATTGTTAAGCAGTCATCTCCCACTGAGGCTGAGGGTGTTATAACTATATCAGCTGCTTTCGATGAAAATGGCATTTTTGGATTTACTGGTGTGGAGGGTCATGAGTCCAGGGTGTTACAGAAGAACTCTTTATTCGATGTTGCTTCTTATACTCAATTTGAGTCTGACGCCGCTGCTCAAGACTCTATTGAGAACGAGCGGCTGCACACTTTGAATGACTTTGAGACATTGATATACCAGTTGAAGGAGCGGATTCAGGGTTCTCACCGTGAATTTGTATCACCAGACAAGGTTGGTGCATTAGACCAGGAGCTGAACAAGTGGAGTGATTGGTTCTATGACAACTATGAGGCTAGTTTGGATACTTTGAAGGAGTCCCTTAGCACTGTTCAATCTCACTGGGCGCCAATAGAGCGTCTTTATAATGTTCACCGTGCTAAGGAGGAAGAGCTTGAGTCATTTTTCGCTGGTCTGCGTGGTAAGTACGAGCTTTGTTGCCAGGACTCTCCATTATGGTACGGCGCTGCGGAAAGCGAGCGTCTTGAATTTGCCAACCGTATTCTTGCTTTTGAGAAGAATGTCCGTCAACAGGTAGAGGATGAAAAGCAGATTTCTCGTTACGAGGAGCCTCTATTCACGATGCCTCAGTTACATTCTGAGTTGCGCAAGATAATGTCTGACATTGACGAATTCTGTCGCCGTATGCGCGTTCAAAGTGAACGTCGTAAGGAAGAGGAGCAGGCAGCGGCAGCAGCAGCCGCTAAGGCTGCTGAGCCTCAAGCCGAAGATGTTGAGATGGAAGCTCCTCAACCTGAGTCTGCTTCCACTGAGCCCCCTTCTGAGGAGCCTTCTGCGGAGGCGCCTCAATAGACGTAAACTAGCCACTTTGCAAATTTAGCAATGTTTTTATTAAATACATTTCGTCGTATTCCCGGTAGTTTCGGGTTATCGCATCGTTGTTATTTTTCTTCTAAAAGCTTACCATCTGTGAAGGGGGTGTGTAACTTTTATATTCCTTAAAACATCGTTTTCCAGAGTATTTTGAGGAATAGCGTTCGTTCATTGCTTGTTTGCGGTGGTGTTGCTGCGGGTGTTTATACTTTCATTGAATCTCGTCGTAAGCAGCAACGTGGTTGGTGTCCTGTTAGGTGATTCCTTATTGTATACTAGCTTTCGTCGATGAAGAGCGTTATGGCAAGCCTCAATTAGGTGGTCCTTTTACTTTAGTTGATCAGCATGGGAAGGAACGATCGCTTTCTGACTTTAAGGGTCGTTTGGTATTGATATATTTTGGTAGGTAACGCTGCGTTATGTTGGCTTCTTTTTACATTGTTAACATTCTACAGGTTTTGCGAATTGTCCGGACGTCTGTCCTGTTGAAATGGATAAACAGCGCGCAGTTATTGACATTTTGGGTATGATTTTTATTTTGTTTATTATATTTTATAGACAAGCGCTTCGGTCCGGTGTTACAGCCGCTTTTTATTACTGGTATGATAATTCTAGGTATTTATATATTTAATAGTCGATCCCAAACGTGACACTGTTTCTAAGTTGGCTGTGTATGCCAAGGCATACCATCCCCGCTTGGTTGCTCTTACTGGAACTGATGTGGGTTAATTTTGGTTTATGTCATTTCCTTTTAGGATCAAATCAAGGACGTTTCTAAGAAGTTCCGTGTATATTACAACCAGGGTATAACTGCTACTGACCAGGATTATTTGATTGACCATTCTATAATTCACTATTTACTGGACGAGAACGGGGAGTTTATAGAATTTTACAGCAAGAATGTGAATGCTAAAGAAATGGCTGACGACATTGCGAAGATAGTGCAAAAGCGTGATATTAAGCCATTGAACACAGTTTAATCTTTTTTATCCTGTTATATCTCGTTTGCGTCCTCGCAGTCTTACTTCTGCTAGTTTATTTACGTTTTGTAGAGACGCTTTGCTATATTGTTTGTAGGAGTTGATCAGTATATCAAACTGTTGTTAATATGTTAATTGTTAAGATATCTTACCTCCTTTTCAGTGCAACAGCGTTCTAGGACGTATAGGTCAACTCCTTTATCCTGGGTAGATTAGTGATTAGTTGATTTAACATACCTCTTCTAGTGTTGACACGTAACTCAGTCCAAAATCGATAATACATATATCACCGTCTTCCGTTCTTAGCATGTTTCGTGTAGTAAGATCCCCGTGTACTACGTTAACTTCATGCATTTTGGCTAGTATTATGCCTACTTTTCGTAGCACATCGTTTTTCAGTTCTTCATCATTGCCTTTGAGCACTTGTAGTACAGTTTCCCCTTTTATGTATTCATATACGATATGTCTGTGATTAATATCTACAAGGTATATGAGAGGCACATATACGCCATGTCTTCTTAATCGTGCTACTGCCCTGCATTCTGCGACTATTCTTCTATTTGTAAGTATATTATCAAGTTCTGTATGGCGATATTTTTTGGGTAGTCTTGTTTTCAGTACAGCCTTTTTGCCCATGTAATTTATGCTTGATACTCTCTGCCAAGTGATTTATTCGGTACGTATCACTTACCGCTTCTGCTCCTTGTGCTATTAGCACAGGTTTATCGTCGGATTCCATTATATATGTGACTTGCTTATACTCCAGTATAAATCGGCATGCCGCACATTATTGCGTGATGTGTTATTTAATGGAATACGGGCCTAGTGTATAGTAACATAGCCTATATATACTGCTATGCCACAATCTGTGTCTAGCAGCTCTATTGTAACTGAAGTTCGTTTACTCAGTAGTGCGTTGCTTCGTTGTGAGCGGAATCCTGCTTTATTTCCTGCACATGTGCAGCGTTTACGTTCATTAGGTAGGTGTGTATATTATCACATAGGTGTGTATATATTTTGCAGCATTTGAAGTTCGTCGTATGCGTTCTTCACTTGGTATTAGTCAGGAATGCTTGGCCGCTGATTCATTACCTCTGGAGCGTGCTGGTAGGGTTGTATATGCTTTATACGACCATCGCGGTTCTGATGTGTTTTATTTGGCGTCTAGGGAGCCTGCTGGTATAGATCTATATCGTCTGTATCTGTTTGCTCAGCGTAACCGTGGCAATCCGCTGTTGGACTATTTGCGGAGGTATTGTTTAGAACTAATTATATACAATCTAATATAGAACTGATTTCAGTTTATTAGGCATTTACCCATTGGAATCCATTGCTGTTACTGGAGTACCATTTTCTGTGATTTCAAGGTCAAGGTTAATATACTGGCGATCTGTATTGTTATATTAATGCGGTGCATCATATTTCTAATGCTAGGTATATGATGTTTAAGTAATAACCATTGGATATAATGATTCGTGTTAGTGTACCACTTCGGGGTCCTGGGCATGCCAGTTGCAAGGAGTTATCTGTATTGACTCAGGACGGTCCCGCCAGGCACATTAGATTCCGATTAAGGCGTATAAACCACAATTTTGGCAGTGTGCTTTGTATGGGTGACGCTAAGACCCTACGTAAGGCTGCTGACGAGGTTTTACGTGCAGTGGGTGGTTATTCAGGTAAAGCAGCACTGGTTGACACTGAGTCCCAATCTAGTGAATCACCTGCTTGTTCAAAGTCTAATGCCTTTTGGACTGTATTCAGCAAGCGATTTAAATCTTCAATGTCTATATTGTCTGCTAATGACACGGTTCACATTTTGAGGGCATTTCACTCTGCTAACAAGGATACTGGTAAGCTTTGTTACTATTGATACATTTTCCAGGCGTATACGTTGCTGCTGCTCCTGTGATACGCCCTATTATATCGCAGCTTGACAAGGCTTCTTTGATCGATGCCGTCCATATCTTTTCATCTCGCTTAAAGTGTAGGACTCAGGAAGAGTTATTCCGTAATTTATCAAATCACATTCCAAATGTGCTTTGGAGTATGCACGGTGGGTACAATTCTTTTGTGTATAAGTTGATTGTAGCTGGTGACATCACTGCATTGCTGTGGCACCTTAGTCGTGCACACTGTTTGGACTCTTCTTTAGCTGGTTACATGTCCCCCAAATTCAATGACGGCATATCATCTTTGAATGACATTGGTTTGTATTATTTCGTGGTGTGTAAATGTGATTCTAGAGCTTGGGACAGCTTCTTTAGCATTTGCGCGTCACGGTATGGGTGACATGTCTTTTTACGAGGGTATATGTTCCAATTTATCTTTGGACTGTTCGGTAAGTATTTTGTAGATTTTAAGATCAAAAATTGGCAGGGCGAGGCTTTGTTCCGTGCTGCCTGGGGTTTGCACATGGTGGGAGGTGATGTCACTAATATCGTCGGTTCTCGGCTGTTGACTTGCATAGATCACGTGCGTTGTTCGGGGGGGTATTTAATGTGTGTTATTTTTTATATTTAGCAGGCGAGCGGTCGAGGTTTGGCGCCGCATGCTGAGTCATACTGAGTATTACTCTGAGGTGTTTTCTGGTTACGAAAAACCGTGTCCTTGAATATTTATATTGGCCGAGGAAACTCTTGGCAATAGCCCTGTAAAATTTACATGATGGTTACTAGTAGCGCTAAGTAAAATCGATTTAGGTTACTATGAAGAACACTGTGTTCGTTGCGGCAATTGCCGCACAGGCCTTAATGGGCGTATTTTCTGTTGCTATCAAGATGATAGATGTTGATATATCGGTTGAGAAGGGTACTAACTACATGCGTCGCAAGGATTCTGATGACAGTTTCACCATTGTTCCAACTAACGACTTCTGTATTGGTAACGTTTTGAATAATGGCGTATTGATATCCGATTACCCTTCTAATGGTATTACATCTCGCACTGTGAGTGTCCATCGCTATAAGAACACTGACCCATGGACTGGCACTGTAAAACCTTTTGTTGACGATACTGGATGCATTGAGATCATTGACATAGAGACTCGTCTTCACAAGTTGCCCATTAGGCAAC
The DNA here is from genome assembly GCF_000165395.2 of Babesia bovis T2Bo. Taxonomy (NCBI): domain Eukaryota; phylum Apicomplexa; class Aconoidasida; order Piroplasmida; family Babesiidae; genus Babesia; species Babesia bovis. The sequence goes on from NC_010575.1 coordinate 927,864, forward strand.
GTTTTGTGATGAACGAGACGCGTAATTACGAGACTGTGACGTACACATTGTTTGATATGGACATTTGCGCCAGCGACTTTGACGATTTTGTGAAGGAGACTCCTAAACTGCCCGGTACCTCTGCCAATGCTGAGATTTACCATGCTCCTGCATTTAAGCGCATTGGTGCCATAAAATGTGGTGACCGTGTGCTTCTTGAAAGTGATGATTATATTTTCACCAGGTACGCGCAGCGTAGCAACAATACATGGGAGATCACAACTATCCCTGTTGTTGGTCGTGCATTCAAGAATTCATTTTTACCTGTGGCCTGGGATGACTGTCCTTACAGGATCATTGACAAGGGATCTGCATTTTTGGACTTGAGTTCTAACTATGAACAGAAGTACGCTGACATAGTGGTATCATGTGGTGAGAATTGTGTATTCTTTGACGGTTGCAGCAACCCAAGTAACAGGATTGTTGACGTTGTTGACAACAATGGTGTGATTTATATGGGTGTTAAGTCTCAGTGTCTCGATGTTAAGTTGCGTTTTCTGGAAAAGGATCGTTACCTTGCTATCTACTCTAAGCGTGTTGATGGCAACTTTGAAACATTGATATACCGCTCCGAAGGTGGCAAGCCATTTTTACCATACAAGCCCGTTGGCATCAACATTGAGCTTACTGATGAGCGCATTGATGACATGATTCGTGTAGTTCAGGACGGTGATGCCAAGCAGTATTCAGTTCGTGCTCCACACAACCTTAAGTACACCATTGGTGCTGTCAGTTACAAAGGCAATGTTTTAGTTGGCAGGGCCTTTTTGGAACGCCCTGAGAACGTACCTTACGTGGTCATTGAGCGCACTGTAACATTTGAGAACGGTTTCACGACTATCGACACTGCGACTGACAAGAATCCATCAAGTCAGATCGTATATGTGACTAATGATGAGGGTGTTTGGACATACACTTCCAAGCCCGTGGAGGTTGAGCTTTCTCGTTTGAACACCAAGGACCCCAACTTTAAGGTGACCAAGTCGAATGAGGGTGAGTACCACATTGAGACCTTGGATCGTTACAAGAAGATCGGTACTGTGAAGTACAAGGACCGTGTTGTTCACCATGCTCACCAAGGTGTGACCAAGACTGAGTTGTGGTACCGCAACGGTGAGATTTCCGTTATATCTCATTTCAACGAGGACACTGTTTTGCACACTCGTTATAGATTTATCCAGGGCTTTATTGGCAATGACCACCGTATGTTTGTTGAGCAGTTCAAGGAGCCTTTGACCTTGCAATTGGACCAGTTGTTTGTTGGCCATCTTCCTGAATACTTCTGCACTGAGTCTCAGGGCAAGTTTTTGAAGATTTCTGTTTGCCAGGATGTATTTGGCCAGGTTATGGGTGAGGTAAACTTTTTTGACCAGACCGTTGTTTCTACTCATAGGTTTTACAAGTACCGTGAGGTGTTTGTCGGATCTGATTTTTTCTTATCAACTGTGTTGGTGAAGTCGGTAACTGAGGACGGTACTACTGTTGTTGAAACCTTTTTAACATATCCTGCTAACGGTTCCATTGTCTTCGTTCGTCACAACAAAAAACCTATTGCTATTGACATTTCTCCTACTGCTTCTGTTCATACTGCCATATCACGTACTCAGGACGACCATCATTTATATTACACCATCAAACCTGAGTATGCCATTGGTTACTGTATTGGTGATGTGCTGTACCGTGGCCACACCGTTATGCGTGGCAAGGAGATGATGTCAAGTAGGCGTGTCACTGTTCGCATTGATTACGACGAATCGAATACAAAGAAGGTGTTTGTTCACATTGCTGATGTTGACAACTTTGACCACAGGTCCCATTCCTACAGTGGTGATACTGAATTGACCACCATAACCAAGGTTCCCAGGAAGCCTGTTGACGTTGACATTAGTTTCCGTGGTGTTCGTTCACCTCAGGTTGCCATTGGTATTGCCAGTGACACCATGAGTTTCTACATTCCTTGGTGTCAGTCTTCCGAGTACACTCTTGCTAATGTCTATTGCACTGGTAGCAATGGCACTGTGGAGACTATTTACAAGGACTTGTCCATTGACGAGATGCCTGAAGTCCGTGTTCGTGGTCTTAACAATGGAGCTCGTGCTGTTGTTTCCATTACTCCCAAGAACTCCGTGTGGATGCACTCTGACGTTCGCATTTCCAACAACGGTACTCTTACTGTGAAGGAAACAACCAACCACAAGGCTGACGGATTGTTCACATCATTCTATGGTGAATTATAAGCATGCGAACCACGAACATTTGGTTTAATTGATATTCGTTGGCAACAATATGTAGCACCTATGCACAAGGCAATGCCGCGTTATGCCTTGTTAATATAGTATATAACTAGCAATATTGATTACGATAAGTGTGTATTTAAAGCTTTATATGTGCTCTTGGTTGCGTTTGTCGTAGACTGTCACGGAGGTTATTCTATATCGAGTGTAACTTACTGTTGTAGACCAAAAGCTTTTCTATTAGGTCCACGTGAGTGAGTATCATACGACGACAGCAGTACCTGGTGAGATCAAGGCGATCGAGGGCATCTCTGTTTATTTGGTTAACACACTGTATGGACACATACCCTTCATTGACATTTTGTTTCAGCAGTTCCAGCCATTGCTCCCACAGGTGTCCTATAACCTTGCCACAGGTGAAACATCGTATTGGTATGATCATTTTTATAGAAGGTTGTAACACTGGTTATAATAAGTTCCATTTCCCATGGGGGCGCGCCTTGTCACGGTATCACAGTTGTTTAGTTTCTAAGATGGCTCAAGAATCGCAGGATTTGGGATCTGATTACGATATAAAGGAATGTGAGCTTCCTGCGGACTCTGTCTTCCTTGGTCATGGTGGGAGTGGCTACTTCTTTTGCTCTGGCAAGAGCTACTTGGCATTTAGCGTAGGAATTGCTTTATATATTTACACATATGTTTAGGACCACTTGGAGCTGTTGTCAAAGGTTGATTTAAAGCATCGTTGTTTGGTAGGCTATCGATTTGATCGCACTTTGGCGTTAGCTGCTAGCAACAGTCTCTATCTTATTGATCCTTCCGGGACTTTGAGTGAGCGTAAATTCAAGAAACGTTTGATTCACGTACACCTGTTGGATGAGTCTACATTGCTACTGGTCGTGATATGCCGGAATCGTAAGGCGCTACAGGTAGTACTTGGTGAGCACGACTTGAGACTAGAATCTTACAAGGGTCAATGTCAATCTGACATTATATTTGCTGCTTTTGTTGATGACTTTGTGTTTTGTTTAGCTTATGTTCATGATAATTCGGAAGTTAAAATCGCACTAATCGCAATTAATGATGGGCGTCCTACGCTTATCAGACACCAGTGCTTCCGACAGGCCAAGAAAGCTTCTATGTCTCGTGCCATTGGTAGTTCCAATGCTTTCATGCTTGAGTGTGACGGTGACCGCAGTGTGTTACGGTATGATTATCTCCACAAGGCTATGGTTTTGGTACGTCACTTTAAGTTTAGTCCTTCCAAGGAGGCTGTACTCTGTCTAATGGATGAGGACCACGTCGTACAATTTATGGCGGGGAAAGCTGGATTACATGTGACCTGTGACGGTATATTTACAGAGGCACATTCTGAATGGTTGATGCCATATGGTGAGAAGCACGGCAGCGTCTTATCGGTGGGTACTGTTGTGCGTGGTTTGACATTTGTTAGGTTACAGCCACTAACCGTGAGGTATCGGTGTTGATTCGTGCCGGTGACACTAAGGCTGTAATTGTTCAGTTCACTCTTGGCGAGCGTCCTCTGGAGATATTCGTTGGCAACAAGAGCATGTTGAAGAAGTCCCAAGGTTAGTGTATAACTCAATGGTGGAATCAACCTTCGTACAGACGAGTTGCGTGAGCTCATCCAACAAGGCAAGATCCCTATAAACTCTGAGTTGGTAGATCACATCATGCGCAAGAAGATGCGATCATGTGCTGTTGAGTGTCTGCAGTCGGTGTACATACCCGTAGGTAGTATCTATTTGATCACAATGGGCCGTAGGAATCACAAGCTATAAGTTTAGTGATGAAAGACATGAGTCTATTGAGTGTGTTCATCGAGCACACCAGGGGTGACCAAAACGGTTTAGTTAAGGCCATCCGCAACCAGTTACCTGTGGAAATGTGTGGCGAGATCATCGAGCGTCTGCTGCAGATGCTGGACGATATCGGTTCCGTTGGCACGCAGCAACTGCACTGCTACAAGCGCGTGGTTGCATTCCTCAACATATTTATGGACGCCATGCTATTTGAGATGCATGAAGCTAAGTTACTGAAGCAAGAGTGGATCGACCGACTACAGGGCTTGGTGAAGCACTGCAACACTGAGAATCACAACCTACAGAGCCTGCTCAGCTTTACGAACAGTTTACTCAAGAAGCGCAACGTTAAGGAAGACGGGGACAACAGCTCGTTGATCGTCGTGCAGCCAATCACGGTATAGCCCTTGCAACACGCGAATAACGTTTAAGAATATATGTACATATCCGATAGTAGATAGGGAGCCTGTATTTCGGGCTGATAATGGCAATTTAGCAACGTATGACCCTAGGTGTATGTGTATATTGAGATGTGTTGAGCATTGATGTCACTGGAATGAATTACATGGGTGACCCTCCGCCTCACTACCCAGGTTGGCTTACCATGGGGTGGACAGCGAGTCATTGATAAGAACATCGGTTATAAGCAAGCTTGGCACCCAAACTTGCACCTTATAAGATTATCGTCATATAAATCGGCAAAATGGGTAAATGTGGAAAGGGTACGGGATCGTTTGGTCTACGTAACGGCAAGACCCACACCCTCTGTCGTCGCTGCGGTAACCGCGCCTTCCACCAGCAGAAGCGCAGATGTGCTTCTTGTGGTAAGTTAATTGTTTCCAAGTGTTCTTAATACGGTGGCCGTGGCGGAGGTTTTTAATTTATGTCCTCGGACGCTCCAGTAACACTACTTGGCTGTATTCTATATATCATAGATGACAAATAAATTAATTTGTAGGATACCCAGACAAGAAGACTCGTGGTTACAACTGGTCATTTAAGGCTACCCGTAGGAGGACTACTGGTACTGGCAGGTATGTTACGCGTCACTACACATTTTGCAACTGTGTTTCATTTTCTTTCAGGTGTCGTCACTTGAAGACTATGCCAAGGAGGTTTAAAAATGGCTTCCGTTCTGGTACTAAGCCAACTCCTAAGAGGCCTACTGGTCCTTCATCGGTGTAAACCGCCCAACCCACATTAATCGTTAGATTCATAGTATCACTAGTATTATATTCTTTAAAGCATGGATACCATTCGTTCTGTTTTAAAGCGTGGTCAACGCACGGTATCGGGTGTTGTGGGCGCTAGGGGCGCCAGTTCGTTGATCTCCAAGCGTTCCGTGGCTTCGGAGAGTGTCTGCAGGGAGGTTCATGGCGACTATGTGCTTAAACCGGTCCCTGGAGAGGCAAGTAAATACTACCTGAGCTTTTCTAAGGACAAGATGGAGTCACTTAAGGAATTGTCCTTCATTGACTTTACTAAGGACAATGTGGTCAACAAGGGCGAGTTTCTCCTTAGCATGGAATCAGCTAAGACAATGTTTGATTTCATGTCACCCGCTACGCTAAAAATCATTAAACGCAACAAGAAGTTCGCCGATAGGCCGTCGGAGGATGTACTCAAGGAGCTTAAGGAGGACCCCGAACTAGATGAAAACTACTTGATGGTAGTCGAGCTCCAGTAAATGGATTAACTATTCTATCCTATATTATCTAATATGCCATTGTGTTACTATTGAATCCGGTGCGGGATCGTAGATTAATTCCCCGGAACCATCGTTTAATGGCTTTCAAATTCAAGTCAACTCCCTTGGATCGCGTTTGTTCCTTTATATAGTAATGACCAACTATCTAGGTGTTGTGTTCTTTGGCACTGTGTTACTTGCAGGGTAACCAGCCTTCATGCAACGACCAAATTCACGAAGTTCGTTTTGGCACTTGCTCCATACCCTGTGAACACTGAATACTGTGCTATACCTATAGCACGGACATTATACAAACCACCAATCTTAACTGTAGTAATACAAATTCACATACATACCTATCGTTGCGAACTAGACAGTCATCCAGGCGTCCATACGCTTCATCGCATCCCGTTTGTGCAATACGCTCGTCTACATCTAGGTTTTCTTGCGTATTAGTGGTTGTCATAGTCACTCAGTCATACAAAAAAAATAGGTCGCGAGCTCTAGGTCGAATGTGTGTTGCCTATTCTACACAGTCACACTTTATGGAATCCAACAGTACCATAGGTCACCATTATTATCAGTAGCTCCACACATAATCAAGGGGCTATATGGTGAGTATTTATGACTGCGGGAACTAAGGTATTAATCTACACATTGTGTCGCACGGAACCTAGACACGTGCTCCCCTAAATTGGTAAAATTACCTATGATCGTTGTAGATTCTATCGAAAGTCTCGTTAAAAACGGTACATTATATCATACCGATGCGGGTAATCGGAGTAATGACGCTGAGAATGCTGGTACTGGTAGACATATTCTGAGCAAGGGTACTGCCATGAGCCTCTGGAGGCAGTTGGCACCGCCGAGGCCACAAGGAGCATGAATCTGGGTGTTACCTTACATTTGATCATATATCTACACTTATCATTGGCAGCTGGTATCCAAACCAAGGCTGTGATAAGACATGGTGGGAACAGGATTCCCTTGAAATCACATTGCTGCTTAACCGTTGCGCGGAGTAACGTTGATAGTGCTGCTAGAGGTGATCTATGCCGTCATAATAGGGCTACTATACAAAAGGCAACTACCAGTACACCGGGCAACATACACTTGGGACCCTCTGTGGCCTTTATATCACACAGTTATATTAATTGTGGACCTCTGACACCCAGGCGACTGGCTGCATGTCGTAGTACAGATGAACGGATGTGCCGTGAGGGCGAAGGCTTTGAAGGTGATACCACCTTCGACGGCACCGTGGAAAGTGGCAGTAACCAAACTGGACTTACAAAGAAGCAGTACGAGTCGCTAAAAACATTGCTTGATACTAATTTCCCGGTAGAGCCGACAGGAGATGAAGATGAAGCGCATCCACTAAGTGATATAGTCCTGAAGTACTGGGGAAGGAAGCCTAACCCTAGAGATGCGCTCATGCAAAATATCGCCAAGTTAGAGAAGGAGTGGGAGGCCACTGGCAGCCGTGAGGAAGCGTGTAAGAAGCTGAATTTACCACAACCCATCAAATTCAAACCTGAGCTTATAAGTGCAATGCTTAGGGATATGTTTGACTTGCGTAAAGAGCCCAGTACATTCGTTGAAAATGTGATGGCCATGATGGGATTTGCATCAAGGGAAACTCACGCACCCGGCGACGGCAAGTGGCCCTTTGGAATAAAGCCCAAGGACGCCAGTATTGAGAAGCCACTGACCAGAAATGCGTTGATTGGCTACCTTGGGGTGGATTACTACAGACATCTCGAGCAGCTGGCCCGTAGGGATCCCGATATAGCTCGAAGGATACTGACGGTCATACATCGCATGTACAGGGCACCGCAGCTGGTCTTAGACACCTGTGAAAACCGTGAACCAACTGACAAGGAGATCTACATGGACTCCGACAAGCTCAAGAAGGCCCAATGTGTGGTTTATAAGGAATTCATCAAGGACTACCCAGATCTACAGTGGCCGGTGGATGACCAGGGCTTCCTGGATATCTACAACAAGTGGTACCCCGAGGACGCATTGGAGTTGAACAATACGTTACCCGATTTAATGAAGCAGATATACGGCCCGGGTGACGATATAAAGCCTCCCAATTTCTTTTACCGATTTCTAGGAATACCCGCAGTAAGTTGCGCAGCTGGAGCACTTTTGGGTGGCGTGGCAGCGCAGCTGATCAACATGGGAACACAGTTCATACCCGGCCTGGACCTCCAGTACTTTGTAACCAACAAGGTATGTGGCGCGGTAATAGCACTTGGCACGTGGTTTGGAATGTCAAGGGACCTGAAGGTCAAAGGCAGCGTCTTCCAACTGGCGCTGAAGACCCTCGTGGACAACGGGATGAAGGATAATACAAAGTTAAGGGCAGCGGCTTATAGCGGGATCATACCAAAGTATGACGTGGTTACGGACTTGGAAAGGTTTGTAATATATGCAACCATAGCAGGGTTCAATAGAGCTCTGCAGCTGGTAAAGGAAGGATCCCGGAGTATAGATACGTGGAACACGTTAGCAAGGCAGGTTGGGAGAGTGGCCGAAGTGTGCTTACCCATGTGCCGCGTGTCGGTATACCGGATTATATACTTTGCGGCATGTGACCTTGCTTCATCAGATCTGCTACCATGTACACATGGAAACGAAGTACTCGGCAAGGCAATATCAGGTGACCCCGAGTACTCCGATGACGATTATTCTGAGATTTACAAGGAAAAGAATGCTGCTCACGGGCTGCCGCCACCGGAATCATTCAGGGAGGCGCACCAAAGGACGGCCCTGCTGTTCACCACATTCTGCCTACAGGCGTTTGGCAATATCAAGCACTTTACGCGCACTTCAGAAGAGCAACTTGACAGATACCAGGAATTCCTGAGGGATATAAAGCTTATGAAAGTATCAGATGAAGCGTGGGACAACCTCCGGGACCAGCCTATGCAACCGTCACTGCTGGACGACGTTGAAAAGTGGTCGAGGGACCTGGAACGTGCTGGCGGGAAGCTCAAACGAATTGCTCTAGTGAGGGAATATGGATTCAATCCATTAGATGAATTCATGGGCGAAACCGCAGAGGAAAAGCACAACAGGATGCAAATTGAACTCCAAGAGGCCAGGGACGCCGTTAAGGACATCACCTCACCAATAGGCTACAAGCTGGAACTGCTCAAGGCAATGTCTATCATTATGTTCCTCAGGGAGGAGTGGCTACTTGAGCGTTATAGGGACTTTATCAAAAAGCAGTGCGTCGAGTTCATCACCAACGAAATTGAAGGCATGTCCACGGATATAGACACCAAGATACAAAGCTTCCAGATAGCGGCAGCGCACGTAGCGGGAGTTAAGCGTGATGCAATCTTTGCACTAGCTAGACGCTGGAACGAGGAGAATAAACTTGATCACGATAAACTATTGGAACTTGGGCGTGCGGCTGGTATATCAGATGACATAGTATTAGACGCAGCCAGTGCCGCGACGTTCAATGAAATGCTACAGGAAATGTACAACTGGGACCTCACCACAGTCACTGCGGAATTACTAATAGAAATAAAGGAACGGTATAGATGCCGGGATCTGGTACTCATCAATGCGCTGTGTGAGTCAATAAAGAAACAGACAGCAGAGCACAAGAAGGAAATGGTGAATGCGAAAAACAAGTACAACTGGAACCTTGTGGAGAAGCACATGTCCATATTACTCCGAGGCAAAACCGCAGTTATAAACGCAGCTGCCAGCACTATCGACTGTAAACTGTGGTATCGCATTGACAGGGCATTTCTACAGAACATCCCGTTTGTAGACAAGGAGTTCACGGATGATGAAATATTGGGAACGGGGGAAATAGCCAAAATTAGCAACCAAGATTGGGAAATGAAGGATCCGCCACCACCAAAATCCGATTTCCAGCAGATGGATGAAGAGTTCCAAAAGCAACTTGATGACATCAAGCCGCTGACGATATACGGCGAGGACACACGTACGCCAATTCATAAACAATTGGAAATAATAGACATGGTTGAAAAGGGTAAACTGGACCCCAAGTTCCAATGCATACCAAATGTATTGCACGTTGGGGAGCGCCCAAAGGAGCTAGAGTATGAGATTGATCGGAAGCTACCCGAAGACCCGTACGAATTAAGGAGGCAGATAGTATCCAGCCGAGATGCATACGCCTCATGGGTGATATACTGCTACCGGAAGCGGGATGTCAACCCCAATGATGTGAAAACACTGCTGACTATATTCCCATTTCTGGAAAAGTAAGTGAGAAGAAGTTGTTTATATTGCCTACAGCATGATAAGCAGGAGCGACCTTGACTGGAGACGGTTGTACGCTAGACAACGATTGAGACAAAAAGATAGGTAATGTCCAGTAAAAAGCTTTTTATTACTAGCAGCCTGGGATCAAAGGTCAATTGGTGCAAGGAAATGGATTGTGATGAAGCAACTGCAAGGAAAGTATGTGGCATTGCCTATGAAGAGGAGCTACTCAGACGTACAGGAGCATACGTGGAGCACATAGAAGATGATATCGGTGACGTTAAAGACCATTACTTCAACCCTTTTGACCCGTCTATATACAACAGGCTGAACTACTTGTACTCTGAACGGGTTCCAGGTGAACTGGAGCTTGAGAACATCCAAAAGCTCCAGCAGTTCTTCGATCTACCACCCGAAGATATATCAGTTATACACACTAAATGCTTTTCTTATGCACTGAGCACGCATTTTTGCAATGTCATGAAAAAGTCACCGCGGGAATGGCTAGATAAAGTAGAATCAGAACTTGTGCCACTGGCACAGAAACTGTATATAGAAGAGCGACCTTTGGATATGATGCTGAGGAAGGCTGAATACGACTACCTCATGGTAGAAGCCAATAGACTTATGATGGACCGGAAGCCAGGAAAGGACTTTGAAGAACGATGTGACTATATAATAGAGGAGTTCAAGAGACTGAAGGTATTCTATTCCAAAAATGGGAACCACAGGCAGAAATTCTCCATTAGCTCGCACAACGACAACCTGCTGGAAGAAATCATGGGTGCATTCATCATATCACACTGCGATGTATACGGATACGTTGATCAGCGTAAACTAGATGAGCAGTGCGCGGTATATGGGATGTGCGGAGATTTTAGAAGAAAGATCCTCAATCGCTTAGGGCGTAAATTCTATCACAGGTTCCTGCGCAAATTCAGTGAAGAAGAACTTAGCATGGACTCATTCAAAGAATTGGAACACCTCCACAGGACATATGAATTCACCGATCAGGATGTAGCAGACATATACAAAACCCACGTTGGAATACGGATACGTGATTGGTACGACCCCCAAGCTGGATTGGATAGTTTGAAACGGCTGATACCGTTAATACACGATAAGAACATCAGCTACTTCATACCGTTCGAAAGGTCAAGGCGAGTGCAGTGGCTGTTTAATATAGTCAACGACTGTATCAACCACGGAGTGGATAAAGCTGATACACGCATATACACGTATACAGTAGAAGATTTCATGCAGCTTACGTACGAAGGCGGTGAAGAAGACTTTGAGTCCCTCCAAGGCATCATCAACACAGCCATACGGGCATTACACATGACACCAGAGGAAATTGAAATATCGAGAATCGTTATCGCAGAAGAACTTGGAGGAGCCGCTTTGGAAAAGGCAATGCAAATGCTACAAGTTAAGGGAGGAATATACTCCGCAGATGGTGAAGTATCTAAATTTGTTAGAGCAATGGCAGTAGCACCCAAAGGAACCATACCGTCCATCAAGAAAAACCTACCAGTCATAAGGAATTATGAACTTATACGTAAAGTTATCATGATGCTACCGTGCTCAGATGATGCATTGGCCAAATCAATCAAGATGCTAAATGAAGTTGAACAAGCATGAAAATAGCAGTTACACAACCAGTTAGTACATGTAACGTACACCAATGTGCCAGTACATGTACATTAAACAACGATGGCCTTTTCTCCGCAGCAGTACACTTTTCGCATTAGCTGTGATATGCATACCCACGGACCCTAGAACTACATTTAACGAATACCAGTATAATGAACAATATCTAATGTAGCAATTAGACGAATAGTAGCACTAACAGTGCCTTGCACTGACGTGGTTACAATGAGGCTCCGCGTGAGAATTTACCTCGTTATAATTAGCGTATTCGCTATTGCAATAGCGACGCTACTGGTTATCGAGTACTTCATGAATCGAATACATGGACAAACGCCCTTCGGAATGAAATGATGACGGCCAGTAGTGCCATGATAGGCATTGAGCTACGTTGTTCACCGTAGCCCCTGGAGATCGGACTCCCAAGATACAGTGACAGCTAGATATCTGCACCACCATTGACATAATGCATAGCATCTAGATAAATAACATCAAAGATAAAATTCAACGACGGGATGTTTTCCCCAATGTGCGCTTCCCAGAAAGCATGTGCTTAGGGCGCTTAACCGGGATTGTACGGTCATGCTCGCTGAATGTACCCTTGGGAACCTTGACACGTGCCTTAGGACGCTTAAATGGCACAGATACACCCTCATCCCTACGCTGGTGTAACTTGGCCATCTCCAGACGATCTGAAATACTGTCAATCGGCATAGGAGCCAAACGAGAAGCGCGCTGGTGCAATTTAACCCGCTTCTTGGCATCGCTACGCACTTTCTTCAGCTTGATAGTCTCATTCAATACGGGACCACCCTTCTTGGACTTCAACGAACGCTCAAATTTACGTTGACGTATTATTGAATGCATCCTGGACTCACGGCTTACCAGGTCCTCCCACTCGTCATCAATGTCATCTTCAGCTAACTTGCGCAAAAGGACCTGTTCCTCCTTTTCTAGTAGACGTAATGTTTCCTCATTACCAGGGTAAGCGTAGTCAACAACGTTGCGCCCACGGTATATCTCAGGGACTTCATCGTAGCGCCAAGAGTCGTCAGCTAATATGTGATGCTTCCTCTGGTCAACTGAATATACACCAGGACCACCACCCGCATCCTCCAGTGATTTCTCAGTCTCGTATTCACTATCGTTCTCAGGGCGCTCTGTAGCAGGACGAGCTGGATTAGGAGCGACATTGGTCACATACGCAAGCTTCATGACTGCACTCTGAGGAGCGTGCAATAACTTCTTCTCTAAACGAGATTCAAGCAATAGTCGACATGCTGCAATTTTGGCATCGTCAACATTCTCACCGGTCAGTGCGGAAACCTTTACCCAACGCAAACCGTCCAAGGACGACATCTGAGCCATGTCAAAGGGACCCAAATCAATCTTGTTCAAAACAATCAAAGTGGGTTTATCCTTGAATAACGGCCTGATGGAATCAAACAAAGCCACTTGCTGGGCTATCGAGTATCCACAGGACTCGCTGACGTCAATGAAAAATAGAACAGCACAGTGAATGTGAGCTAACGCAGTAATTGCAGTCATCTCAATGGTGTTGCGCTCCTCCAAAGGATGGTCAAGCAAACCAGGAGTGTCGATCACCTGCCAACGTAAATAGTCATGGTCAAAGTGGCCAACATATAAACTCTTAGTTGTGAAACTGTAAGGCTGAACGTCAACGTTAGCCTTGCTCACCTGGTTCATAAAGCTGGATTTGCCAACATTAGGGTAACCAGTCAGCAATAAGGTACGAGTATAAGGGTTTATAGAAGGTAAACGAGACATGTGCTGACGAACATCCTCCAAGTACTTCAAACTACCATTTAATTTTTTAATTACCTTAGCCATACGACCTAAACCCGCAACCTTAAGCATCTTACAGCGATAAGCGGAGATGGCGAACTTAATAAGACCCACATGCTCCTTTGCGATTTTGTCCAAGTGACGACGAGCAGCATTGCAATGACCCAAAGCAAGCTTGTAATGATCACGGTCGTACAGAACATTGAAAAGATCACCATAAAATGGGTGAATATCCTGTATTATATCTAAGCATAACACTATAAACCTACATCCAACTGAGGTAATTGACTTAGAATACGCTGAAGGCGGTCGCGGAAAGCTTGCTGCACATACTTCACCTTGCGCATATAAAACTTCCGAATACGCGATATCTTGAACTGTTTATGGACTTCAGTGGGAGTACGGCGCTGAGTCTCCGATAACACAATGTCCAACAGCGCAGTCGCCGTAGGTATCGTAGTGATACCCTGAAAACAATATGATACAAAATACATTACACCCACCTTAAAATTATATGTTTGCGCCGTGCTCGCCATGATGATAGACTATATATTATCTGTGTAATATATAACTGCCTTCTAGGTGGGGAACGCGCTGCCAGTGGTATCACCAACTGGAAGAACAGCTACAGATAATATTTCTAGTATAAAACACATTATATATTTCTTGTGCTACATTATCTATAAATGGCTTAACAAGGTATATTACACATGGAATCGTCACAACATCAACTGGACAAGCAGTTAACCACCGGATTGCCATGGATATACCAAATTCTGTTATAACCTTATTACTATTTTGTTAATTATACACGGTACATTACATTGGATGCCGTTATCCAAAGCTAGGATGTGTAACCAAAAACGTTTGCCTTGAGCTGTAGAAGCATCGGTATATAGAAAACTAGTGCGATATACATTATACAAAGTGCCTATGATGTATATTAGTGATATACGCATACACATTTGATCATATTTCCTAGATATCATGATTGCTTCTCTTGTGGTATACACATGGGAATAAACGTAACGGAAACTAGTAATTAGCAAATCAGTCAACAAAAATATAACGTATCAGATCTTGCTAGATCATAGACATGGTATGCAATAGTAGACGGAATATATGCATGTGAGACAAATGCACCTGAGTCAATAAATATGCACATTACATGGCAGAATATAAATCAGAATTGTGGCTGATAGATGCTAGGATAGTATCACTTGCATGTGTAAATTAGATCTGTAGCTGCCTCTTTGTCAGGGTGTAGGCGGCTGGGGGGGAGAAGGGCTCGACACTGCAGAGTTGTGCTGGAACAAATTACTTATTAATATAGAACCGAAATCATGTAATTTAATTGAAACATACATCGCACAGTTGAGGCTGAAAAAAAGAACTGATTGTGCAGGAAGCGCCAGGATTATATCCGCGCTTCACCAACGGGATAAGACAAGTGAACAGCATTGTAATTATTGAGGCAATAATTAGAAAACGAACTGGAGTACATCACCCTGTAACATCGTATTGCGGGGTATATAGTTGGGGTATTGCTTGGTGGCTGCTGTTAGGAATAAATAGCGGGCACTTCATGCATAGGCCCCTCAATCTATTCATTGTAAACTATCAATACGAGAATAAATATCTTATACGCCATCTTCAAGATGAGTGTCAATTTCTGTGATCAAGCTATTAAATCGTTGTGGGACCCCGCATTCACTAACCATGTTCTCCAGAGGGGAATACGGTTCGAAGATGTTACCGAACTGCACGTCACAAACTGCGGCTTGGAATCATTGGATGGAATTGAACGTTTCGTTAACCTAGAGACTCTAGATGCCAGTAGTAATCTAATCGATGCGTTTTCCTCGCTGTGGTGTCTGAGGAAATTGCGCAATGTCAAGCTTAGACAGAACAAGTTCAACTCTGTATGCGTTACCCAAATCAACGGCGTGGCTGTGCTGATTGCCCTGGATGAAGCAGATGCCCCAATGGAGCCAATATACACGCCAACGTACAAACTGTTAGACCTGGAGTTGAATGATATAAGCTCTGTCCTGGCAGAGCCCGGTCTGACCGTGGAGGTTGAGTGCCTGTTGTTAGCTAATAACCTCATAACCGACATCTCTGGAATTTCTGCATTCTCCGGAATCAACACCCTCGATCTCACGGGCAATGTTATCGTAGATGGAGAAGCGCTGTCATTGGTACCATTCAACCCTGGTGTACGCATATTCATGCAAGATTGCACTGTTATCAACGATCAATACCTACTGGAACTACTAAAGCGAGATACGGACGCGGAGATAATAGCACCCGGAAGCGTGTCGTTCGACCACCCAAGGATGACCAAGATGCAGTCTTTAAAGTTAGATGCTGTCCCACAAAAGGAGTTCATGGAATTCCATTCAGAGTTTGCAGACTTCCGCTATGTAGGAGATATTCTACCATGCGAGTTGAAAACAGCTAGGGGAGATGCAACCCAAAGAACGGGGAAACCACACCTGGTCGTACGTTCCCAGTACCCAGTCAAGTACTTGGACACCGTGTCCACCATGGCAGACGTTGCAGATGGTGACCGAGGGATAAATGTAACACACAATGGAGAAACACTGCCATTAGGAGGGGATAACGAAACTGATAGTACACTCTCAATCAACACCCTGGACTCACCAACGGGATGTTGTGAAGACACCCCTTCACTCAAGTACCTCATCAACAACGAACCTTTCGGCCAGGATTTCCAACACACACACAATATTGGCGATAACAAAATGGGAGCTCCATGGGCTGAAAAAACCACCCATGAAATATACTCACAGTTCGCACCTATGCCCGACACAATACGTAGGCACGCAGACTCCACAGCATAAATTAATAGAACATATCCATATCACGATTATACATAAATTAGATAAATATGGCAAGCTCAATTGCCGAGGTAACTGCTTTCAGACGCAGGTCTCTCACAAAGGTATGTCTTATGGCACGTTAGACACATTATGCAACGCAGGAAAAATCAAAAACCAAGGAATATCTATTTGGTACAATTAGCGCTGATGAGGTAGAATGGGCGAAAAATGCACTGGACACCGGAGCACAAGTTAAACGGCTGGGACTTAAGGACAGTGAAACTGACAGAGCGTCAACAGTAGACTCAGAGACTGTACAGATACATACAGACACAACCGATGTGTGTGTGCAGAATGAACACACAAGTATAAAGGATCTAATCGAGAATGTGCAGGAACTGAGCCTTAAATTAGGCGCCGAAGGGCGCCAGCGCGAGTCCCTTGAATTACAAATTACACAACTCAGAGAGCACAATTCACAACTTATGGCGAAATTAAACGCCGCGGAATCGAATAACAAGGATGTAGATGCATACACATCCGCCCTGGCGACAATCCGGAAGCTTGATGTACACGCAGCTGGACAGAACTGCGAACAGATAATGGATACCATTTACGCCGCCATATGTGATACCTTTGGACCTGAAAACAACTTGGCATTGTTGTTCGAAGAGTTGGCGGACGTTTATCTGAAAACGGAATCGAAGCGTGAACTTGAAATACAAGCCCTGAAGAAGCAAATTGATTTTCTATCGCGGTTCGAAAATGTATTCAAAGGAGAAGTGCAACCAAATGCAAAGACCTTGGATGCACTGGTAGACCAGTTAAAGGTGTCAAAGGAGGAAGCTACAGCCGAAATCTCACAACTAAAAGCACAGGTGGAAGCCCTGTCACAGGATAATGAAGACCTAAAGACACAAAACAAAAACATAGTGGACAAGTTTGAAACCGAAAGAGATGAACTGAATGTTAAGGTATCAGTGCACCAAGATAGGTACCAGCAAATGATGCGCGATCAAGCGCAACTATTATCGCAATTGCCACTGCTCAAACTGTCACCCACCAACCAAAGTGCAGAAGATGGCGTACTCAGGCAAACTGGTAAGACCACCCTAGAGTCACTAGTAAGCGCACTATACCGCAAGGACGCAGAAACACAAAAATTACTAAAGAGAAAAGAGGATATTATACAACAGCAAATGTCTAAAATCAATAAACTGGAAGCTAGGGTCAAGGAATGGGAAGCAGATGCAATACTGTGGCTGGACTTTGTAAACCAAACTAACGTAAACAACAAACTGGCAATTAAAGAGACTTAGCAACATGTTCCTTCTCCAAGACACCCAACTTCTTGGAAAACTTGGCCACACTCTTGTGCAGTAGGGCCATAATCTGGTTGAGTGGCATGTTAAGCTCCTGGGACATGGACATTGGGGATTTACCCTGACATCCAATACCAAGAAGAATAGCACACTGGAGATAAGATAGCGATATGTCAATCTTCTTCTCAAACACAAAGCGGCATATGGTCGGCAACAAATCAGTAATCAGCGTGAATTCAGCAATTTGGGCCGAATATCGCTCAAGCCGACCCATGTCAAACGATGTAAACTGTAACATTTTAATATAGAGTCTAGACACTTACCACCTCAAGTAGGCTAGAGTGATCTGATGTAACCATGTGCTCACTAGATGATGTCAACATCATAAGCAATAGAGTGGCAGGCAAAGAACGCCAGCAAGCACCACCCAATCCAAGTAAACGACGTGCAAAATCCTCACAAAACACATCGAGCCATGGCTTTTGCGATTCTTCACCCGGATTAGTAGAACGTAGTAATATAATAGAAAATTCACCAGTGGCCTCGTTGGGAACTTGCCTGCAGTAAACAGGCTTCAGAGATAACTTGACCCAAAACTTGAGTAATGACAAACTCAAACCAAAGCAAGTACCCACGTAATCAACCTTCTCGGCACCCGACTTTAAACCTGCAGATGGGTCCACAGGCACCAGGAGTGACGATTGGTCAACCACCTGATTAACAACACCGTCAACATTCTGGATAAACTGAGATAAACACTCGCCACCATAACCCATACGCTGAAGTGGCTGAGGCACAGCAACACGCACAATGCGAACACCCAAAAGCTGACAAAAATCATCACTGCAAAAGTTCTGCGTCAAGGTCCAAGGAATCAAGTCACCACTGCGCTTAGTCGTACCCTGAGCAACTGCCTCTTTAGCAATCAACTTGTCAATACGACCCTCAATAGCAACGTGTAACACACATAAAACACTGCTTTTAAGGTCAAACTCACTGTCCTCTGAGTCTAAGTTGGGTGCCATTAAAACTAGCAACTTGTGCGCTGGAGCGTCACTTAACAGCAATAGGTCGTCAGGAGAGTTACGATAATGAGAAGATGACAACACAGCCACAACTGAGGATAGAAAGACTTCTGCCTTGGGGTGATATGAAAATAAAACATCCCGATTAACCAAGTATAGTTGGCATTGATTAGGTGGAGGCAAATCAGATCGGTCTTTAGCATCGTCTACGTAGGTACCCAAGCATAGTAGGCTGTTTAACCATGCCTCTATGGAGTCGTTCTTGCTATAACGAATGGGTTCCTTTAGAGTAATCTCAGTCAACGCTTCAGGATTTGTATTACGGAAACGTTCGATCAGCTTCAAACTCAAAGAACGACCGGTGCCCTCGTAACCGCCAACAGTGGATGATAGAATGACTATGCCCTTTTTACATAGCGACTCCACAATTGGTAAAGGAATAGAGGCAGCTTCCTCAATAATCAAAATGTCATACAAGTAGTTACTAGCACCAGATTTAGGGTCAATACTGCTAGATTCAACGAATTTAACGCATGTACTGCCCTTGACACTCAACGTAACACTCTCAATGTAGCTGTCCTTGCGATTGATAATGACCTTAGCATTCTCAGGAGTGCCCAGAAGATGTAAACCACTCTCCAAGAAACTAAATAGTGTCTGTACATTCTCTATAGCAGGAGCCACTATCAGAATGTTGCGGAAACCCATGTTCAAAGCAGCTGATAGGAACAAACCGATAGTGGCACTCTTACCCCTACCACGGGCACTGATAATAGTAGTAATGTTCAATCGCTGCACAATCTCAGCACCCTTGGAAACTACATTAAACAAACTGATGATAGCCTTTAGCTGACCATGCTTAATACATAACGTAGAGAGTTTAGTAAGCAATTGCATCTCATGAGCATCCTCCTCACTGGAGGCCAACGAAAGCTGCAATTTGCTAAGCTTCTTGTCACTACGGTTCTTGGGGAGATCTGATAGCTTCATCTTTGCGATAGGGAGAACATTCAACTCGTCGTCAACAACAATAGTGTTGCACGCCGTAGAAAGTGAATAGATAAAACGCTTTACAAAACGAGGCTCAATAGTGTTGTGACCATGACTGACCAGCTTAGCATGAATGTCCATAGATATCTCGTATAACTGGTTCAACGATGCCATTGTTTGGAGTAATAGGATGATAACACCGCCACCCTGTACAGTCTCCACAGTACGGCAGAGCACATTAGGCGTAAGGGCTTCAAAGTCCTACAACAATATTGATGAACATTTATAACACCCACCTGAAGCACAAGGAAACCAAAAGTTTGACCGAGCACCTTCTGAGATTCCTTATAGAAACAGTAACGAATGTCAGTGGTACGCACAAAAAGCTCATACGGGTCTTCAGTGACATCGTCATATAATCCACGGTAAGCCAACTTCTTTTGAAGCTTGTGGCGCTTACGAGCGTTAGAAGACATCTCTAGGTTCTTCTTATAGCACCAAAGCACCTTGGCCTTACTACCGGAAACACGCTGATGCAAATAATGCAGGTTCGATACTTGTAAACGACCCTTGTCACCGACAATGACAAATAAACATCGCTCACCAGTACTCACCGAATGCTCTACGAGCGACCGGATATCAGAAGTTACCTTCTTTTTCATTTTTGTATATGTAATATCACTAACAACGACACTGTGAGTCTATAACACAATTCTAGTTGATGTGTATCCAATCTTCCTATTGTGAAATATAGCCCATTATAGGTCTACTCAAGCCTATATGCGGTACAAGACAAGAGATGTGTAATCATATTATGACCTAGAAACACGAACATAGTTATAGTGTAATTATATTAAAAATCAATCGTGAATACAGGATACTGTTAGTTGGATATTGGCTATTGATACGGTATAATGTTGGGATTGTGTTGTATAGATCATGGAAATTACACAATATTGCTGATTATTTAAAGTGTTCTAGTGTATTCAACTTCGTGCCGCAAAATGCGTCCACTGGGTCTTCCTCGTGGCTATCAGCTTTACGATGACCCTCGCAGCATTTGTCCACACGACGAAGTAATCCGTTGATAAAAGTGTTAAATTCCGCCTCCTCCTTTTTGAGTGTGCACGATTTGTTTTTCTTCTCAAGTTGTAAATACACGGCCTTTTGCTTCGATAGGGTTTTATCTAGAATAACATTATTAACCCAGGTGTGTCGTACCAGTGAGAGAAACGGATTCCGTCGCACAAGTGGCACCACTGATGATTGCATTGCTGTATGCCTGTATCATATTACATTGACACAATATATATCTTACCACTAGTGCATTTTTTGCAGTAGCGAGGATACGGGAGTTGTCGTTTTGTAACAATTCGTTACGAGCCATTTTGATCCGCTGTATATTTGTGTTACACTTATAAGAACATACGGTTTTTATTTCTCTAGCAGTGTGTCGTTGGAGCTTGTCCAGGTATCGCTTCAGCTTAGAATGCTGCGACCTGTGTCGCTTAAAGTTTACACATTGACACCTACGAATTAATAGACATGAACCTATTCTTGTAAGACACCATCGTCATGCAATAGTTCAACGATATGAATACCACTGATGTGTAATACCGTGGAATTACAAGAGCACATATTCTTCGATGTGAATGACTGCAGTCGCACAGCAGCTTCTAGGAAAATACTGCACCCTAACGAATAGAATCCAAAGGAAGTCGTCAGTTTATAGTCTATACAAGCCAAAGAATATATAATGTAAATTCGATATAGCATAAGGAATATTATAGTAGGTCCATCAGTTATGCTGATGCGAAATGAGCCTATTTTGGCTCATTAACCGCTCTTTACATGTGCCCCGCTTGTATAGGTGCAGGATGTAATTCATATGTTCCCGATAAGAACCAGTGATATTATGTTCCGAACAATGCGTTATACCACCATTCTTTTGCAGCCCTTGTTGATATAAGAGTGTGTTGTTGCCACGTGAATGCAATGGTTATCTCCTTTCTGCTTGGATTGCATAACTACGACCTTTAGATGTCAACACTACTGAAAACAACAACAATTACGTTGATATATATAACTATGATATAACCATCGATACCATCCAATAAAATGTAATAAGAACACAATTGAAAAACGACCTTAAAAACACTCGTTGGCTCCAGTATCCGAGGCAATCAAGGAAATTACTGCAAGGTCATTAACATATGTCGCTGCTGGGTGATATGTAAACAGCGGCGTTATACCGCGAAAAAAATAGTGTTATTACCCACCTCATTACGACACAATAATTCCACGATCATGACCATAACTGTTTTGGCGATTCACATGCAAAAGCTTGTTTCCTTTTACGAGTCGTTCGTAGCATGTTGGTGGAGCCGTTTATTATACTCGACCATGCAGCTGCAAAGCAATGACATGGGTCTTCTAGTGGATTCTCAAAGTTATCCAACAAAATTGTTGTAGTAATGGCATCATACATGTGTAGGTGTCGAGACATTTCCGAACGTAGTCTTCAATAGAAGTGAAATCTACGACGCATGACATGGCACGGAAGAGATTAATCACAGCCTTGCGTAGACCATTGTTAACAGATGGTCATCAGTCCAAACAAAAAAGAATAATACACGCAACGGACTTCGTCGCAGGATAACTTAATTGACGGCGTAGAAAGAGTAAATAACACAGGCAAAAATAATGTACCAACTTTTTTTGGAACGCAGAAACCGAAATGACACACACCAAAAACATTATTTCAGATTAGTATAATGGGCTAGAACATAGTATATCACACCAAACATTCATGCCCTGTACTGAAATCTTCCTTAGGAAGTACTCGGACAAACACAAAGGCTCCCAATCACACAACTCACCCACACCCGTGAGACCCAAACTATTGTCCCATAGTGACTGTTGCGAGCCGAGTTTCAATCTCAAGGCCTCACGAACCTCATCTATGGTACCCATACGCATCAGAAAAGGGTTCCTGAACAATCCTACAACAATACACATCAAACAAACCTATAAGTATTGCCCATAGATTGTAAAAGAGCAGTACTAGGAGAACATTTAAATGCCTTGCGATAGTTCTCAGAGCCAAACCAGCTCACCGCGTCGCTGAACACAATGTTGATTCACTCAAAAAAACACTAAGTTATCAATATAAACACAGGTAATGCAATTTAGTAATGAAAAATATTTATCAGATGAACACCTAAAATAGTTGTATGTCCATCAAATAAACGCATTACTAAGGAAACATAACCATAGCCACAGATTCTTAGATGGCCACGACAGTTCACACATGACAAATCGCCATAAAGAAGATTGCAACATACCGGTAGGCCCGCTTTAAAAAAGCCCTCCTCATCGTAAAGGCAGTATTCAGCGTAAATAATATGACATAAAATTACAATGGAATCCCCCATCATGATGCACCCGCCCAGTAGTATCGACAAGTATATAGAAAAGACACATAAATTCTGGATATATGAATCACGGTGTTGTTCAAGTATAACAAGTTGTTAAATACACATTCATAGAGAAACGTTAGGGATATCTTAAAAAGACTTAACTTAGCTGTGTACATCGGTTCATTGTCTCTACTACAGCATTCTATTCATGGAATTCGCTACACCTCACTCTGAGTCAATGTATATAGTTATCTATATAGACTCTTTATTCTAGACACATTGATCTTTTGCCATCCGCCTCTGCATCGACATGTTGTTGATGTGACATTTTATATACCTACACCACGTAATCACATTAAGCGTACGACATTATGTATTAATAATACGGTAAAAATAAGGCGAACTTCTTGGTCATTATTTTAACACATCTATGCCTGATTGGTGACGCCACACCGCAGGAAGAATACACCAATTGTATAGATGCCTTCATTTACACAACCCAGCGCAAAATGGCAATTCTTTTCTCTAAAATTTTGCGCCATGCTACAGCGACAACGGGACATGGAAAGCTATTATTTTCTCTTTTAACACCGCATACCACACTCGTCAACAACATAGTAGCGAAACAGGCTACTGTACCAGGTAGGTTACCAAATACGCAATTTATGAACTACATTGTAACGTTTTGGACGATTTACATGACT